>NC_058063.1:2256250-2567500 GCF_020085105.1 Siniperca chuatsi | reverse complement strand
CATATATATACATATATACATATACATATATACATATACATATATACATATACACATACATATATACACATATATGTATATATTGAAAAGAAATACACAGCAGAAAATGAACGTTGAGAAAAAAAAGAGAAAAAGCTTATGCTTAACATTTTAATATTTCCTGCCTTTTTACCCAATATTCAGTAATATTCAATATTCAGAATACTCAAAAAACAGTCTTATTCAACATAAATGGCAGATTTACATGTGCAAAATGATATAATAAATAAGTAGACATGCACACATCAGGAAAAGATAAAAAAAAATGTTTTTTAAACATCTTGAGGTCCTACTGAATCTTCACAGCTAGATCATGTCAGGTGAGCGGTCTTGGCTGAAGAACCTCTTAATCCAAATGGCATTTTTTTCAAGTTTCAAAAATAACAAATGACTGAATTTGATTGAGCTGAGTTCAGAATCAGAATCAAACCCATATTGTCCACCACAAAGCAAACATACACACAGAGTTAAAAACAAAAGTGTACACATAGTTAGCACTTAAAACTACAAAATCTCACGGCAAATTAGTGGATTCGCTCGTCTGTGCAAATTTTTCACGTTGAGTTCAACTTTGGTGAACTTTGACTCACGAATGTTCACTGTTGACCAATAAAGCTGTCTTGACAGTGCTGACCTTTGAGGAGACGGAGAGTTGGAGTGCCCAAAATGGAGGAAGGTTGTAATACAGTAGGATTAAACAGTAGAGAGGAAATAGACAGAAGCCCCGGAGCTATTGTGACTAGGGTTGCCACCTTCAATGTGGAAAAATAAGGGACACATGGGACACCTTGCCAGTGGCCCCATGCCTAGGGGACACAAATCAAGTGATCTGGGGGTCCTCCTCCATGACATTTTGAGTGTCAGACAATTCATTTCCTGCATTCTGGTGAATTTTTATGCACCAATTTGTGCTTTTTTCGTTGCATCAATTTCAAAGTCCTCTGCTGCTCAACATAAATGTAAAGGAAATAAAGAATCAATAAGAGTACAGAACAGTTGCATCAATGATATTAAGCATTATAACATCAGATCATAGACATGGGTAAAATGTTTGGTCTGTCAAAATAAACTATTTGGTATATTTGGAAGAAGCAAGAACCCACTGATAAACTCGGAAACAGCAAATGACCTGGTAGACCACAGAGACCACTGTGGTGGATTACTGAACAGTACATTTATTTGTGAAAATAAACTCCTTTTTTAAACTGTCAAACTGATCAGAACAACTCTCCTGGATGTAGGCACTGAAATAATGATCAACCTGTTCCAGAGTGAGGGAAATATGGAGAAACAAAATAATTGCTATTTTGTCTAGGTTATCTGAACTTTGTGAATGTGAATTCTTTCTCTACCCAAACCACCCCCTATCCTCCACCACGTGTACTGTGTTGGTCCTTGCTGCCTGAAGCAATGCCTTGTCCTTCAAAACCACTGTGTGGAACTCGGAACAGGACAGGTCATAGTTCACAAAGTAGCTGACTCTTCACGAGCTCCACAGAGCACCGGTTTCGAACCTCACTCCACTTGCTATTCATCCTGGAGAAGATTGTCTCCACAAAACCTGTTGAGGCTGGTATGCTCAGAATGTAGGAGATGATGGAGAGCATATTTGGCAGATCAGCTGCCTGAAATACGGCCATCCACTTGGCTGCCACATCTTTGTTGTTCCATTGATCCCCCTCCTGGAACTTCTCCACAACGATGTTCAGTGTGGTGCACTCATCATAGTGGTCGTCCATGTTCGCTCTGGCCATGAGGTCAAGCTTCTCACAAATCTTCTCCAGGTCACTGAAGGTGCGTTTGCCACGAAGAGAGAGGGGCAGAAGACAGTGAAGTCAGTTGCTTTCAGAGAAGTAGAACCATTTCTCGACGACCAGCTTCGCAGGAGTCGTGAGATGGCAGGGTTGAGAGAAAGCCATCTGGTAGTGATATGCCGCAGGACTCTGAACTCAATGTCACAGAACTCACAAAACTCCTTCAGTGCCTCTCTTCTTTTTGCTGCGGAGAAGAAGCTGTACACTTTCAGGACCACATTCACCACAGCTACACTCAGGTCGTCAAGATCATGCTTGAGGGTACTACGTCTTCAACATCCCGACCACATCCTCCACGGCCTTTGGTGCTAGCACATCCTTCACCACCAAGGACTCTGATTTTTTTGGAAACCTTTGAGTCCGGCAACATTTTCCGGGTGAGCTTCTGTGCATAATCGTTACTGTTGTAGCTCAGGTTGTGCTTCAGGGTGTGGTAAACCTGAGTCAGCTGCAGATGTTGACGACTTTTCATATACTTGTCATTCTCTTCCGCAAATTCTGATTTAATACTTAATATTTAATATAAATCGCCTCCGTATTGATTCAGTAAGGAACAGTGCATTTTATTTTTCAATATGGGACGATCCCCTATTATACAGGACTGACTAGCACTGACTGCTAACATGTTAGCTTGCCAGCTACAGCAGTTGACCCACTAGCCCTGTTAGCATAGTGACTATGTCACCAAGCTTCTAGAACCATGATATATATTGAGTCATGGGCTGAGCTTAACACAAACACACACACAAGCACACTACACACATGGTCGGTGCATCCATTGCTAGCTAGCTTACAGCTAATGTCTGTACAGTCAGTACAGTCTGTTGATTGGCTGTTTGGTGTGAATAAGCACAGACCGCACAAATGGTCCAGCGATCCATTTCACGCCAATAACGTAAGCGAAATTTTGCTTCGCCCTCTGTCTGAACACGTACTTCGAAGCTTGTTTATCTGCCTGAAGGAAGGAGTTGGGATGAGTTATGATGGGAGTTTGAATGGTCCTGTGTTTTGAGAGTTGTTTTATGTCTAACTGACTTGGCAGAGAGATCTTATAGTGAGTAGTGGGTGGTGCCAGATTGATTTTGCATAATTGATGGTCTGAGAAAGCTTGGATAGTTTTTAATAGAGACAAAGCTGCACCAGAATGTGATACTGAAAGTAAAGACTGATTCAATAAGTGATTTATAAACTGCTGTTAAATTGTATATCCTAATATTAAAGCGCTTAAGTTTCCTCAGTAAAAACCGGCACTGCTTATACACAGAGTCACTGTGCTGGTGGTATGCTGAGAAGGAATTCATGTCAGGTGGGCCAACAGGGCCTTGTTGTCTGCTTATATAAATTGCATCAGTTTATCAATGTAACAGGTTATGTCGTTTATGTAGATGAAAAAAAACTAAGTGGGGATAAAACACAGCCCTGAGGGGTCCCTGTATTCAAAACAATGTTGTTGGATAACCATTACATGTTTTCGCTTATCCTGCTGGAAGTTCTTAATCCATAGCAGCAGTATTGGGTTGAGCTGATGTCAAAGTCTCATTTTCAGGTTGCATACTATATACTGCATTTGTTTCATAACTGGATTTAATATTTGAAAATAGAAAACCGTTATTTTGTGGCCATAAGTTAATGATATGATTCTAGGGTTGGGGAAAGAAAGACAAAAAAGTGTGTGCTTTACAGAGGTGTTGTTGATGCCAGACACATTCTCATTTATTCTTTCCCAACTATTGCTGGCAGTAGGCATTACTGTCCATATAATATGACAACATTTATTGATTAACATAAGTCATAAATGTAGTTGAAAGGATACATATGCATTTAGAATTTACATAAATACTACAAGCTTTTTTTTTCTTTTGGTATTTTGCCTTTATTGGATAGTTGACAGCAGAGAGATACAGGAAACGGGGAGAGAGTGAAGTGGATGACATGCAACAAAGGTTCCTTGCTGCAATCGAACCAGGGATGCTGCAATTACATGGTAGACCACTAGGTCAAACGGACAGCCAGAGAAACTACAGTTAATATACAGTATGATTAAGGCTTTTAAACTGGAGAGGAAGAAATTCAGGCCAGATTCAGTTTCAGAATCAGTTTCTGTTTTGCACAAAAAAGAAATGTGTCATGTCACAGTAATCTTGTCACCATAATGATAAATCAGAAAGCCATACTACTGATTAGGTCAGTCTTCCAGGTCTTTATCTCGTTAAAGCATATTTGATATACACATGGTACCAGCGTATCAAGGGAAGACATCCATACTGGTTCCTGACAAAACCAGATAGAGGATAAACAGAATTGGGCCAAGAACCAAACCCACCAAAAATGACACCAAAAAGGGAGCAATCCTAACCAAAATATCTTCAAAAAAATTAATTTTCTGTCCCACCAGAAAATCAGGACTGAAGCCACAGAATATTTATTTTTCCACCAGCCAAGACTGACAGGCAGAGGGGGCGGCCTTGCAGTAATGCACAGAAATTATTTCAGCTGTTCCCCAGTCTCCCTTGTCTGTTTCTCCATCTTTGAGTCTTTTTTTAAAGAATAAATTGCCCATTTTATGTGTTTTTAATCTACAGACTCCCTAAACTTATTTCTGGTTTTATTCAGGAATTTTTAGACCTTTTATTAGTCATTATGTTACAGTATGATAGAGTTCTCATTCTTGGTGATTTTAAATCCATGTTTGTTGCCCTTCTTCCTCCTCATGTACTTCTGATTTTAATCAACTTTTAGATTATTTTATTCTTACCCATTATGTTAAGCATCCCAGCCACTGGATAGGACATACACTTGACCTTGTGCTCGCCTATGGTTTCTGTGTGGAAGATGTGAATTTGGTTGATTTTGCCATCTCTGATCATAAGGCAGTGCTCTTCCAGGTTCCACTCCTCGCTCCTGCCCTCAGTGATTCGCTCTTGCCCTTTAAACTCACTCTCTGTTCCTCGTGTCTGTTAAGCTTTTACTGCCTCAAACACTATGTTAATACCAATGAGTACCAGAGCCTCATCGTAGAGGAGTGTTTGCGAATATTTGAGATTCAGTAGCCGTGGGCGTCGCCTGGCCTGGGAGTCCGGGGCTGTAGCCCCAAATATTTTTTATTTAGCCCCGAATAATTCTCTGTCTCTAATAACCCTCTTCTAATTGAGCGGTTTGTAACTAAAGAAGACGACAGTGTTGTCATTTTGTATTTTCAGTGAACGCAACAGAGGCAAGACCAATCAGAGGGTTTACAGGAAAATACATGGAAATGCTCCTGTCTTATTGGCTGACAGGTCTGTCAATTCCTCAGTTGATGTGCCAAACACTAGCTAGCTCAAAGTGTGAGGAAAAAATGGACATTTTAAAAACGGGTTCAAGCTGAAGCAGTTGTACAAACCTCCTCTCATGCTGAGCCAGGAAGGCAAAGTGTGTAAATGTCTGTATGAGTTCCAAGTTACGTGAACATGGTATGAGCAGAGCATAAGGTATTTTGTTTCTGTCAAGTGTGAATGGAGTTTGAATGAAGTGTGTTTCAGGATGAGTTAACAAAGCAATTAGTTCTGTGAAAGAGAGAAACTGGAATTCAGAAGGTGTACGTTTGTTTGTATGAATGATAAGGAAAATTGGTGTAATAATATTTCCTTTCTTGACACTGTGAGAGTTTATTGTGTTTATTTATTAGACTAAAAAAGCTAAGCCCTCCTCCCTGGCTCAACAAGCAGCTGAATAAAACTAATAAACTAATGTTAACAAATACATTTAACAATAAATGTTTAATGACAGCAGTTGTGAAGTATACTGTTTCTACTCAATACGAATACTGATTATTAACAACCACAAATATTTTCAACATCACAATTCATAATTAATCTGGAAAGTAAACAATTGTTTTTGAGGTACACATTTAAATTTTTCAATTATTTAGACATGTACTTTTAATGTAAATAAGGTGCCAGAGAAGCATCAAAATAGAGCTTGTTCATCAAATTCAGATATAAAAAGTCGAAATCAATCAATCAATCAAAGAAGCAAGATACTCCTATTTTTCAGAACTGATCGCTAAACAGGGTCACAATCCCAGAATCATATTTAAAACCATAAACTCTCCGATTGCTCCCCCGCTTAGCCAGCCAGTTGAATCCTCCCCAGAGACGTGAAGAATTTCTTCATTACTAATCAACAACAGTCTTGTTGATTATTTGGCTGAGGGGGTTCAGACCTATGCAGAACAGCAGTGGGGACAGAGCATCTCCTTGGTATTTGCCACATTTGATGGATACTTGTGCAAGTGGCTTGCCATTGGCCTCAAGGGTGGTTTTCCACAGCCTCATCGAGTTTGCAATGAAGTCTCTTAGAGTCCTGTTGATGTTGTACATCTCCAAGCATTCAGTGATCCATGTGTGCGGCATTGAGTCATATGCTTTCTTGTAATCAATCCAGGCAGTGCACAGGTTGGTGTGTCGGGCTCTGCAGTCTTGGGTGACTGTTCGGTCAACCAGGAGTTGGTGTTTGGCTCCTCTGGTTCCTTTGCCAATGCCCTTCTGTGCTTTGCTCATGTGTTGATCCATGTGTCCACTTATCTTAGCCGCGATGATGCCTGACATGAGCTTCCATGTTGTGGAGAGACAGGTTATTGGCCGATAGTTGGATGGGACTGTACCCTTTGCGGGATCCTTCAGGATCAGGATTGTGCGCCCTTCGGTAAGCCATTCAGGGCGCGTCCCATCTCTTAGCAGCTGGTTCATTTGTGCTGCTAGGTGCTCATGGAGTGCAGTGAGCTTCTTTAGCCAGTAGGCGTGGATCCTGTCAGGGCCCGGTGCTGTCCAGTTCTTCATACCTGAGACTCTTTCTTGAATGTCTGCCGCTGTGATGGTGACTGGATTCTGTTCAGGGAGGTTGCTGTGGTCCTTTCTCAGGGCCAGCCACTGTGCATCGCTGTTGTGTGATGCCTCCCTCTCCCATATACTTTTCCAGTACTGCTCCATTTCCAGCCTTGGTGGGTCTGCTCTGCTATTACCCTGCCATTGAGCATACACTTTCGCAGGTTGAGTTGCGAACAGCCGGTTTATTCTTCTGGCTTCATTATCTCTCGTGTATCTCTTTAGGCGGCTGGCCAAGGCTTGGAGCCTTTGTTTGGCAGTTTCGAGTGCTTCAGGTATGGGCATCTGGTTGTACTTCTTGGGTACTTGCTTTCTCATTGCACCTCTCTCAGCCTCTGTCAGTTGGCTCACTTCTCTCCGGGCCTCCTTGATTTTTGCCTCCAACCTTCGTTTCCATGGTGGGTATTGTCTCTCATGGCTCCCATGGTTGCTCTTGTAGCCAAGCATCTCTAGGATCACTGCTGCTGAGGCGTATATCAGCTCATTGGTTTCAGTGATGGTTGTGGTAGGGATCGCTCTCAATGCTGCATTCACATCTTCTAGGAGACTTTCTGATGGTACTTCACTTAGCCGTTGTAGTTGGCGTCGGGGTTGCCTTGTATTCATCCTCGCCATGATCTTATCTTTCAGGTCAGTCGCTGCCTCGTTCAGCGTGATTTCTCTTGGGGCTTCGTACCCAATCTCTGGTTGGGGAGCTGCTGGTTGCTCCCCTCTGACCTGTAGTCCTGGCTGCCCCTTGCCGTAGCATTTGTGTTGTATCTCGTCATTCTCAAGTTGTGATAGCAGTTGCCGCTTGTGGATGTTGGAACACTGAGCTACTAGTTGCTTCGCTGTAGGCCTTGATTGTGGGTTTTGAAGTAACCATTCATCCCACATCCTGTGCATGTAACCCCTCTGACTAGGGTTACTGGAGTAGTAGCATTCCAACAGAGCCTTGTTATCGCATCTCGCCCATCCGTCTCGCTGCCCTGGTTCCCCAACACTTGACGCAGACCTTGTTTGGCCGGGCAATGTCTGAGCCGGCATGTCATATATTCCATTGTCACTCATCATCATGAGGTAGGCAGGTATATATATATATATATATATATATATATATATATATATCGGCTGAACAGATGCATCTTACTCTCAGGAACTGATGTTTATAAAGAATTTAATTTCCAAAAACACCGTAAGAGCTGAATAAAAACAACAAACAAGCATTAGACATCTGCCTGCAAATAGTATACAAATATCCATAAATATATAAACGAATACACACATTTTGCTTAAATCATAAATAATGTGTAAATAAATCACATTTTAGCAAACTGGCTAATGCAATAACCTATATGAATTGTTTTAATTACAACAATCTCCTTTTAGAGTGCGATGTTAACTACGTTACATGAAACACCCGAGTTAACAATCAATTAATTTTGGTAAACGGACAATCTCAATTTAGAGAGAAAAACGTAAATTAATTATATAAAATTACCAAATGAAGTGCTGATTTACTGTAAACAATCTATCTGGAGTGCAAATCAAGAGAAACACTGACGAGGCAATAACAACATTAGCTAAAGAATGATATAGCTAAACCAAACACTTCAAAGTCCTTCAAAGTTTACCACACAACATAAAACTAAAACGGTACCTTGTGCCCTTCAGCCAGGAGCTAAGATGTAGAAAGAAACCTTTTAAAACAAACATTTGTACAGTGAGTACCCAAGGGTTTATCCTTTCTCTCTTAACGTTAAATCAGAATGGCGCTTCACGTAAAAAAGCGCCAATGTACACAAAGAGTGCTGCTGCACTTCCTTTTCCAGACTTCAAAATAAAAGCATGTGAGGTAAAAATGTACACTTAATAAAACAAATAAAAATACAATGTCCACATTAAGTATGCAGCAAGAATTATTAGTCAACCAAAAACAAAAAAGTAACATTTGGTTCAAGTTCAATAATAAAGTCCTTTCTTGTGAAAGCCTTTCTCAGGAGTTCCATGGCAACACTGCCCTCTATGGTTGGAGGTAAAGATGACGACCTACTTCAGTGATTGGGGATTCAATGGTCATTTACACTCCCACCAAATCATGAGGGATTTGTATGACGTTAAGAAATATAAATTACAAATGATTTTTAAATTTTAAAAAAATGACCTTTAACTCAGAAACGGACGGAAAAGTGCCCATACTATGTTGAATGAATGCTAGAATTTAAGTAATATAATGAAAAGGATACACTTGGTTGCTACTGGAAGCAGTTAGACGGTCTCTAGCAACAGTATCAGCTTCTGGACTGGGCGTTCAATGACAGACAGCTTGTTGAGACGACGACCATCCTTCTCCAGATTCCGGTCACCAATGCATACTTTGACTCTTCTCACAAGCCCGTCTTTATCTGTAGTAGTCTCTGTAACTCTGGCCAGCCGCCACTCATTTCTAGGCAGACCATCAGCCTTTTCCATCACAATATCTCCTACTCGCAGGTTTCTCTTTGCTCTGTGCCAGCGCTGCCTGGTGGCAATGTTGGAAAGATACTCCCTACGCCAGCGACTCCAAAACTGCTCTGCGAGGTACTGAACATGACGCCACCTTTTTCTTGCATAGATGTCTTCTCTGATGAATCTGCCTGGTGGTGGTAATGCTGGAACAGACTTCATAGTAAGCAGGTTATTAGGGGTGAGAGGTGCAAGGCTGTTGGGGTCGTTTAGGTTGTCAACCGTTAGTGGTCTACTGTTTACGATCGCCATAGCTTCAGTAAAGAATGTCCGCAGTGATGCATCGTCCAGTTTGTCAGAAGAGAGTGAGAGAGTTGAGCGAAGAACATTTCTCACTGTTCTGATTTGTCTCTCCCATACCCCACCTGCATGACTTGAATGGGGCGCATTTAGGACAATGTCACACTGCTTCTCAGCTAAGAACACTGTCAGACGATCAGCGCCAATCTCCTTGAGGGCATTTTTCAGCTCATTCTTGGCTCCTACAAAGTTGGTGCCTTGGTCACATTTGATTTGGCGCACTGCTCCCCGTAATGCAACGAAACAGCGCAGGCCATTGATGAAAGCATCTGTAGACATGTCATTTAGCATTTCGATATGAATAGCTCTGGAGCTGAAACATGTGAAGAGGAGGCCGTACCTTTTATGTTCTTTCCGACCCTGTTTAGTGACAAAGGGACCAAAGCAGTCCATACCACAGTATGTGAAGGGTGGAGATGGATTTGTACGCTCTGAAGGGAGGTCGGCCATTCTTTGTTCTTCGGTGGGTCTCCTGAGCTTCCGACATGTCACACAGTGATGTACATGGGATGCTACTGCTCTGCTCATTCCTGGAATCCAGTAGCCTTGTGATCTGATCTCATTAATAGTAAGGCCCTTACCTTGGTGCTTGACATTCTCATGACATTGAGAGATGATCATCTTTGTTATATGGTGATCTTTAGGAATGATCACCGGGTGTTTGACTTAGTTGGGTAGGGGTGCATCGCAAAGCCTTCCTCCCACCTTGAGTAGTTCGTCTTGATCTAGGAAGGCATCAAGATGATACAGCTTGCTGCTAGGTGACAGCTGGGCCCCCTTGCTCAATAACTTGATATCCCTTGTATAGGTGTTTCTTTGTAGGTCTTTAATGATGATGCGTTTAGCATCTTCTCGTTCAGCTACCGTACTGTGACCGATGGACTTATCCCCTTTGGCTCGGCGAACAAAGGCGAGCCAGAGCTTGACAGCTCCAGACCATGAAGACAGCTTTGACAAGCGGTCTGAGAGGGTGACTTCTGTTGTTTCTGCACTCAGTGTCTGAGCCTGTTTCACTTCAGGATCTCCAGTCATTAGTGCTGTGTCAATATCTGCCACAGGAGGTATATCCTTCTTCCATAAGAATCTTGGCCCTGTCAACCAATTGGATGTAAGAATCTCACCAGCGTTTAAACCCCTTGAAGCATGGTCAGCAGGGTTCTCATTAGTGTGAACATATCTCCACTGTTGAGGAGTAGAGCTGAGATGTATCTTCTGCACTCTGTTTGCCACAAATGTGTGAAAGCGGCGTGCTTCGTTGTTAATGTACCCCAAAACTACTTGGGAGTCGGTCCAGAAGTGCTCTTCTAGGTCTGCATATTCCAGCTCCTGTTTAAGCATATTGCTCATGGCAACTGAGATGACAGCAGCGGTCAGTTCGAGCCTGGGAATAGTCTGGACCTTAATGGGAGCAACTCTGGATTTACCTATGACCAGGGCACAATGGATGTTACCTTCTTCATTTGTGACTCGTAAATAGGAACACTGGCCATATCCGCTGTTGCTCGCATCAGAGAAGTGATGAAGTTCTCTTTTTATGACCTTTCCAAAGTTTGCAGGTACATAACAGCGTGGTATATTGATCCTTTCCAAGTTCATAAGATCAGCCTTCCAAAGCTCCCACCTTGGCTGCAATTCTTTAGGAAGAGGGTCGTCCCAGCCTGTTCCATTTCTGCACATTTCCTGAAGCACTAATTTTCCACTGAGCACAAAAGGAGCAATAAAGCCCAGCGGATCATACAGTGATGCAACTGTGGATAGTATGCCACGGCGTGTTGCTGGCTGGTCTTTGAGGTCAACAGAGAATCTGAGTCTGTCAGAATCAATGTGCCAATGGATCCCTAAAGCTCTCTCTAAAGGGGTGTCATCGAAGTTGAGGTCAAGGGCTTTTACTTCAACGGCTCGTTCAGAAATTGGAATGCTATCCAGGACAATTCTGTCATTTGAAATAAATTTGTGCAGTCTAAGACCACCTGAGGCACACAGTTGTCGAGCTTCTCTTGCTACCTGGACAGCTTCTTCTGCGCCGGCTACACTGGTGACACCGTCATCTACATAAAAGTCTGTTGTGATGAATTTTGAGCCAAGAGGATACGTGACTCTCATTCTCCTTGGCGAGATGTTTCAGACCATAGTTGGCGCATCCAGGTGATGAGGTAGCACCAAAAGATGGACCTTCATGCGGTATTCTTGTGGCTGTGAGTTAAGTCTCCGTTTTTCCACCAGAGAAAACGGAGGTAGTTTCGATCTGCTTCTTCCACATGAAATTGGTGAAACATCTGTTCGACATCGCACATAAAGGCAACTGGATGTTGTCTGAATCTTACGAGAACACCAGTCAGCTTATTCATTAAATCTGGGCCTTGGAGCAAATGGTCATTGAGGCTGGCTCCCTGGTACTTGGCGGAGCAGTCAAAGACAACACGGAGCTTGTCTGGCTTTTTAGGGTGATACACCCCATGATGAGGGATGTACCACTTCTCTCCAACCTTTCCTTCATCATGCACTTCTTCCGCATCACCTCTCTCAATGACCTCTTCCATAAACCTAACATAGTGTTCCTTGTACCTTTCATCTTTCAACAATTTCCTTTTAAGATGACTGAGCCTTACAATGGCAAGCTGCTTATTGTTAAGCAAGTGAGGTCTCTCTTTGAATGGGAGAGGCATTTCATAATGCCCGTGATCGTTCTTCCTTATGCCTTGCTGCAGTTTGGTCAAGAAGAGGATGTCATCCTGCGACACAGTTTTATTATCTTCACCAGCATCTTTGAAGTCAGACTCCAAAACCTTAATAACATCTGCTGGAGTCACTGGGGAAGCTCTTTAGTGCTTACTCTATGACAGATGGTGTTGAAGCTTTGTGATTCATGGTGTGTGGACAGGCGACCAACAATACTCCATCCTAGGTCTGTATGGACTGCATAAGGCTCATCGTCTCCTCCTAAAATCACCTGTTTTGGTGCCAAAGCCTTTGGACAACTGTAGCCTATTAGGAGACCAACCTCACAATCCTGCAGTGGTGGAATTTTGTCCACTATTGTAGAGAGATGCTTCCAGTGTCGTGCTGTGTCACAAGTAGGGATGTGAGTATGGTTCACTGGAATGGAGTCCTTAGTGTAGGCAGGAGGAAGGTTGAGGACAACAGTGGAGCTGAAGCCTCTTACTTTGAGACCGGACACCTTTTCACTCGGCATAACAACATCTTTTGCAGTCATGGTTGTCAACTTCAGTCTCACAGGACAGGAGTCAGCTTGTAGCTTGTTGCTCAGATCTCGGTCGACAAACACAGTATCACTCTGGGTGTCAAGCAGAGCATAAACAAGTTTTTCAGAGGCTGGATTCCTCTCGGTTGATACCCACACTGGCACTATCATTGAAGTATTGGTGGATGGCTCATCATTCTCTACTTTGTGAGACGTACTAGTAGCCATCTCTGTGTCACCTTGATTTGAGACTGGTGCAGTGTTGATTTTCTTTGTGTAGTTTTCATCATGTAGACACGTTGGATGTTTACCTCTACAGGTGTCACAGGACAGACGGTGACGGCAGTCTTTTGCGCTGTGGCCTGGTCTCATGCAACCATAGCAGAGCTTGTTCTCCTTCACATATTTCCGTTTCTCTTCTAATGACTTTGCCACAAATTTAAAACAGCTGTGAATCTTATGCTTGCTGTCTTTGCAGAAGAGACACATATTATAATTTCCTTTAGTGGGCTTTTGTTCGTTTTTATCATTTTGTTTATTTTCTGTAGCTGTTTGAATGTGAAAGACGTTAGCCCTGTTCCTTTTACTGTCCTTAAGGTTTCGTTCTTCTGAAGTGGTGTCAGAGGCACGAAGAGCACTGAAGGAGGTGACTGGATTGCAAGTAACCTCTGCTTCCATTGACATGAAGGTCACAAAATCTATAAACTTTGGAAAGTCATGAGTCTCAATAAGTGTCTGCGTGACCTGGCGGTTCCACCGTGCTGCTGCCCAATCTGGTAATTTGTGTACAAGTTTCTGATTTTCATCACAATCATCCAATATTTCAAGCCCTTTGACATGAGGCATAGCTTGATGACACGCATTCAAGAAGTCAGAGAAATCTCTGAAACCTTCAGCATCTTTAGGCTGAATCTTAGGCCATTTAGCTAGTTTTTCTCTAAATGCTTTCTGTATGACAAATGGCTGTCCATACCGTTGGTTCAACTTGTTCCATGCATCATTATAAGCCTCATCATCATCTCTGTAGAAGATACCATCAAGAGACTTACGAGCTGGCCCACCAACATACCTTTTAAATAGTGCAGCTTGTCGGCAGAAGAAATGGCCTTTCCATCAATGAGCGACACAAATGCAGCCTTCCACTCAATGAACTGGATAGGATCACCACTGAACACAGATGGTTCTGTTGTAGGCAGTCTGTTCAGGGCTATGCTATCTTGGATAGCTTGAGCGAGATAAGATATATCAGATTTTGGAGGAGGTAGTGTTGCTGTGATGTTGGTAGGACATTGGATGGGAAATGGAACTACATGCTGCTGCACCGCTACACTTACATCCTGCTGTTCCCTTGTATGTGAGTGTGAAGAATGTATGCTGACTTCCTGTGCCATTTCTTGATCATAGGCCTGTAGTCTGGCTCTAGCTGCTTTTAGATCCTTCTCTGCTTTTAGTTTTTCCAGTTCACACTTTCGAGCTTCAATCTCTTGTATGACTGAGTATTCTGCTTCTTTGGCTGCTAAATCAGCTGCTGCATCTGCACGCTTGGCTGCAATGGACATAACTGTAGACCTTGATGATGTGGGGCGTGAGACTGTGGATCCATAGACAGAGCAAGCATAATTGTGATGGAGTAAATCACGCAGGCTGTGTTTTACATTTTCTCTGTCAAAGTCCTCAAGACATGCCATTCTGTCAAAAATTATCTTGAAATATCTTTTGTCACAGCTTCACAAGTGTCGATTCTGCGTCTAGTGTCACTGGATGGAGCAATGTAATCTCTGATTTCCAGGTAGACATGCATAACATCATCCCTTCCCTTCTCAAGTGTGTTAATAAGAACTACCAGTTGACTCTCACTAACGTCTGTTTTTAGCTCTTCCCTTGTGTTGTGAGCCAGGTCCTTCCATTTTTCATACAGCTGAATCAACCTTTTCTCCCTTTTTAGGGCTTCCTCCTCTTTATACGCACGCATCTTCTCCGTGGGGTTGCGTTGTCGACCAGAACGGTGAAGCTCCTCCTCTTCCGTTCCATTATGAGGGGCCTCCACTTGCTGGTCGAAGTCCTTATTTTCAGAAGCATCCATTTTCTTTACAGGCGTGCATTGGACTAGATTATCATATCAAGTCCTTTGGTTGTCATTAGACAGCTTTCAGAGGTTTCAGAGGTATATATATATATATATATATGGTAGTTTATCAGTAGTTTATCAGGTTCCTTGAGGAACCCTTTTTCCCTTTTTTCCAGCATGATCTGGAACCACTTTGGGTGGCCTGCCTGACTTAGGTTCCTCAAGGAACTTCAGCTTAGTTAGGGGTTTGCTATTGCTACTGCTGCAACTACTAAACCAAAAGATTACACCAAATCAAATTTAATTTGAGGATAATTTATTCAATGTTTTTTTCTGTAACATCAAGAATTTAAAGAATAGAAACAATAATGAGGTGTATATTATTTTATAATTAAATTACACAAAATAAATAAGCAATAAATAAATAAATAAACAATACAAAAATTTGCAAAAGCAGTACTGAAATTACTTCAAAATTTTAAAAGCATTTAGTGACTTTTACTGGCACACTCGTCACCACCAGATGAGTCATTTCACAGCCAACACAGAAATCCACACTCACATTTGATTGTTACAGATTCAGAAATGCTAAGAATTACATGCTTTTCTCAGATTTATATAGCTATGAAATGAAACCTTTGTTTTTTAGCTGCTCGTCAGGAAGTAATCTGAAGACATTTTTACACTTTATAGATAAAATTATGAATCAAAACATCAAACAATAAACAGAGTACTCCATGTTTGGGAACCACAAAAGCTCAAGAAGCAACACAACACATCTTTGAAGACTTTCTTGAAAAGGTAGGTTCACTGTCTCAAAGTATGCTTTACATGTCAAAATTTTGAATATCAAAATGTTTTGTCGATTCTGTCAAGGTTTGTTTTAGTGAAAGCAACAGAAATAGTTCAGGAGTACAGAGTTTGAATGAAAAGATTTTTTCTCTAAGTGTTTTCTCAAAGTTTAGCATATGATTGAGAAGGCTTGGAAACCAACACCAAGCCATAGAGTGAGATACAGGGAGAGGGGAGAACATTTAGGAGAGACAACAGACAGAGCAGGACAGACACAGCTTGGAAACCAACAGCAAGTCGTAATGGAGCAGAACAGAGGATAGAAGGCTTGGGGGGTTGGGATGGGAGAAACAGGATTGACTGCAGGACCAGTATTCATTAATTTCATTAAAATCATTCCTCATGGTAATTGCATGAATTATAATTTAAATGTATGTTCAGCCATGTAAACATGTACAAAACAAATATTTTGTTATATATATTATAGGTCCAGTCCTATGACAAATGTCGCAGGTAGCTCAGCAACATCATGACTTACCCTTGGTATTTAAGGTTCGGAGTTCGAGTCCTGGATTATGCAGAAAGAACATGTTAGTGTCTACTCAGTTGTTTTTATTTCATCTTCATCCTCCTGAAAAAGGCCCATCCCCAACTGACTAATTTTTGTTGCAATTTCCTTTCAAATCAAAGGAAAACACTACAGTAGACCAAGGTAGTCATGAATATTGGTCACAGAATATTTCTTGACTAAAAGGGGTCATTGGGTAACCCTAGAAACAAAAGAACCCTTTTAGGCACTGGGTTCTTCTAGGAACCCTCCAAGGTGCTTGAGGACTCATTCAAATTAAAAAGAGTTCCTCCAGAAGCTGTGAGCTGAAGAAAAGGACTTGCTGGAACCCACTGTGGTGGTCATAGGTTCCTGCAGGAGCTTATAGGTTGCTGGGGGTTCTTCCAGGAACCTCATCCTATGGAAAGGTTACTTGAAGGACCTTCAGTGTAGTTTTAAATTATGAGTACCCAATTGGATATTTGAATAACCCCATCATAAGCACCTCAAATATACTTTCAAGCTCCTTAGGTACCCTACTGGATATTCGAGGCAAGGTTTAGCTGTGTATAACACACAGTTAAACATTAACCCTTATTATGAGGGACTCTTGAAAAGGGGAGTATTTGAATTAAAGATGCATGGACACAAACTGTCCTCCTCATTTCATCATGTGTATAATGACTGAAGGGACGAAGCGCAGCGTCCCATAAAGTAGCTCAACAGTTCTATGCTACTGATTTTTTCAATTTTATGTAGGTGAAAAAAAGGCAGTCCTTGAAGTTTGTTTTATGTGGAAGGTAAAGGACATATCCTGATCAAAGATAACTCTGAGGTTCCTTACGGTGCTGCTGGAGGCCAGGGTAATGCCATCTAGAGAACTAAATCTTTAGATGATGTGTCTCGGAGGTGTTTGAGTTTAACATCAGAAAATTGCAGATCATCCAAGTTTTTATGACCTTAAGGCATGCTTGAAGTTTAGCTAAGTGATTGGTTTCATCTGGCTTGCTTGATATATATAATTGGGTATTGTTAACAAGTACAAACTGAGATTGATCTGACAGATATGATTTAAACCAGCTTAGTGCGGCTCCTTTAATGTCAATTAAATGTTCCAGGATGTGATGGTCAATGGTGTTGAATGCAGCCTAACATCTAACAAGACAAGTACAGACAAGTCCTTTTGTCTGATGCAACTAGAAGCTCATTTGTAATTTTCACCAGTGCTATGATGCACACTAAATGAAACTAACTGAAAATCCTCAAATAAATTATTGTTATGTAGATAGTCACCTAACAATAGTAAGTAATAGTAAGACATACTAAGCTGCTCTGGCATTACAGAGGGCTTTCGTATGTGTTGACGAGATTCTTCCTGATTGGTGGAATGTCATTCCCTTTTAAGTTTTGTGATGTTTGCTTTAAGTGCGGGTTTTGGGGTTATACAATGTAGCTAACCTTCTTTGTCTTATTGTCTTATTTTTTAGAGGGGCGATAGAGTCAAGTGTCGTTCAAAGTGAGCCTGCAGCACTATCAACAAGATGATCTGGGAGGGACGGAAGTTAGCACAGGAGTTCTTCAAAATAAGACGGTGTAGTCCCTCAGTCGTCCAGGAGTGTTCTATCGTAGAAAAGGTTTCAGTCGTAGTCATCTCAAGACGTTTCGGCTCCCATTCGGAAGTCATTCTCAATTGTGACTGAAAAGTTATGTTATTTGGGTAATTAAGAGAGTTAATCGTGAGCCCCTCTGCTCTCCTTCTCTCTCCTACATAGCCAAACCGGAAGTCCGTTGGGCCTGTTTGATATGTTTATTATACTGTTTCTTGTTTTCTCTTGTATAAGTGGGGTATGTACATAAATATGTATTCACACATTGTCTCTGATGGGTGACCACACTTTGTGAGTCGTTCTTTTGTTGTTTTAGGAAATGTTAACTCAGGGTATACATTTAACACTTTATATTTAATACCTTTCCTTTCCTTTTAGAAAAAGTATGGTACTGTTAATCGTCTCTCTTATTGTGTTGCCTTTAAGGCATAGTATTGGATGGTCTTTTATTTTGACATGTGTTTGTAATGCTTAAGGAGTTTGCAAAGATCACTTCCTGTTAGTCAGTTGAGGAAGGCGGGTGAATCTGTCCACATGCCTTTCTATATATCATGGATGTATGATAAGAACTGGATACGGCGCTGCTGCTCTGCCTTGCAGACAATTTTTGCCAGTGGTCAATTCCAGCAAAAAATTCCCCAAAAAGCATTTTCCCCATAGGCTATCATTATAAAACAGATGTCTGTAAAACTGTTGACAGGACACCTCAAACTGCAAACAAGGTAAATTATGACTTTTACTATTATGAATGTTTGATCCATGGAGGTTTTATATTTGTAAAATGTTCCTTGAGCAGAGAAAAGTAATTTAAAATCTGTGACGTCATCACAATGTAAAGTTTATGTGCCGAGCGGAAAGTTGCAGGCGGGGCCAATGGGAGAAACACTACTGTGCATATTCAGTGGGCCACATACCTCGGAAGTAAACCCAGGAGCTAGAAAACTTTTTTGGTGTATGTGCCAGGAGAGCAATTCTCAATGGAATGAATAAGCACCATTTTGTGTTCCAGTTCTTGTAATACATCCATGTTCTATATACACTAATCCACACTGTACACGCCACAGAGGCAATGTCGTAAGTGAATAATTTCATAGTTGTATTTATAAGTTAATGTTAAGAACATTATTTACATGACAGTGTTTGATTCGTTTGTAATTAAAAACATTTTATTTACATGTATTTACAATGGGAAAAACACCAACAAAATGGTGATTGTATTCTGTCTTTGTTACAGTTTTCACTCTGTCTGTGTAAGATGGTGAAAAAAGCCACAGTAAACAGCAAGTAAAGCTTACTACGACTCAAGTCATCAGAGTTTAGCTAGTTGGATAGCTGCAGCTATATGTACCTACGCTGTAGTGAAGACAACATACTTAACCTTTATTGTTAATTTTTATTTTTTTAACTGTAAATTGTATTTTTATTTATATATTTATTTTTAATTAATACATTTTTAGTATCACTATTACCATCTCTCTATTTTACATAATTTTTATTTTTATCTCTATTTTTCCTTTTTTCTTTTTTAAATGTATCTATTTATTATGATAATAATAATAATAATAATAACAATTATTATTATTATTATTATTATTATTATTATTATTATTATTATTATTGTTATTGTTATTATTATTATTATTATTATTATTATTATTATTATTTAATTAAGTATTTTTTACTTAAGTTTTATCATCACTGTTACTATCTCTCTGTATAGAGGTATTTACCTGTTTGGAAATGGGCATTGAAACTTAGAAATTGAACTATTGATCCATATATGCTCTGAAAATTTCAATAAACAAAACTGGGGGGAAAAAGAAATTGTATTTCAGACAGTTGCTAGATATTTTAGCCATTATTTATTGCTTTCTGTCTGCTGGCATTTTCCCCTCCAATTTTAAACATGCCACTGTTTATCCCCTGTTAAAGAAGCCCTCTCTAGATCCCTCTGTTTTAAGTAATTCTAGACCCAATTCTAAGCTGCCATTTTTATCCATGTTTTTAGAAAACATTCTCTCCACTCAACTGAGTTCTTTTATGAATAACAATCACAGTGGACAACAATGTCTTAATCAACCGTCTGAAAAACTATGTTGACATCAGAGGTGGCTCTGAACTGGTTCATCTCCTATCTTTCAAACAGGTCCTTCTCTGTTATGCTTGAAGATGCCTCCTTCTCTCATGCTTCTCTGTTTTGTGGAGTCCCCCAGGGGTCTATTCTGGGTCCCCTCTTATTTACCATGTACGTGCTACCTCTAGGGCAAATCATGCATAGACACAATATTCACTTTCATTGCTACACAGATGACCTACACTGTATGTCTCTTTAAAGCCTGGTGTCACTAACATATCCTTATGTCTATAGCCTCGCTGAAATAAAGAATTGGATGTCCAATAATTTCATGCAGTTGAATGACTCATGAAATCAGAAATAGTTAATAATAATTAACTCTCCCCCCGGCCCAAGCACTAGCAGCATTAACAATTGCTCCTCTAGTCTGGGTGCCTTATATGTTTTAGGGTGTTTTATATCTTCTGTTTTGGATCTTATTGACTCTTATCATTGTTTTGATTGAAAAGCACTTTGTAACTTGTTTTTGAAAAGTGCTATACGAATAAAGTTATTATTAGGGCCCAAGTGCCAGTTGGGCCCTGCAAGGAATTATTATTAGTTTTATCAATTGCTTGCATTTTTGAGGGACTAAATGTGCTTGAAAAGTTGTGCAACTTTGCACATGCATCAGGATTGATGAAAATTTGGGTATTTTATGGGTTTCGGAAATGGGTGTGGCAAAATGGCTCCATAGCGCCCCCTACAAAATTTTAAAAAATGCAGGCCTACGTTTCACCTATGTGTACGAAATTTGGGAGTTACATGTATCACCCAAAGACATGCAAAAAAGCCTCTTGGACCCATACCCCAAACCCAACAGGAAGCCAGCTATTTTGAATTGAATTTGCACTTTTAGACCATTTGCCATTTACAGGCTCTGTACATTAACAAACTCCTCCTAGAGAATTAATCCGATCAACTTCAGATTTTTGCAGAGCAATCTATAGACCTTTGTGATGAAAAGTTATCAAAATCTTGAGTTTTCGTTTAAGGGCCCTTCTGTGGTGTGAAGTCGAATTTTGATTTTGCCAAGAAACAGGAAGTTGTTGTAACTTGAGTGTACATGGTCAAATTTGCCCCAAACTTCACATGCTTGATAAGAGTCCTGACCCGAAGTCATCTACATCCCAGTATTCAGTGAAAATCATAGTGCCACCTACTGGCAACAGGAAGTTACAGGCCCTGTACTCTTACAAATTACTCCTACCAGGTTAACCAGATCCACCTCAAATTTGTTCAGCAAAGTCTTAAGATCTTGATGATGCTTCATTGTGAGTAATTCCTAGGATACTAAATCCAACCTCAGTAGCAAAGTCTTCCATCTGGGCCATTTAGCTTGCACAGTGCTCTTTAAATGTGCTTGCTTGGGTCACAATTTGATTAGCATGGATTTCTTAGTTAACATGACTTAATGAAGCACAGAAAAATCATCAGACTATACCCTTGAAGCTCAGTCATGCTGAATGTAGACCTCAGTGTTTTGCTCAAGTACTCTTGAGCAGAGCAGATGCTTTAATCACTTAGTTAAGTAGTCACTTCTTTGTTTTCCAGGCCATGAGGTCCTCATTTGTTCAAAGTACTGTTTCATTATCTCTGCTCTCTTCAGGTGCTTTTTTGTACACTATTGGTGGGTTTTAGTGGCTGGCTGCAGTTAATTATGCCTGTAATGTTATGAAGCTCATTTAATTGATCGCTCACAGGGGTATTGGTGGAATGGAAAGTTTCTCTCCACCGCTTTTCAAATGTTAATATCAAGGTCGTACGGATGGAGGCAGTCAATCCTACTTGTGTCATATCTGCTTCACCTGGCGTTTGGTTGCACAGGAGGTGAGAGTAACAGGATTAAAAATAACCCCTGCTCCTGCAGTTTTGCATGTACTTGAGAGCATCCTGGTACTTGAAAGATCAGAACAAGGCTTTTTGTGGCTAAATAGTTTTCCCTCTGCAATTATATTTATATGACTGTTGAACATGTTTCACAACTTTCTGCTCTTAAAGTCTGAAGCCTATACTCATGTTTCAACATTGGTAAGAAATTAAAATTAACCTAAAGCTGCATATTTCAGTTGCTCCTGGAAAAAATTAAAGGCATGTGTTGCTATTGTCAGACATAAAACTTATATCTTCAAAAAAAATAAATAAATCACTCCAGGAGAACAGTGGGGAGAAGGGCAGATAAATCAAAAAGGTTGGCAAACATGGGATATTATTTATCAGAATTAGATCATTTATATCATACATAAATATCAATTTATATCGTTTATAGATTATCAGTGTGTTTCTTGCCAGATTTGCTTGCGGCACGTGGAAAAAATAGACCAGATGCTGAAACTATCACTGCTCAGCGAGCCGACCGCGAAGCTCAGGCGTGCTCTGCCTGAACAGCTCAATTGGTTACAAAGGAAGCGGGCAGCGCTTCAGGGCGCATTGCGGGGGTTCCGCGTCCTGTGTGTCCCTGCCGTGAAGCTCTTCATCAAACGGAATATAACACATATACAGACAGAACTGCTCTGAGCTGGTTTGTTTGACACAAGATAAGTAGCGTGTTTCACTGGAAGTCCTTGAGCTGTTTACCAGGGAACTCTGCAGAACTCCATTCAGGCTTAGTTCACAGCTAGCTGGGGGTAAAAGAGGACCAGGAAGTAGGGGTGCTGATTTACATGCTAGGCTATTATGTCCAGTTCCCGAAGACAAGACAACAACCCCAACTGCTTTGTTCCAACAGTAAACCAACCAACCAAAATTAAGCTTTTTGCATAGGTTTAATTAGCATTCTGATTTCCTCATCAACTGGGGCTGTAGGTGCCTCTCACTTATTATCCAAGGAATTCAAGAGCAAACTAGCTAAATGGCATTTAATGATGCACTGATGTCTTTAGCATTAAATAGCACCCCGAAACCTAATGGACATTATAGAGAGTTGAACTGAGACCAGAACTTTCAGTTTCTGTTCCAGAAGTAAGAAAACCTCAATCAAAATTCTCCCACTAAGTACTAGGATGTTTTTTTTCTGTCATTAAGGTCTAATAGATGTCTAATATTTTTAAAAAATCATTGGAAGAGGATCATATTCACCAAGTATGGAGCTGGAGTTAGGACACCATATCATAAAGACTGGAAACATGGGAGTACAGCCAGCAACACCTAACAACGCGTTGGTTGCCAGATATGGTAGGTGAGCACAGGTAGTGTTGTGCATGAACGCGCTCAAAAAGCGCCGTTCATTCAACACGCTCTTGTTTTTATTGAATGGTGAAATGAATGTATTCGTTTGCAACTAATGAACGTAAACATGAGCATTGTCACTCCCGCGAGAGTTAACGAAGTTCATGCACTGTGTTTTACAGTACCCGGCATGCTGGTGTTTTGGGTCATAGAATCTGATGGGTCTCAGATTTTTTAAATGACACATTGAGCTGAAGCATACGACCAGTCTTGGGAAATATCTGTGAGTGAATGATGATCACAAGAAATCATTAAAGGGTACGACCACGAGCCAACAGCTGCAAAGTTTCTCCACCCAAGTCAAACTCACAGCATTTTGTAAAGGAAAAAACGGAAGAAATGAACATGAACTACTTCATTTTTTGGTACTGTGAATTTAGTTCAAAATTCTAAATTGTGAACTATGAACGTGAACTAGTTCATTTTAATCTGTGTGAACTGAGTTTTGAGCTAGCTCTTGTGAAGTGTGAACTTGCACAACACTGCACAGGTTTTGTTGTAATTATCAGCCGTAGACTGCATATAAACACAATGGGGCTAAACCTAGCAACCTCACTGTGACGACAAGACTCCAGGAAACTGCACAGTATCTGCACCCAGCTGTTCACCAAGAAATAGTTCCAGCACGATATTCTGTTTGTGTACAGATTACGCAAATGAGACACGTGTTAATTAGTGAGCTTTAAAGTGTTGGTAGGTGTATTTTATTTTAGCCAGGCTAGCTGTTTCTCCATGCTTTCAGTCTTTATGCTAAGCTAAGCACATCTTGACTCCAGCTCGGTACTTGACACACTGTCAGAAAGAAAGCTAACAAGCTATTTCCCCCCATAATTTTACTATTTCTTTAATAAAACAGCAGTATTGGAACCATATTTTAGCAAACTCATACATTCTATCAGTATTGGTGAACCCCAATGGTTGGGACAATGAGGTCGTTTACAAGCACACAGTTTCTCAGCTGTTGTTGCCAACAGGATGGAAACATCCTACCACTGGGTTTAAGCTGTAGGCACCATTTCATCACAGGGTTGCCAGTTCAAAACCACCAAAACAAAGCTGTTAGCTGAATGTAGCCTGGAGAAAATGCTTTCTCTCCACCAAATGACTTATTTATACATGCCATATGGTTTCACAGTGTTCTGTGTATTTGCTTTGTTGCCTCTGAGGAGGAATCAAATGTGTGAGTGACATCCTGTGCGTGAAAGATAGAGTCAAACATTTCCTTCCTCTCTACTAATGTTATTAGCAAACCTGTCTGGGGAGTGTGACACACTTCTCACAACACAGGCCCAGTTTTATCAATCAGGGCTTAGCTGGATCCCCAAATGACAGAAAGTCTGCCTAAAGTTTACCCCTCCTCTGCTAAAACACAAGAACAAAACTCTCCTACGTACTCTTTTCTCTGCTGTAGAGCACAAAGACTCAGAGTTATTCTGAGGTCTCCTAGTGAGAGAGATGTTTATTTGGATTATCACATCTCAAGAGGAAGCATGCCTCCCTGAGCCAATTTAGAATTTGCCCTATAGGCCAGAAATCTTTTGCAGAGTGGATAAGTTAATTAAGAACAGTGAGAGGATGATAACGGCCTTGTATTCTGCTCCTGCTGTACAATAATTGCATTTCATAGTCAGTATTTGTAGCAGGGGGTCAATGTGTATCGGAAGCCTGCACTCTAAGAAGATAAAAACAAGTCATTACTGTACAAGACCAGAGTGGAACAGAGAGAGCCAGTTGACTGACAAATCTCTGAAATGTCTGTCTCTGAAACAGATGGGCCCAAAGCATTTATTAACTGTGACTATGATTTACTTTGAAGGAAATGGCATAATAAACGCTAATGAAAAATCAAGCCTGTCAGTATTGAATCATAGCAGAATGAGGCTTATATTGGCTAATAAATATGTCGCCTTGATTTTGGAGTTTTTATATATATATATATATATATATATATATATATAGTGTATAAAAACAGCCAGAGACCAGATCATTTTTATTTGAACATTTTAGTCAACTAGCAAATGTTTCAGTTGTGTTTTTGTAATTTTAGTAGGTTAATCCTTGTCTCCACTTAATACCTGAACATTTTTATCATTTTATAATTTACACAGCAGGTCCCAAATCCCCCCTTTTTTTGCTACCTGTTAACATTTGCTTTCAATGGTAAGCCATACCTGATTTGTGTTTACAATCAAAACAAACCGCAAAAGTTCATGTGATATTCAAGTAATAACTGAAGCTGGAGGGTGAGCTTCGGGAGACTGTCCTAACCAGACAAACCACAGCATTTGTCAACACGTAAAACAATGTTTACATTTTTCTGACAAGTGACGTCTTGTGGTCATGCAACTAATGACTGATGTCGATGAGAAGCAAAGGTGGAGGTAACATGAGGTTATAGTGCCCCCATCCCTCTTAGGGAGGAGGTGGAATGGTTGCAACAAGCCCTACAACCTAAACAACAAAAAAAAGTCATTTGTCACTGCATTCCAAGATGGTCCACATGAGCGTTTTCTGATCTGGCCCTATCACCAGGACAACATTGTTTGTCAGTGCCTTCTAAAATGGTTACAAATGACCAGGGGGGCACAATGCAACTTTCACCTAGAATTTTAAAATAGCAATAATGTAATGGCAGTGGTAATATTAATATTAATAAATTAATAATAATAGGAATGACAGTTATAAGAATAATAATGACAGTAATAGTAACAGAGCCAATAACAACAACTGTAGTAGCAGTTGTCGAGCAGGAACACGGGGGCAGCAAGTGGCCCACAACCACAGATCCAGTCTCTGCAGCTCTGGAGGTAGAATGCGATCCCAGAGGAGAACCCTGCAGCAGTGCCGCAGGAGCTTGATACGGTTCCTGAAGCAACAGCAGCACCACCGCACATCGGGAGCCCTACCCTCGCTACGACACCTAACTGAAAATCCTCAAATAAGGAACACATTTGACTATGGTCGCTGGTGTCAAAAATGGCTACTGAGAGATGTGGTCAATCGCGCAAATGGGGATCACGCTGCACACTTTCAGACAGTCTCTCCTCAAAGAATTTCATAATGTTGCTCTGTTGTTCACACAAAAGTGACAGAAGCAGGTGTGTGAATGGGAAAAAAAGAGCTTGAGAGAGACATTCAAACCCTGCCTACTTTCACACCTTAGCACATCTAGAAATCGTCTCCACCGCCCCACCCTGATTCCACCATCGGAAAAGGGGTTTCAGACGCTGTTAGATCATCCGACAAGTGATACTTTGTTTAAAGAATACTTGTCAAGGAAGGGTTCAGTGATTTAATAACAAAGTGACGATGCATACACTTACAGGCAGACAGGCAGGTACAGGTACAGGTTCCAGGGTAAAGGGTTCAGGTTGCAGGGTACAGGGTACAGAGGAGGCGGGCAGGCAGGCTGGTACAGACAGTGGTGGAAGATTTTACAAAAACAAAAATATAATAAGCTGGTGCTGGTTCAGAGGCATAAACAATATTATGGAAATGGGTTGGTTATATACTGCAGGGCTGATGAGGGAAAGTGGAAACAGGTGAGCAGGTGAATGTGGGAGTCAGGTGACTGGGACAGGTGGAAAAGTCTGAGGGCATCTGGTGGACAGGTAGAGAATGGCAATGAAGGGGCATGGGGAAGTGGAAATATGGCTGGAGAGAGAGGCAGAGAGGCAGAATGTGACATCAGAGAGGAAGGAGGTTCATAATAATTATATTTCCACATATTAATGTGTTCCAAAATTTACATGATTTCTATGCCGAATGCATATCTGATGAAAATGAAAATTATTTTTCCCTGTTTTACCCTGTTTGTGCATAGTATATGATACATACTTGATGTGTACCAGTTCAAATGTAGCCTTAAAGCCCCATGTCTGTATGAATGTTTATACACATAACAGGGAAACACTGAATACCTTCTTTATTGATTTTTCAATTTAGTCGTGGCATTTAAATAGTCAAATGCAAAATAACATTATTATAAAATATTGGTTATCAGCAAGTACAATACAAAAATATCGACGTGTGTACAATGTATACACATCTACCACAGATGTTATTATGGAAATCAAGGTGTAGTAAGCCCTGAGCTTTTATTGGTTTTGGCGGTACAAACACATTAGTATGGAGAGGATGGAAGACAGAAGCTATTCTGTCTCACTACAGTATATGCTTCAGGAAAAAAATACTGGCTTTCTCTTGAATTACCTCTTCCAGTGAATCCAATCTGACTGAAACTGACATAAAAGCTTGCTCCATATCTTCTCTCATGTAAATGTTAATATTGAGGAGTAAAGCAAGGGACTCAGGTTTGCTGAGGTTGAATTGGTCTGACCAAACCAATTGATCTGAATTGAGGGGGGGTAGCAGAGACTGCCGAAACGTCAGAAAGATCACTCATAAGCCATTACAACGGTATACAATGATCCTTATACTGTTGCTTGGTATTATTAACCAAACGCAGTATGATGAGAAGGAGCTTTTTCACTTTAAAACAGAGATGGTTAATAACATAACGTAACAAAGTTAAAGCGGTACTAAAAATATTTTTATGTTAACAATGGATCAAATGACTGTGTACTGTGACAGGTGTCACTGGTAGCCACAAACCCACAGAGAATTATGACCAACTCTGCTTTTCCCTCCTGCTCTATAAAGCTTTTTAGCCTCTTTTAGTTAATTTTTTGGGTTTTGTAGCCCACAATCTCCACTCTCATCAATGTCATTTCAAGCAGCAGCAGGCAGCTGTTTTCAAGGAAAATGCTCTGGCAAACTCACTGTACACTACCTGTCCAGCACCAAACAGCAGTCTGACAAAGTTAGCGACTAGTTGGTGAAAATAGTGGAACATTTAGCTGGTAAAGAGAAGCTAAATCCACCTCATTTGGTGGAAACCAAAACAGAGCTAAAAGGAGAATGAAAGAGTCATCAGGTAGTCAGAATAATAACTCCAAATGAATGCTAATGTTGCTCTGTGTCTGAAATGTCAATGTTGTTTTTAGCTTGTTCACTTAGATAGGACAGATAGTCCTGTCTAACCTCATCTGTCAGCCTGTCCATCACCAGAGCAAACAAGAAGGGGCTCAGAGCCGATCCTTGATGCAGACCCACCTCCACCTTGAACTCCTCTGTCACACCTACAGCACACCTCACCACGGTCTTACAGCTCTCACACATGTCCTGCACCACTCTAACATACTTCTCTGCCACTCCAGACTTCCTCATACAATACCACAGCTCCTCTCTCGGCACCCTGTCATACGCTTTCTCTAAATCTACAAAGACACAATGCAACTCCCTATGACCTTCTCTGTACTTCTCCATCAGCATCCTCAAAGCAAATACTGCATCTGTTGTACTCTTTCTAGGCATGAAACCATATTGCTGCTCACAAATGCTCACCTCTGCCCTTAGCCTAGCTTCCACTACTCTTTCCCACAACTTCATTGTATGGCTCATCAGCTTTATTCCTCTGTAGTTGCCACAGCTCTGCACATCTCCCTTGTTCTTAATTGGTGCTAATTGGCACCAGTACACTTCTCCTCCATTCCTCGGGCATCCTCTCACTCTCCAAGATCTTGTTAAACAAACTAGTCAGGAACTCTACTGCCACCTCTCCTAGACACTTCCATACCTCCACAGGTATGTCATCAGGACCAACTGCCTTTCCACTCTTCATCCTCTTCAACGTCCTCCTCACTTCACTCTTGCTAATCTTTGCTACTACCTGCTCCACACCAGTCACCTCTTCTACTCTTCGTTCCCTTTCATCAACTCTTCAAAGTACTCCTTCCATCTTCCCATCACACTCCTGGCACCTGTCAATACATTTCCATCCTTATCTTTAATCACCCTAACCTGCTGCACATCCTTCCCATCTCTATCTCTTTGTCTGGCCAACCTGTACAAATCCACCTCTCCCTCTTTAGTGTCCAACCTAGCATACAAGTCCTCATATGCTCTTTGTTTGGCCTTTGCCACCTCTACCTTCACCTTACGCTGCATCTCCCTGTACTCCTGTCTACTCTCTTCAGTCCTCTCAGTGTCCCACTTCTTCTTAGCTAACCTCTTTCTCTGTATACACTCCTGAACTTCCTCGTTCCACCACCAAGTCTCCTTGTCCACTTTCCTCTTTCCAGATGACACACCGAGTACCCGAGTACCTGTCTCCCTGATTACAGTAGCTGTAGTGGTCCAGTCATCTGGGAGCACTTCCTGACCACCCAGAGTCTGTCTCAGCTCCTCCCTAAAAACTACACGACATTCTTCCTTTTTCAACTTCCACCACTTCGTCCTCTGCTCTGCCTTTGTCCTCTTCATCTTCCTCACCACCAGAGTCATTTTACACACTACCATCTTGTCTTGTCTGGCTACACTCTCCCCTACCACTACTTTACAGTCACTGGTCTCTTTCAGATTACAACGTCTACACAAGATGTAGTCCACCTGAGTGCTTCTACCTCCGCTCTTATATGTCACGCTATGTTCCTGCCTCTTCTGGAAGAAAGTGTTCACTACAGCCATTTCCATCCTCTTTGCAAAGTCTACCACCATCTGTCCTTCTCATGTTCCTGTCCTGAAGACCAAACCTGCCCATCACATTCTCATCACCTCTGTTCCTTCACCTACATGCCCATTGAAATCTGCACCAATCACCACTCTCTCACCTCTGGGGATGCTCTGCATCACTTCATCTAACTCACTCCAGAATTTCTCCTTCTCTTCTAACTCACATCCTACCTGTGGGGCATAACCACTCACAACATTGAACATCACCCCTTCAATTTCCAGCTTCAGACTCATCAACCTGTCTGATACTCTTTTCACCTCTAGAACATTCCTCACAAACTCCTCTTTCAGGATAACTCCTACTCCGTTTCTCTTCCTATCTGACCCATGGTAGAACAACTTGAACCCTGCTCCTAAGCTTCTAGCCTTGCTGCCTTTCCACCTGGACTCCTGGACACACATGTCCACCTTCCTTCTCTGCAACATGTCAATCAACTCTCTAGCCTTCCCTGTCATAGTCCCAACATTCAAAGTCCCTACTGTCAGTCCTACATTCTTAGCTTTCCTCTTCTCTCTCTGCCTACGGACACACCTTCCTCCTCTCCTTCTTCGTCTTTGACCAACAGTAATCCATTTTTAATTTGGCATGTGTTTTACGTCGGATGCCCTTCCTGATACAACCCTCTGCATTTATCCAGACTTGGGACTGGCACAAGAAGACACTGGCTTGTGCCCCCTTGCGGTTGCATTTTGCATTTGCATGTTGCATTTTATTGATCTACTGCAGCATCACAAATATTATATATTTATATTTTTAAAAATATTTAGCGAGCTAGCTTCCCTGATAATAGGTAGTGTGTTCCATAGCTTTGGGATGTAATTGACAATAATAATAATAACAACTTTATTTGTATAGCATATTATAAGTTTGTTGATTTAAGCAATTCTTGTCCACACCAGTTTGTAATAATGGCTTGACAAAGGTTCTGTGAGCATGAAAATATTCAGCTGAGACACAAAACTGCAAGATCAGGCAGCCAGTCCTCCAAACTGTGTATACCTTCTGAAAATGAAGCTCTACGTGCCGCTGTGTGTCCCTGAACACAGTCCATTCACCCCTACAGCCTGTACGTGCAGACATAAACATACACACCTACCTTCCTTCCAAATTAGGATACAAAATATTTGGTACACCTTGCAATATAATGCGACCCAATACAACAGCACCACAAACTGCAGCCTCAAACCTGACATAGACTTGATTCAACACCACTTTTAGTAGGCTGCTTTTTGTATCTATGCCCCAAGTAGATGGAACTGAGGACCTGGAAGAGGCCCTTACACTGAACACTTTTAAAAGCTGGTTAAAAACCTAACTTTCACTTCTTAGTGTGTGTGTGTGGGTGTATGTGTGTGTGTTTTGTATATTTTGACATTTGTATATTCTGCAGTGATTCTTTGTATAATTGCAACTGTTGATATGTATATTTATTTTTGACACTTGCACTTGTATGATTGTATTATGATTGTATTGTCACTCTATGTAAAGCACATTGTGTTGTCCTGTGTATAAAATGTGCTATATAAATAAAGTTTGACTTGACTTGACTCTGCTACAGAGTGACCAAAATTACAATTCAAAATTGAAATTGACATTGTGCTGTTACAATGCATTTCATATTCAGAGTCAAGTTAGGTTTCTGAGACACTCATTCCAAGGACTTAGGAAAAGCAAACAAGCACAGATTCAACTAATTCCTTGGCAGCAGTAAAAAGTTTATGCACATTGGTTTGCAATCTGACTGTAAACATGGATAGTAATAATAATAATAAGACAATGAAGATCTCTACACACTGCAGGCATACATCTAATCCAGACCATCAGGTGTGAAGATGGTCAAAACATTGGATAGTTTGCAACACACTATGAACAGACAAAATTAGGTTTGTGCTTTATGGGTACAATCATTAAGGTTTTAGTATTACCAACAATGAATGTATCCTGCACAAGTATTGTGTGTGTATCAAAGCCTGATATATCTTCTCTTATCACCTCTGTTCCACAGAGCTCCATTGTTGTCCAAAAACTATTAAAAACACATCATTGAGCCACACCGTTGCACTGGGTGACATGTTCCTTCGTCACCATGAACACACACACTGTAGTTTACTTTCCACATAGTCCCACATACACCGTCTGTGCACACCAAATGTGCATTAATCAAAGGCGGAAAATTATTCCCAACAAATGCACTATTTCCTCATGTTTAAGTAACGTTTGCTAAAAACTACAGTGATCAGCTGTTTTAGGCAATTACTGAGCATTTAAAAAAAAAAGAAACTATGTATTTGTGAGCCGTTTTTAAAGATGTACATCTTCAGTAGGAACCAATGGGCTTGGAGCTAAGAGCCACAGAGTAAGGAAGTCAGAAAACATTGAGAAACTGACACATTGTGTTTTGGAATTTGCTGACAATAAGAAAATATTGAAAAAAAAAAATACCAGCCTCGTCCTTAAACAGTAATGTGCAAAAGAACATTCACATCAGTTTCCCAGGCTTATTTGACCAAGTAAACCTTTCCATCTTATCAGAGAAGTGCAATAACTGAATTCATTTCACAGTCAAAGCCAGAACCTTCTCAGCGACCTCCTCTCTCTTCGTCTTTCTTGATCCTCCTCCTCCACCATCTTCACCTGAGGGGAACTCAGAGGATCAACATAATCACAAGTCAAACACCATGTGTCATTTTCAGTTGCACAGTGAAAATTATCACTGCTTCCCCCACACTGAATAGTGCTGCTGGCTTTTAACATTACAGTCTCATCAGTCCGTGTACTATTGGTTTAGTACATCAAAGCTAATTCACTTTTACACTGTGGCTCTAATTAAGCAGACTGTAACTTTATGTGAGCATTGCACCAGCCATCTTCGTCAGACTGACAGCTCACAATCTATATATGTAGTGTTATAGCATATTGTAGTACATCTTTGTTTACATCAAACTTTCATGAGAATGTTCTTGTCTTCCACTACAACCTGCTCTACATTCACTGCCCTTACAGCTGTTTTCAATGGACACAAAACAAACATCAGCAAAAGTACAATGATATAAGTTTTATTTCTTAAAGAATATTATAAGAATATTAAGTTGGTTTTCAATCGCTTCAAGAGAAAATAAAGGAAAAAACTTTTGAGAACAACTAGTGAATTAAGTGTATTGTATGTCAAACCACAAGACTAGTTATGGCACTGTATGGAAGCCCATTTCTGCCAGGAAAAAAAAAAGATTAAATGTTTGTAATAGCAAAAAAATTACTCATGCCAAATCCAAATTCTGATATATATTATATATAATCTGAAAAAGCAAAGTTTACTTGGTCAAAATGGCAGGCAGAGGTCAGCAACAGGTAGTTAATGGAAATAGGCAACCAAGTCCAAATGGGCATAAGCAAGCAGGCAAAAGTCCAAAAAGGCAGGCAGGGTTAAAAAACAAAACAGGGCAGGCAGGAACCAGACAAAAAGGCTTGAATGCTGTGGCTAGGAATGCTCAATAGACCATCTGGCAAGAACTAGATGAAATGGGCAGCTACATATACTGGGAGACTAATTGGGGAATAGGAAACTGGTGTGCAGATGATGGAAGGAACTGGTGGTAACACCCTGAGGGCTAATGTTGGTTGGATGGAGGATGAAAGTATATGAAATGACAAGTTAGTAAGGTGTCAGACAAATTGGGAAATTGTCATGGTTTTGAACTGGCCTGAGCTGAATGCAACAGAAATAGGGAAAATTATGCAAAAATTAAGAATTGGCTGATGCTGTGACAATACTGAGTCACAATCATGAGATAATAAGTCAAATTTTTGAAATTAAGTCTTGACTTGTTAAACCTGCAATAACTGATTTTTCTGGCCCCTTGGTGGCAGCATGAACAAGATGCGAACACAACATTGACATATCTTCATCTTTTTAAGTTGATATGGTGAACGTGTTGGCAAACAGTTGCTTATTTACACATTCAGCAGTTACAGAGCAACATTATCAATCATTAGGAGTCGTGTTTGTGTCACCTGATGAATGGAAGTCCAATTTTCACTCTCCTTTTAGCTCTGTTTTGGTCTCCACCAACTCCTGAGAAAAATATCTGGCTCCTTAGCTGCTAAATGCTCCACTATGTTCACCAGCTGGTCTCTAACTGCGTCTGCCTGCTGTTTGCTGCTGAGCAGGTAGTGTACAGTGGGTTTATCAGAGCTTTTGGCTGAAAACAGCTGCCTGCTACGGCCGAAATCAATGCTATGATAATGAGAGCAGTGAGAGTGAACCAAAAGAGTAAAGATGTGGTATGTGCTATGAGCGACTCCTTTCATATTGTCACATTGTTTTTACATTGTCATTTGTTACATTATTATAAAAATATTAATTATAGCCGCTTTTAAAAAGTCCAAACTTTGACTTAGCATCTCATATTTTTGATTAACCATGAGTGTTGTTACTTTTGTCATTCATAACATTTAATCTATATTTTTTTCCTGGCAGAAATGGGCTTTCATACATTGTCTAGTCTTTGATTTTGATCAGTAGCCATTTTGCCATCTACCAGAGATGGCCAGCTATTTTACATTAGTTTTGGAGTTGTTGGAAAGTGTTTTTTTTTTTTCATTTTGACACAGTTAAGTTAGCAATTTACCCCTGCTTCAAGTCTCTGAGCTAAGCTGGGCTAAACATGTCATGTCTGTGTGTTCTAACCCTGACTGACTAAATAATATTAATAATAAAATATAATATTTTTTATTTGTTATTGGTGCTGGTATCAGCCTTCAAAACCACTCTAGTTTGAGGGTATATTTTTAAAAGATATATGGAATAAACAAACCGGTCAGAGCTGCTATTTTTATTTCTCTTTCTCACTTGCCCCTGCTGATTATAGCCCATATGCCTATTTTTTACAACACCTCATGATTTGCAAGCCCTTTGAAATTTGATTTTGAAAACTTTGCTAAAAAACTTTTACTAAAGACAAATGCTAAGGCAATAGTATTTTGTTTGTTTATTGTTGTCTTCTCTATTGAGCAGTATGTACATTTGTACAACCAAGAGTATTCACACCAGGGATGTAACCAGAGTGTTTTAAAAATAAATGGATAGAAAAAAATTAATGAAATAAAGATAAATTAAAAGATTATATGCATATACTATGAGCATTCACAGCATCCTTGTTGTTGTCTTACTGTTGGCAAGTGTCCAAATTTCAGTTTTGAGTCTGTCTTGAGTGAACTTTTCACTCACTCTTTCTCCTGATAAAAAGTCCATCCAAAACATTTTGTGTAAATACAATGAACAAACAGATGGAAAATAGTGTCTTACTCTTTTTCTAATCCACAGAATCACAGTATTATAATAATAATATCATAATATGCAGTCTAAATCTCAAGCACATGTTTTACTGGATACATCTGGTGCAAAATTCTAAAAGAAACCCTACATCTGTTATAGTTTGAGGGTTTTTCATTTCCTGTTTTATTTTTTAGTGTGTCCCTCTCCTTGTGTGTATTGTGGTTTTCCTTCCTGTCTTTGTTTGCTTTCCCTCCAGTTTTGATTGTTGGCCCTTCCTTGATTGTTTGCATCTGTGTCTCGTTCTCTCACCTCCCCTAGGGTATTTAGTCCAGGTCTCTGTCTTGGTTCAGTGTTGGGTCATTGTTGGTCCTGCCTGGTGTGATTCCTGCCTGGTGTGATTCCTGCCTGGTGTGATTCCTGCCTGGTGTGATTCCTGCCTGGTGTGATTCCTGCCTTGAGTGATTCCTGCCTGAGTGATTCCTGCCTGGTGTGATTCCTGCCTGGTGTGATTCCTGCCTTGAGTGATTCCTGCCTTGAGTGATTCCTGCCTTGAGTGATTCCTGCCTTGAGTGATTCCTGCCTTGAGTGATTCCTGCCTTGAGTGATTCCTGCCTTGAGTGATTCCTGCCTTGAGTTTTGTTCCTGTCCTGTGAGTGTTCCTGACCTTTGTGTGTGCCACCGTTTGGTGCACTTTTTGTTGTACCTGGTTCCGGTGCCCAGTTCCCTGGCATTCTTACCGTGAGTTCTACTTTGTATTCTTCCCTGACACAAAATTCTTCCCTGTTTCCACCACTGCCAGCCGGTAATCCATTTTCCTGTTGCCTGTTCATTACCTGTCTGCCTACCAGTCTGCCTGTACCTGCCTGTAAACCACATCACCCCCAATAAACACGGAAGCCATCCGGATACTTCACCTCATACCGCTCCCTGGTCATCTGCCTTTGGGTCCACATACCCATACACAGCACCCACACGACAACATCATTACTAACATAGTATCTATTACCATATATACCACTTTAGTTGTCCATGAAGGGATCTCCCCCCTCCTTCATAACCAATGTTACCCCTTGGTCAAATGCATCTGAAGCTAGAATTTCTAAGAAACTGTAGCACACCCCTTGGCAGAGTATCACAAACCTAATTCTTTTCATGTACCTGGTAAATTAAATACAGAGAACTCATTATTTGTTAGGAAGTGGCCAAATGTATTAAAAAGTTGTTCAACTATTATAAAAACATTACTGATTTATTTTTGTATTGAATATTCATGTAATTTATTTATCAAAATTAGATATTTTTACATGTAGTTTGTCACTGTTTGTAGTCACATTTATGTAAAAACTACACTGCTCCTATGAAATAGTATTATATTATTTACTATAATTTATACTATAAACATAAAACTGCATCCATTAATGTGGTTCAAAGTTCACGTAGAGTGCCTAACTGTGCATGCTGAGGTTGGAAAGTTTGTAGGAGGAAAGCATGGAGATGTAAGATCGGTCAGGATAACAAGAAGTGGGATGGTTATCATTGACTGTGTATCAAAGCGTCAGAGAGAGAAAGCCCTAAAGATTTGTGCATTTGGAGATTACAGCAGTGTGACTTGCTTCCCACTTGGATCAGAAGTGAAGAAGAAGGGAGTAGTAAGCGGCGTGCCACTGTAGAGGCCGAGTCCTTTCGGGAGGTCGAAGATGTGTGTGAGGCAAGAAGGCTGACAAAATTCCGAAAATGGGAGGAGGAGGACAGTATCTCAGAATGATGTTTGAGGGGGAGTTGCCGGAAAGAGTGGATCTAGATTATGTGTGTTAAAAGGTGAGGCCATATGAGAGAGCTCCTCTCAGATGTTTCTGCTGTCAGGAATATGGACATGTTGCTGCAGTAGAGGAGGCAGAAGATGTGGGAAGGATGACTGTAATGTGGAGGAGTGCAAAGCGGAGAAAGAGCAAGCAAAGTGTCTGCACTGCGAGGGGAAATCACCATACGGGATCAGTATGCTGTCCAAAAAGAATTAAGGAAATAAAAGTGAATAAGATCAGAGCAGAAGATTGTCATACGCTGAAGCTGCTAAGAGAATGGAGAGAAAAGGTGAAATGGTGGCAGTGCAAAAGGAAAAGGAGCAGAAAGGGAATGGAGATGATCAGAGAATCGGTATGGACAAGAAACGATTTCTGGCATTTATTGCCATGGTTGTAAATTGTGCGGCTGAAATAAAGGGGAAGTCGGAAAGGATTAAGATGGTGCTGGACGCTGCAAGAAGGCTCTTGAATGTTGTGGACACATCTGGAGAGGATCTAGATGTTACATTGTGGGAAGGAGTTACACCAACTCAGACAACTGGGTCTGGGTTATAGAATGCACTATGTCATGGGATCACTTTGGGTGGACACTGTAAACAGTTTACACTGTGAAGCTGTTACAATCCAGCAGTGGGCGGTAATGCACACTTATAGATGCCAACCGCCATAAAACTCAACAGACGAAGAAGAACTGCGCATGCGTGTAGTATCATGGTAGCACTGGCTGTACCAGCTGGGGAAGTTGTGAATTATTACATAGTAAAGTTTTAATGATGAAAATGGGTTATTAACTCGTCATAGTTTTTATAAGTTTGAAACAATACACAGGGAGTATATCATACAGAAACTGAAGGAAAATCATGACAGCTAACGAGGATCAAGAGGTATGAATGAATGATGATGCAGTAGCTGTTAGCGGCTAAGTGCTAACTACTTGACACTAGCGTGACTGCTAGTTGCCCGTTGGACAGCAAAACAAGTTAACGTGTCAGCTTTTATACAATGTGCAAAAGCTCTGTTTAGCTAAAACAGCAGTCATACCAGAGTGTCAAATGTCTTTCTAGCTGCTTTTGAGCCCTGATAAGCGTCTTTCACAACGGAGAAAATGTAACGCCAAACCCCACTCAAAAGTCTGCCAAGTTACGTGTAGGGAGGTACAGACCTTTTCTGAATACAAAACGTCCTCGAATCCGGTCGGTGTAACGTTGTGTTATTCATCAGACAGCAACATGAAACCAATTAAATATCTTTGCTTTACCTAAGCCATCTGCCACCACATAACGTTACAGTAGTAAGCTGTTTTAGCAAGGGTTGAATTTAATGGAAGTCATTTAATATATGGAGGATTACAGGTATACCTAAAAATAGGTTACCATTATCTCGTGAAAGGTCTTGAGTCATGTTTCTGTCCTGCATACCCATGTCAAGTTTAATTTAGCATATTTCTGAATGGTGTTTGGACAGAAGCTATCAGGACAAGCTGCTGTTGATACCTGACGAACCTCCTGTCACTCCCTCACTTCTTCAATCACAGATGGAGTTGGAGGCTCTTCGCTCCATCTATGAGGGGGATGAGTGTTTCAAGGAAATCAGTCCAGTTTCCTTTCAGTTTAGGGTGAGTACTTTCCTCTGTACTGTCCAAGCCTGCTGTAAAAAAAATAAAAATAAATATATATATATATATATATATATATATATATATAATATAACCTGTGCCTCTCCAACATACTGTTTCAACAGGATATCAATAAAATGAAGGCAAAGGACGTCTCAAGATGCCTTTTCGTTGTTACTTTATGACCTTTAACAAACTGTTAGGATTAATTCTGGAGCAGCACTTTGTATTAACTTCCATTTTAATGTTATGCAACAGATAGGAGATCTCGAGGACACCAAAGCGTTCATCCTGGACATCACATGGCCAGAGGCTTACCCTGAAACGGCCCCGCAAATCTCCCTTGACGCCTTTTTCAACAACAGAATGTAAGTTGCAAGCGCAGTGCTGTACTGTCAAATATCCTTCTTCTGTTATGCATTAGTTTACATTGGAAACACTGGCAGATTAGAATATGACAGCAACATCTTGAAACACTTTGTGCCCTTTGCCTTTTCAGGGTTCTAAACTGTATGATTGTACAAAAGTTAACACACATTTTTAAGTATTGTCATCTATTGATACCCCAATGCATTTGAATGTCGGAAATTTTAGTGAAGGCCTCTATGTGTAGTATATCTTTTATCTTTCAAGTAATTCAGTGCTGTGGTCATGGGTCCCGTTGTTATTGGACACATACTTGATATGATCCTTTATGTTGATTTAATAACAGCTCTACAGAGACGAAACAGCAGATCCTGTCAAAGCTGGAGGAGCAGGTGGAGATTAATCTGGGCACTGCAATGATGTACACTCTGTTTGAGTGGGCCAAGGAGAACCAGGACGCTCTAATGGAGAACCACAAGCCTGTCACTGCTGTGGTCAGTATATTTCACTACTGCGACTAAATACATCAGTACAGTTTTCAGTCCCTTGTCTTAGGTCCATTTTTGGTACTTAATAGTATTCCAAAATTTACATCATCATACTTATTCTACATCGTTACTCATCTTATAGAGTTATGTAACAAGTTTATGTGAGCACGTGTTGTGCTTTTGAAGTGTGACTTTGCTGATTCATTGTATTTTCTTCCCTCACGAAACTTCCCTTTGCTTTTGTAAGCATAAGTTTCAGATTAGAAGAGCCTCGTAATTTACTGCTTGAATGATGGTTGAACAAACAGCCAGAGTCATCAGGTCTGAACAAAATAACTGATTATTTCTTGTTGTTGCAGACCTTGACGTCCAGCAGTGAGATGACAACTACCAACTCAACCGCCAAGAAGAAGGAGAAGAAGGAGCAGCTGACTAAAGCTCAGAAGAGGAGGATCATCAGCAGAACTGGTACATCAGTTACACTGACTGTCCACAGTAAAATAGTCTTCCATTTTCAAAGGCCGTATTGGTGTGTTTCTTTGCTTTAGCCAATCAACTACAAATACCATACATTTTTATATTAAACCTTCCTTCCAGACGGCCATTGCATTCCATTAATTTCACTATGTTGTAGAGATGTCCCGAGCCAATCCTTAGGATCGGTTTTGGGGCCAATCCGGTTATATTTTAATTGATCAGTATTGGCTAAAAACAAGCCAAAATCTGATCCTTTTGTTACTGGACTCTGTGTTTTATCCGCCTCAGTCTGCTAGTGTTGCAGCGCTGCTCTCCTTTACCACAGCCTGACTCCACACTGCAAGCATTTTGCTCCACATGCGAGTGAAAATTAATGTGTGTGTGAATGTGGAAAAATCCATTGTCTGGTTAAAGTGCTCTCTGCAAGCTGATATCTGTACGCGGCAAAGATAGTATGTGAGGGAAGAAGCTCCACTCTGTAACACCAATGTACAATCAGAGTGAGACGTCTTCTCTCTAACGGATCGTGTCACATCAGTTTCAGGAGTCACACTCTCCAGTTCAACTTTCATTCATATCATATCAATAATTTAAGCTGATCATCTTTAAAGTTTTGAATCAGGACCTTTGGATCAAGTAGCTCATGAAAAATAAGGTGTGTAAGTGATCTTGAGCTGGAGAAGGAAGAGCAGAGTTTATAAAACAGTCTATGCACGACTGCATTACCAAATTAAATATTAAATTCAGTTCAATTTTATTTCTATAGCACCAAATCATAACAGAAGTTATCTCAGGGCATTTTTCATATAGAGCAGGTCTAGATCGTACTCTTTATAATATTATTTACAGAGACTCAACAAATCCCACCATGAGCAAGCACTTGGCGACAGTGGCAAGGAAAAACTCCCTTTTAACAGGCAGAGAAAATATATTTCTATGCAAAATAAAGTAGACTTAAACTCATTTATAGTTCCACGCTAAGGCATTACATTGGATACAGGATACGCGGCAGCTGACGTGCGCCCCCTCAAAAATGTAACTATACGTCAGGGCTACAGAGATACTACGTGGAGACAACAAGAACTGTTATCGGTCAGCTTGGGCTGCTTGTGTTTTCTCCTACAAGTTTCTGATAGTGGTGGAGATTAAGAGTGAAGACAACATAAATTAAGTTGAAGAAATCTGCTGCTTTTCAAAAACACGTTAATGAAACAACATAAACTCCATTAGTGCTGCTATTAATTATTGCAGGGAAATAATCTCCATAAATGAGACAAGGCAAATCTTCCCAACGTTGCTCATATCACAAAGTCAATGAAGGAACACAATTGTTATTTTATTGAATATAAGTTTTCTTAATACTACAATTAGTGCCGGAGGTAAGACTGCTTCCCCTCTCTGTGCACCTTGCAAATAGGTGAAACTGTGCCCGAAAGCCCCAATCTGCACTGGATTTTTATACTGTACTTGCATAAATGGAAACCAGCAGCAGTCTAAAAACATTTGTTATGCTTTGGAAGAGGGCCAGTAGTAATGTCAAGTATACATAATGTGTAGTTTAATACAGTTTATTACAACTTGGGTTTGATTTTTGTAGCTCTGTTCTCTCAGTAATAATGTCTAATTAGTAGAATTGCTGAGGTCTGGGACTACATTGACCCAACTAAAAAGAAGTTTGACGGGTGGAAAAAACATGAGCGGTCAGACGACGGGTTTGGAATAAACCAACAACTGGTGAAACTTGTTTGGAACAGAAAGGCAAACAGTAAAGTTATCACCCAAACTGTCAGTTGTAAACATCAACTACAGTTCACAGACCCACTTCCTGCTTCAACTTTGACCTCCCATACTTGCTGTAGTTGTGTGCACACAGCTTTCCTGTGAAATGAGGGATCATTATCATCAGCATTTCAGGTGCTCACTTTCAGTTTGACCTCCAAATAAAGTGGTTTAGATAATCTAGATAAACTGTTGACTTGTTTACAACCTGTCTCATTGTACGTTACGTGCCCAGTTGGACTTCTTTTAGCAATGTTGCAGGGTTCTGAGATCTCAGCAGTTACTTAGATTCTAAGTTTTAATTGCTGCACCATTCCATTAAATGGATGTGCATCATTTTATACACATTTCTGCCTGACAAATTTGATAGCTGTAGAACTTTGGGATCCACTGAAATTTTAAATAAAGTTCAGGTTTCCTTTTCGTCCCTCACTTATTTTTTACAACTTGTATCTCATTGTTTACGTTGGTCCTAAATTCAAATTGCATCCAACATTGAAAGGTTCTATGAAGCCGAAAATGTGGCTTTCTGAAACCTGCAGACAGCCTGATAACACACAGCCACTCAGTAGTTATAACTGCAGCCTATATTTTACAGTCAGTACTGATTGTGGTCAACATCATAATGATTTCTGCTTTCAGATAACAAAGGGGAACTGCCAAGAGGTTGGAACTGGGTTGATGTTATCAAAGTAGGTGCATTTTACCTGCTCGCCACAAGATGGTGCACTTAATCCGCTTTAAGCCTGCAGTGACATTCATCATTAACCTTTTCATATTCCTTTGTCTTTCTCTCCCTCACCATCGCCACTTCCTAATCCTCCAGCATGTAAGTGAAAAACCAGTTCAATTAAGACTTATTTACAATCCTCCACACAACGCCATGTCTTATTGTTTTCTTCGGTTTTTCTGTTGCAGCTGAGTAAAACAGGAGGAAAAGATGATGAGTAGGCCTGAGGGCAGTGATCTGGTGCTGCTTTATACAAGGAAGTGCAGTGAAGTCTGGACTCATTGCAGCCTGTTGATGCTGCTACTCCCGTCTAGATGCCTTCACATCCTTCAATTTCAACATTTAACACTCAACATGGCTACTTCCACCCTGAGAACCAAAGCGGGCTGGAGAGCGGTGGACTTCAGGACTCACACACACTTCCAGCTAAACTGAGACTTTGGGCTGGGAATTATTAGAAGCCCTTTCTGTGTTTTATGTGTTTGTGGTGTTTGTGGAATGTAGCCGGGGGAAGAGGAACACATCATCAGATTTCGTTCATCATACACAGTTTGCACTCAAATATTCTGCTCAGTCACCCATCAGGGTGGAGTGTGCTTGCGATACTTGCTGTCACTGCCATGTTTTCAGTCTGTGCGATTAGGCCCAGCTGCCACTGGAGCCATACATGTTGGATTGTGGTTCTAAATGGATGTGTCAAAGTGTCAAGTAGCATCATGTTGTTACTTTAAGGTGTCATGTGACTTTGTGAAAGCAGAGAAATTTTTGATATCACGCAAAATGTTACTCCTTTCACCATTTTCTTATTTTGACGGATGTTTCTTTTTTCCTATGAATTGAAAACCTTAAAAATTTTTATATATAAATAAAACCGCATTTGGTCTACTGCTTGTCTAATAATGTAATTTACCATTGGTTTGATGAATTGTGTGAGATTTAAGAGTATGAGTGCTTTATTCATGTGAATAACTAGTTTCTCTGCAGCAGTTTTGTGTATGAACATAGAGTGCATTGGCAAAGATTGACATCTGTCTTCAAAGTGAAGCACTTAATTGTATAACACAATTCACCAGTTCTTGTATTAAATCTATAGCAGGGGTGTTTTCAGGCTACATAATTCAGTTGCTTGCTACTGTCCTGAAAGTGTGACGTTACAAAATTGTACCTGAGTTACAAAGGACGTGGAGGGATTTTTGCTTTCAAAATAAAACAAAATCTGATAATTGGCGAGGAGTACACAAGAAGTTTGTGTGGGCTGTTGCTACCAATGAGGACACTGAGGTCAGGTCCTCTGTAATATTTCCAGTCATTTGGGAGTGTAATGATCTGAGAAGGAGTTGAAATTCTACAGTTACTCAAGTGTTGTGCATTTTTTAAAAGGCTCCACCTGATGTTTCTTAGAAGACTTAATATCTGAAAAGGTAACACTCGCTACAAAGTTCTTGCACACCAGAAAGAACAAAACATCCTGCGCACTGTCAGTCACTTTTATTTACTTTATTGACAACGTTTTTGTTGTTCATCAGGTAAAATCCATATAGACAAACTATATACATATACATATAACTGGCATCACATATATAAAAACACAGCCTGGTGCTGTTTGGTATGTGAATTTGTCCTGATGAAGGTATAAGGAATAAAACGTCAAAGTGACTACAAGTGAATGACAGTGTGGGATATTTATTATTACTTCACAGACTAAATATGTTAAAATTTGTCTGTTTTCGAAACTGAATAGAATAGCTGGTCCAGACCAGAAAAACTCTTAACTACAAACTGCAGGAGTTCTCCGTGGAATGGACCACTGTATGGTTTGGCTTTAGGGTGCCTGGTGGACAGATTACAACCAAAACTCATTCCAAAAATTGTTGCAATGTGACAGTTTTATTGTAAAAGTCTAGATGGTGGGAGTGAAGTCAGAATGGAATGAGCAGATATGGCTGTAAAGCTATATACTATAAAACTGATGTATTTGTCGGGGAAAACTGTTTGTTACTCCGTCCCAAAGTTTTTAGTGACACCATACTGCTAAAAAATGATTACTGGTTATATTTCACTTTAATATGCTCATGTAGACAGTTAAGGTTTTGTTAGGATATTATATACAAATAATAATAATTATATCTTTATGTTGCATTTTCTATAAGTGTATTTTTTAAAAGCTGAAATTCAATCTCTATTGTTCTAATATTGTACACTTTATGTCTCACATGAGGACAAAGAGGCTGTAGCTTTCAGCTATAAACAATGGCTCAACTTCACTGTGTCAGGTGATCTATGTGCATTATAGGTTTTATTATAGCTGTATGACTGTAGGAAACAAAGAATTCTAAAGAGAGAGAGAGATTGAACGTCCGTCCACCACTTTGGTCCCGCATAAAATATCTCAACAACTATTAGATGGATTTTGGACAGACATTCATGATTCCTAAACAATGAATCCTAATGACTTTGGTAGTTTTACCTCAGTCATGTATCATGACTGTCTGCCAGGGACGTCCACAGACGTTCTGAGGGGCAGTGGCAAATGTTTTTAAAAAGGGCACCACCACACCCACTGTATTGTTCCAATGCCCAAACACACTAATACACACACACGTGAGGATGAAACACTGATCTAATGATACACATATTATACACATAGATTAACAATGTCCAATTTAATTATGTAAATATGCACCTCTTGTTCATAAATTCACAACTATTTCCTACTACAAAGACAAATGTGCTTTAATGGAGATGAAGTATATAAGAAGTGGATGTTAGATATTTCTGTAATGATTCACCTGTTGGCTGGCTGCTGCTTTGAAACCAAGTTTCCAAAGAACTACTTCCCTTTGCTGCCTCTTTGTCCCTCTGTCTCTGTCACCTCTTTGAAGAGGGTATCCTCACTGTAATGTGCAACACTCAATATGAGCATTATATCATTTACAAAACCGTCAACTCTCTCCCAGGTAGATAACATAGCCTGCCTACACTGGAAAGATCATCATGTGCTGTGTATGAATTTACTGTGGATACTTCAGCTTGTCTGTCAGCAAAGTGTGTTCACCAGCAGTGTGTGACAGCAGCAGGCAGCAGCACTGATGCCCAGTCATCTGATGGTATTGTCATAACAACAGTATTTTATGTAAAAGCGATAATTTGGTCTAATAACAATCAGTTCAACAATCAGATCAATTGTCAGCGGCAGCAGCTGTAACAACAATTGTTGTTTTATTAATAATTACAATAATCGGATAATATATATTTATTCATTATAAATGTATTAACATATACAGTATATTTATTAATGGAGGAACAATAGTTTCAATGTCTTAACAATGTCTTGTGGCTCTGGAGGAGCTTTGTAATAGATCTAGATCATCAGGGGCTTGGAGGCTACAAATTTATAACAGAAAGCCTGCATTACAAATTGGGGTCATGGAGACATGGGGTATTTACTAGACAGGGTATTATGGGAAATGTAGTATCCAGTGTTTTTGGAGCTTGACGCATAGTAGGAAAGTGACGATATCTCAGCCTCCGCTGCTTCGATTTGGACCATATAAAAGTAATTCTCCCTCTCAAATCCACAAACTTTATGGAAGTGCAATACTAAATAACTGGAGTACCACTTAAATTTAAATATGAATATCAGATTGAGCTTTGAAAATGATATAGATTAGTACCTTTAGTAAATAGATGAAACAGTTTGTAGGCCTTGACATATTCATCCCTGTGTCTTCTCTGATGCTCTTATTTTGTAGAGAACAAACAGGAAGGGGCATGACATCAAACTGAATGAGGAGTCCAATATTACAAATCACCTCAGAGTAAGTATTTCAGGCCAACAGCTAACACAGAAGCACTTAATGCTTGCAGATATATTTTCTGTTCTCTGTTCAGTCATTTATGACTAAAGCAATCCAAAAAGTCAATTTTTACAGCTGAATTATTGTTTGTCTCCAGTATCCACTACAGCTGCAGCAAACACGCAAACCCCCAAATAATCCTTACTTAGAGGACAGAATAACTGACATACTGCACCAAGGCCATTTTTTCAAGGTACGTCCTTTATAGACTTGTACATATCAATGAATGTGACCATTCCATCCTTAAAATGAAGTAAAAAGAAATAAAGCTGTAAGGCAATTTCTTTGTAATTTGTCATTAAAACAGAATAGTGCTCAACTCAAATGACCTGCCAAACTGTCATCATACAGACCTAATAACGTAGAAAAGGTTTCAGTCGTAGTCATCTGGACACTGTTTTCAGAATCAAGACGTTTCGGCTCCCATCCGGAAGTCATTCTCAATTGAGAATGACTTCCGGATGATACCACTCTCGTGTCTGTACAATAAATATGAAGCTGGAGTCAGCAGTCTGTTAGCTTAGCTTAGCATAAAGGCTAGAAAACTGGGGTAACAGCTAGCCTGGTTGTGTCCAACGGTAAAAAAATCTGCCTACCAGCATCTCTAAAGCTCACTAATAGTCCGTCAAACCACAACTGTCTTTTTTACACTTTGTTTTTTTATTGTTTAAGAAACGAGAGATAATGTGTTAATTAGTGAGCTTTAGAGGTGTTAGTAGTTAGATTTTGTTACCTTGCTAGCCAGGCTAGGTGTTTTCAGTCTATATGCTAAGCTAAGTTAACTGCCTGCTGGCTGTAGCTTTATATTTACATTACAGACATGAGAGTGGTATCAATTCTCTCATTTAACTCTCAACAAAAAAGCAAAAACCATTCCTTTAAACTATATAACTATTCAACAATACAGATGCGCTACATTACATTACCAGTTAACTCCCACTGATGAAACTAACCTAATCGTGGATTAAAGCCCATATGTGTAGAATTTTAGTGTGATTATACCTCATATAAAATTCTGATGGCATAAGTTTTTTGTTTGCAGAAAACTAAAAGCAAACCTGGTGAAAATCAGTGCAGTCTACAGTATGTATTGCTTTCAGCCCATTTATCTTGGTGCTCCCGGGATCTGTCAAAGTGTCTTTTTTGATGCCACCACTGTAATGTACACACAGTTTACATTTACTAATGATTGATTAGTGTTATAAACACATTCCAAAAAATTGGGGATGATTTAAACATGCCAGTAGCATCTCCTTTTTCTTTCGTTAATTGGCCATGGTACAAGCATAATAATACACACAAGTGTCCTAATGTAGAAATATAGAATGGACTTGGCAGAGGAAAAGCTACACTGCTTTGCATCTGACATGTTTTTCTGCCATATTGTCCAATATTTTCTAATGGTGTGTAAGGTATTATAATTATTTTACAACACATTTATATTACTTTATGCAGGTTTTTTATATATGCCATGAAACAGATAGATACAGATTTTTAAAAGTAGGATATCCTTTGCAAAAATTACTAACATGAAGAATATTTGAGATGGCAGCCCATTTACCTTTAACAGTTTGTTTCTTTTGTTTACGGAGGAAAAGTAGAATGGGAGGCATAATAGGTGTTATGGAGAAAATTTTTAATAAAACTTGTTCATCCCAGGTTGTTCACACAGATCTGATCTGAGAAGCTGTTGGCGCAACACAACAGATGTTTATTTTATTGTTTATTTTATTGCTTTTGTATATTTTATGTATTTTATTTCTTTATATTTCGTCATTCACTGTGGTATTTTATTTCTCTTGTTGTGAAGCACTTTGTACTTTGTTTTGATAAGTGCTCTGTAAATAAACAACTTTCACAACTTTTGTGAAAACAGGCCTCCATAGTATCCAGACAAATTTCACTACTGGGTTTGAAAACAGTTGTGAATTATTAAGACAGGCCACTACTCATTTGCCTCACCAGTGTAGTGTAGCACAGAGGTGATGCCTTCATGCCTTAGCTCCTGTCCCATACATGAATGATACTGAAGCTGATGGACAGGGGACAACATAAGGGATAATAAAAGTTTCCGGAGAGTTTTTCTTCATTCTGTTATCATCTAATTTAAAATGAATTAAAAGCAGTGGGATGTATGCTTTCAGAGTAATTAGAACAGAAGCCATACCTTCGCACCTGACAGGAGGAGGTATCAGATAAACAACAAACTAGGTATTCAATTAGGTTGAGATCTGGTGACTGCGAAGGCCATACCATATGATTCACATCATTTTCATACTCATCAGTGAGCCCTATGGATGGGTACATTGTCATTCTGGAAGAGACCACTCCATCAGGACAGAAATGTTTCATCATAGGATAAATGTGATCACTCAGAACAACTTTGTATTCATTTGCAGTGACCCTTCCCTCTAAGGGGACAAGTGGACCCAAATCATGCCAGCAAAATGCATAACAGAGCCCCCAGATCCCCTCCCTGTAGGGGTCCAGCATCCAGGCCCGTACCGTTCTCTTGGTGTTCGCCACACATGCACTCGCCCACTTGTGGATAATGTGGTGAAGGATGACTCATCTGACCAGATCACGTTTTCCACATCTCTGTAGACCAGTGCCGATGGTTATTGCACCACTGAGCTCTCAAATGTGCATTCATCTTTCTAATGAGAGGTTCATGCACCGCAGCCCTACTATAACATCCCTCTCTATGTAACTGTCGACAGTCTGATCACGTCCTGCATTGACATTCAGTCACCTGAGGAAGAGTTGCTCTTCTGTTTTTTCCTTACGTATCACACTAATGCACAAGCATCACAGTCATTAAGTGTGTGCTGTCAACCACACTTTCCGACCCTATTTGCTGATGTCTTTCCCACAGATCTAAATGCAGATGTCGCTTTAGTCACTGTTCCTATTGAAACACCAGCCAGCCGAGCAGTCTTTGGCTGAAGCTCCTGCCATCTGTGCCCCAGCAATGAACCCTCTTTCAAAGTCACTTAGATCTTTTCCTCTTGCCATCTTGATACAAAATCAGAATCAACTGGGCCTGCTCAGCATTTTTATACTGGATATTATATTGGATGTTAATTGCTTAATTGTACAATGCAGTGCACCTGTGTGGAAGCATCGGCATTCTTTATGTTTGTCCACTTGTTTATTCAGTCACCCTTACTTGGGTGAGCAGTAAGACAGTTTGAATTGGGGGTGGAGGTCAACTATTTAAAATCAGATGTGACACCTTGTACACTACAAGTCTGATTTTGACAGTAATGGTTTGTTTATACATCTTGGCACTGTGTTCTAGTTTGAAAATGTTGTTAATGCTGTAAATATGAAAGTTGCAGTTATTTGATACTTGTTCTTCTGTGTTGGAGGTCTGGTGGTGAGGCAGCAGTATTCAGTGCCAGAGGGGGCGCTGTGCTGTCTGTCCTATCTGCTCAAAATGGTGCTGCCTTTATACAAGCTGTGGAGATGACTGAAGACTACCTGCTGCTCTTCTGCAGGTACCCTAACCATACTGCAGGGTAAATGCAGGTACAATTCCTGTATTTGCTATAACATCCAGCAGCTGTCTGTGAATTTGTGTGTCTGCATTGTGTACAACGTACAAAAAAATACATATTTGTAAAATAAATATCATCAAGAAATTGATGTTTCTGAAATAAAGGAGTGGATGCAAGGATTTAAATGGATTGCAATTCTAACAAAATATTAGTAATGTGTTGAAGGAAAATATACTCACTGATATTTTGTTCCTATATGTAAAGTAAGGCTAATTAAGTAATAATGTTGATGTTCCTGGACTTCATTTTGACAGTCAGTGACACCTCACTGTGGTGAAACATTCTCCTCTTACCACCCACTTTGTACTTTGTCTGTGTCAGATACCCATACAAGACAGGAATTGAAATTATCCACATCGAACTCTTCAGCTCTGTCTCCTTCCTCTACCTGCGGTTTATACTAGGCTGCAACCAGGACTGCATTTCCCAGGTCACTGTCAACCAGGCAGGGACTCGCATCGTGTCCTTTTGCCCCTCTCCTCGCACCAGCATCACCGAGCTGGTCACCTGGATCCTGGGGACAGAGGACAAATCATAAAGAACTATAGAGACATTTTCATAGATCAGTAGACTTTGCCTATGTTAATTATGCTTTTTGCACAACCACGTGTCCACTCTGGGTTTAAAACAGGACTTCTTGTAGGTTGGAGACTCCAGTGAATCAATGTGTAGGAAATTATGTAGAAATTAGATTTTCATAAAAATATACATATACAGTATATACACTGCAGTGACTTCTGGTTGTCGAGTTGTTTTTGTAAGAGTTTTACTTCTGCATCAAGAACGACGAATTGGATGTGACAAAACAAAAGGTGCGGCCAAGTTCTTCTTCTTTTCCTTTCGGCTGTTCCCTTTCACGGGTCGCCACAGCGAATCATGTGCCTCCATCTAACCCTGTCCTCTGCATCCTCTTCACTCACACCAATTAACTTCATGTCCTCTCTCACTACATCACACATAAATCTCCTCTTTGGTCTTCCTCTAGACCTCCTGCCTGGCAGCTCCAACCTCAGCATCCTTCTACCAATAGATTCATAGTTTCTCCTATGAACATATCCAAACCACCTCAGTCTGGCCTCTTATCTTTCACGATTCACATTTTTAATTTGGCATATGTTTTATGTCGGATGCCCTTCCTGACACAACCCTCTGCATTTATCCAGACTTGGGACTGGCACAAGAAGACACTAGCTTGTGCCCCCTTGTGGTTGCATTGGCAGAAAGCTACCTAACTTTATTAATTAATCATTAATCAAAATGAAATGCCTATATTTAGATAGATTTACAGATAACAATGTGTACCACAATATATTCCAAAAAGCCACTAGAATTGAGCATAAATACAATGTACAGGGTCAGGCTCCTCAGCCCGGGGAGAGGAGTGTTCCTGAAGTCTGGATACAACAGTCAATAGCATATTTTGTAGTCCCATATCATCATTATCAATTAACTGTTCTCATCACGCAGTCCAAAACAATCATACACAGATCAAGTATTGACGTCAAACAGTTATGTGCCTGGCACACAAAAGAGTCATATATATATAGTGGTGTGAAAAAGTGTTTGCCCCCTTCCTGATTTCTTATTTTTTTGCATGTTTGTCACACTTAAATGTTTCAGATCATCAAACAAATTGAAATATTAGTCAAAGATAACACAAGTAAACACAAAATGCAGTTTTTAAATGAAGGTTGTTATTATTAAGGGAAAACAAAATCCAAACCTACATGGCCCTGTGTGATATAGTGATTGCCCCCTAAACCTAATAACTGGTTGGGCCACCCTTAGCAGCAACAACTGCAATCAAGTGTTTGCCATAACTTGCAATGAGTCTTTTACAGCGCTGTGGAGGAATTTTGGCCCACTCATCTTTGCAGAATTGTTGTAATTCAGCCACATTGGAGGGTTTTCGAGCATGAACTGTCTTTTTAAGGTCATGCCACAGCATCTCAATAGGATTCAGGTCAGGACTTTGACTAGGCCACTCCAAAGCCTTCATTTTGTTCTTCTTCAGCCATTCAAACGTGGACTGGTGTGTTTTGGATCATTGTCCTGCTGCAGAACCCAAGTTCGCTTCAGCTTGAGGTCACGAACAGATGGCCAGACATTCTCCTTCAGGAGTTTTTGGTAAACAGCAGAGTTCATGGTTCCATTTATCACAGCAAGTCTTCCAGGTCCTGAAGCAGCAAAACAGGCCCAGACCATCACACTACCACCACCATATTTTACTGCTGGTATGATGTTCTTTTTCTGAAATGCGATGTTACTTTTATGCCAGATGTAATGGGACACACACCTTCGAAAAAGTTCAACTTTTGTCTCGTCAATCTGCAAAGTATTTACCCAAAAGTCTTGGGGATCATCAAGATGTTTTCTGGCAAAAATGAGATGAGCCTTAATGTTCTTTTTGCTCAGCAGTGGTTTTCGTCTTCGAACTTTGCCATGCAGCCAATTTTTGCCCAGTCTCTTTCTTATGGTGGAGTCATGAATACTGACCTTAACTGAGGCAAGTGAGGTCTGCAGTTCTTTGGATGTTGTTGTGGGGTCTTTTGTGACCTCTTGGATGAGTCGTCGCTGCGCTCTTGGGGTAATTTTGGTCGGCCGGCCACTCCTGGGAAGGTTCACCACTGTTCCATGTTGGAACATGTTCCAGTGTGGAACGATATCTTGAATAAGACTATTTGCTACTGCTGCTGAATCCTATTTGGCTGTTGGGATGGTGAAAAGACTGTATTGGATTAGAAGCGCATACTCCACCTTAAGTGGGTTCCTGAGATGCAAGGTCAGGTGATGCTGTGTATTTGGTTTAGCATCAAAAACTACCACTACGTGCTGCCAAACTATTTACATTGAAATAACTGAAAAAAATGATACAATCTTGCTAGAAATGGCTCTAACATGATGCGTTAATGATAATCTACTGATATTCTACTTAACACAGCATTTCTAATTCTTAGGTCACCACAATAATGGAAGGATGATTAGACAAGATGTGATGACCAGTTAAATCATGATGTATTAGCTGCTGTTGATGTAATTCTAAGGTGGAATGCAGTAAATGTTATCTCAGCACTCCATGAGACTAATTAATTTTATTATGTCTTTGTGTCCTTATGTCCCAAATCTGACTCCAGACCTATTGTATGTGCTTGGTATCAGTGGAGAATTTTGCGTAGTCTTATTGACACTTGGCACTTTTCCACCCTGATGAGCATAAAATATGGTGGAAACACAGAGTGCTTTTTTTACCAGATTTTTTTTGCCAGAAATGTGAAGTTTGGTATCAGGATCAGCACTTTCCATCAAAACTCACACTTCGAGGTACCATACAGTCCATATTTGTATTGCAGTGTGATCCTCCTTTGATGGAGTCTGGCTCCCTCCGCTGGCAGGTACGCTGTGTGCCGCTCCATCAGAGCTGGGAGCTGACCAGACGGCGCTTCGTCTGGCGACCAGTCAGAGTGGAGCACGGCCTCTACAGCAACACTGATGTGGTGCTCGCCTATGACTTCAGACTTTACATCTTTACAGAAAGAAGCACAAACAGCCACATGGACGCCACTTCATATCATTTCCAGGTCAGACTCTCTTTGATGTTCATTTTCTTATATTCATCTGCTCATTTTGAGTACATGTGTTCAGTAGGTGGGGAATTACTGAACTAACCATACCCCCTGTCATAGTAACATAGTAAATTAAGCGAAGCTATGTGAGGAGACAGACTGGGATCACAGTTATTCCCTGTCCTCAGCATGAGTACTGTCTTCTGGAGGATGGACAGACTCTTCTGGGCCTATCAGAGATCAGTTAATATGTGAAATACAGCGAGTGTGGGAAGTTTGCAGTTATAGGGGTACTTCAAACTACATAAGGGTAGAAAATGACTTAAATTAAGAAAAGGATTTTTAAATAGCTCAAAAAAGAAAAGCAGTGACGTACATGAAAGCAAACGGAGTGCCAGTTGTTCCAAGAACCGGCTTGATTTCCTGGACTTCCCTGTGCTGCTGGAAGTGTGCTGATCCCCGGAGCGGGTTTGGATGAATCTTGTTCAACTGTCTCTTTGACCTGACATTTAATGAACATTTTGTGAGTGAGAGACTTTGTGTTTGATTAAAAAACCATAACCATAACCATTTGATTTGATTGCTTTGAATTTATTTTGATTATTATTTGGTTTCAATACAAAAAGATTTAATTGATGATGAAACTGAATTGATGGTTTGTGTTTTCTTTTTATCTTGTCTACTTTTGTAGCGATAGTAACAAGCTATCTGGGTTATCTCTCCATCTTGTTTATATCAATATTTTTAAAGTGAGAGGTTATTCTTCTGTCTGGTGCCCAACTCTTACTTTGAATATTATGGATAAACCTACGCTACAACATGAACTGAATTAAATTTCAAATGAATGTCTCAAACATGTTATTCTTACTGTGTATTTAGCATATCGACCTTCAAAAATCCATTTCAGCAGAACCGCAGTTAAATTTCTGTCTGTTGGGTGTTGTTGCAGAGATCATCTGATCCTTTGGGATCTGGTCAACAACTGAGAAAGGTGGCGTTACCGTCAGATGGAGGCAGTTCGGTGACAAAGTCAAGCGAGATGTGAGACCGGGGGCAATGAGGAGCATGCAGAGGTTGCAGGAGACCGGCAGAAGCATGACAAGGGTTCTGGTTTAGGGTTTGGCCAGATCGTTCTGTCACGGGGGTGAGTGCAAGGCAACAAGGGAAGGACCCAAATGCAGATAGTCCAGGCAGACACGAAGAGTTCAGTGATTTATTGACAAAATGGAGGTACATAAGCTTACTGAATCACAAGACAGGCAATGGTCAAAACCTGGAAGGCAGTCCGAAACAGGCAAACTTATCTAAAGGGGTTAGGCAGAGAATCATCTGCATCATCTGCATCAGGCAGAAGGTCAGGCAGGCAGGCAGGTACAGGTTACAGGGTATAGGGTTCAAGTAGCAGGGTTCAGAGGCTGGAAAGCAAGACATGAGCACCATTGACGATCTGGCAGGAACTGTATGAGTACTGCTAGGCTGATAGGGAAATGGGAAGCAGGTGAGTGAGTGGGCGGGGAAGTACAGGTGGGCGGAATGGCGGGAAAGGGTTAACTGCAGGGCAGTAGAGAGTGGCAGGATCTGTAATTACAGGGAGAGCAGGCAGGCAACAGAAAGCATATTAAGGACCGGCTGCGGTCCTGACACTGTATAAATCGACAAAGCTGAATTCTTCAGCTGAATCTTGAAATGCTGTTGTAGATGGGTGAGGAAGTTGAGGTGGCTGACTATAACAATCAAGTGAGGGGTTGAGAACAGAATTCATGTCAGCTCCAGTGATTATGGAGCAATCTTGCAGGTCACATATACAGGTAAGTATGGCAGGAAATTCTGAATTGTACTGATAAGGAGCGTAAACACTGATAAAGGCTACATTCCGCCTGGAAAAAATATTCTTTATGTAGGCAATGCGACCATCTTCACTCTCAGAGTTGCAGGTTATAGTTAGTGTTAAACTCCTAAACAGCTAAAGCACCACGGCATTTTGAGTCAAAAGCTGAAGCAGCTGTCGTATATTAGTGCTGGTTTGCACGATGGTATTTATCAGATTTTTTCAGGTTTGACTTTTGGATGAAAGCCAAGTCTGTTTAATTTCTTTTGAGCCAATCTAAACAAACCATGTGTTTAATGGGACCATTCCAGCCGTTTGTGTTCCAACTAGCCACATGTAACGTGGACATTAACAAGACTGTCGGTTACTTTAATAACCATAACATAGCCATTTTGCCCAGAGTAAACAAGATCTACTAACCCAAACCCATGTTGCCACACCCTCACATAAAATACACAAAAATGAAAAAACATCAGTGAAAATAAGCCACTGAATAAAATTTTTTACCAATTTGGGTTCCTAAACTGAGAAAATCGACTAACACACCACCGCCAAAGCTGATCAGTGTAGGCCTAATATATAAAGAAAATCAGAAGGTGTCAAAAAGAAACTTAGTTTCGACCGTAGTCTATGAAATATTCTTCAAGACATCTTTTATAGTTTATATAGTCTACCATTGTCACTTCCAGACTGAGTATTGAGGTAATCTTCTGTTTAGTCGAACAGGTGCACCCCAGGACAGCTTGAGTTTTACCGGGTGCAGCAGGAATGGAGAGAACCTGAGTTTCCTGGCAGATTCCATAACTTGGGGGAATAAGCATCGTCGTTTCATAGTTTGTGCTGTAGTCCGCAGCGAAGCGAATACTCAGAAATACTACAGAGAGCATGACCTCTGTGTAGTCAGTGGTTGCTATGGCCTTGGGTAGTGGCGTGCAGTGCTGTCGGTCTGTCTTTTTTGACACTATCACTGAGGGGGTGAAAGACCACAGCTAGAATCAGTGTTACGGACGTTATGTGGTATGCCTCTTGGACCACTAAGTCACAAGGATGCCCCAACCAGCATATGTTTTATACTTATTTTATTTCATGTGTAAGATTATGTTAATGACTTTTGAATACTAATGTCAACATTGCTGGCAAAATAGTGTTACTACATTTTACAATAATAATGTTACTGCATAAATGTTTTGAGGTTATTGGCTTTATTACATCAAGTTTCATTACATTGTCAGTAATTGTTATATTGTATTATTGACTTGTACATTCCACACCTTCATTTTTTAGGTGGTGGTGTGCTCCTACTTTGCTCACCACCTCAATGTCTTGGCCTGCTGCTGAGCCTCCACACTGCAGCTATTACCTATACTGGCAGTCACCTGGTGCTGACCAACTACAACCAAGACCAGAGGACCCCCAACATCACTCTGTGGGATCTGCACAAAGGAACGGTGGGTGGTCACTGCTTGTTACCGCTTGCTTGAACTTGAACTGTGCTCTTAAAATTTCTGTTTTTAAGTTTATTTTAAACAATTCTTCCTTGTATTTGTCAGTTTTCTGATGGCCAAGATAGGCAATTTCTGACTGCCTTGTGGATGATTAAAGATTTCATATTGACCTCAGGTTATGTTTCGTACAAATTCTTTTAGGTGAGGAAAAGACTGAGGAATGAGGCTGGAGTTTGCTGCCTCCAACTTCCTGCAACTGAACTGAACTGATAAGACTGAACCTTGGACCACTTGGACAACTAACTCAAAACACCAGAAATGATGGAGTTGTTTTCAATACCTCAACTTCAAACAGCATAATAAGAATCTTGCTATTTATAAATCAGAAATATTGCCAAAGTTAAACCAAAGCTCCCCAAAAACATAGGCTACAAACTTATTCACACCCTCATTTTCTCTCACCAAGACTACTGTAATTCATTGTTTACTTGCCTGAATGATGCAGCAGTTGTCCGTCTACAGCTGGTGCAAAATGCAGCAGGAAGACTTCTAACAAACACTAGACGTAGAGAAATCTCCAGTCCTGGTCCCACAGCTGATGTTATGGGGGAAATGCCTCCAGTCAGTGCTGTAACGCGAATCCATTTTAAATAGAATTTATCCAAAAATTTTCAGCCAAACATCTTCTCCATCAACAGCAGCACTTGCAGGGAGCAGACTGGACTATAACGTTCATAGTTCACTTATTGGCCTAGTTATCATTCAGACCTGCATGCATCACATGCCTGTTGCTTTCACACCACATCAGTGTAGAACTATTCCACTTTTTCTTACATACAATTAACAGACTTGTGGAAATCAAAAAGATTTTCAAAATGATACATGCCCACCTACCTGCGATCTGTCTGCCTGGAGGCTTCTGGATCACAAAGCTACAATGAACTGAAAGCTTCACTGATTTCAAATAAAGTTCAGTTGTGAAAAAGACTATCAGTTCAGTTCAGCCTACAGTTTAGCCTAGCACCCTCCTGCTATACCGGTGGAGCGTTTCTAACATTCTGCACAATGTGCGTCATTGTCTCTGTCCAAGGTGCCGATCCTGCGACCCCCAGGATGCGGGAGATGTCTGACGGCCCGTCGTCGCGCTGATCAGCAGGATTCCCACTAAACTTGGAGGGGATGCAGTCTTGATGGCTAGAAAGATTTGTCTTTTCAAATATCAATGTTGTGCCATTTTTCTTCTTTATCTTGGTCATTTCTGTGCTGATATGAGGCTGTGGTTCAGTTACCAATTTGTGCTGATTAGAATTTTCACCTGACTGTCAATTGGACTAAAAGACACTGACATAGTGTGTGTTATGACTAATATTGCCTCTTAAGATAACTGCGCCATATTTCATTTTCTCTAACATTGTCTCCAACATGCCTGGCTATGCAATTCAGGTTTCATGTAATTGGTTTATGAGATTCAGATATCTGATCTCGTACAGACAACAACATCATCTGATGTAATTTGTATTTATTTTTAGTATTTTGAACGCGCCGGACGACGCGGCTTGGCATCATGTTATTACAACATCATCTGATCTAATTCATATTTGTTTAATTCAAGATGCGGTGAAAATATTGCTTCAGCAGCCACAGAGCCACAATGGTGAACAGGCTGTAAAATTGTGTGTTTAGATGCTCTTCATTCAAAATGAGAGTGGCTATATTTTTTACCTCTTTGTTATGTTTGCCATAAATGTTTGTTTGTTTAGAGGTCCAATGGAAATATTAATAAGGCCCCCTCCCCTCCCCAATAATTTTCATATTGTCTTTAGTTCCTCTTCTTCAAAGCACTCGAATATATCAGGAGAACATCCATCTCCACTGTGCCTGCCACTGCAGTTCTTCAGAGTGACGCTGTGCTCAACAGCAAATTTTACTCAGAAAATGAACAGCTGATGTGTTCACAGCTGCTTCTTACAAAACTGAAACATCTGAACAAACTTCAAAACTGGAGGATGTTTTGAGTTCATTCTCGACCATGGAAACAATATTTAAAAAAAGTAAAATGTGATGACAACAGAGCTTTTTCAAGTAAGCAAACTCCACTCACCAGTGAAGACCCTGAGATGTGGTTGAAAGCTCCGGAAACACCTAGTGAGTGGACTGAGGGGTTTGTTTTGTTGTTGTTAAACTCAATGGTTTATTTTTGTGAGTTTGCTGAAAAAATATTAATTTACAATGAGCTTATCACATATACATACTAAACTGTCAGCCACTGTGTGGCAATTAATAAATATTTACTAAAATGGTAAAAGGCTCCAGGTGGTTCTTACATTTTTAATCTTGAAGGTCTTTGTTGAGGGGTCCTGTGTCTAAATCTAGTTTTAATACTTTTAACACTTTAGTTGATATTAAAGTTACATAGTGTATATTCATACATAGATTTGCATTTAATCAACCTATAACCAAGTTCATTTGGAGCACACGAGAGGAGTGAGGGGTTAGACATAAACTTTTCACACCACAGTCAAAACACCTTCCGTCGTCTGAGATGATAATGATGCTAATTGTGCTGCCATTGGGTTCCTACGGTGGCCCTGAGGGTCAAAACACAACGACATTTCAGAAAACAAAACAATATTGCAGAATACACAACGACCTTTCAGATTACGGATAAGGAGGGACGACGCTTCTTGTTTGTGATTGGACAGAAAGTCCCAGGCGACAGTTCAGTGTCATTACCTGTTTGTGTAGCCTAGCCTACTACTCTCAGCAGTGTCCTGGCACAAATCTTGAATGTTTTGTGAACTGAACCCACGCAGAACTGTGTCACGGACATGTTGTAGGCATGTAGACGGGTAAATGACAAATTCTAACCATTTCGACGGGTTATCCCGCAGAATCATGTGGACCAACAAACAACAACAACCCCAAAGTAAGAAGAAAAACAACTTCTACATCCAAACGTCCCCGTTTCAGAAAGCCGGTTTAGTAAAAACTCTTGTTTGTTAACGCTGAGATGAGGGAAACTCTTTTCCATTCCAGAAAGAGGTAACTTGACTGACTCTGTGAAGCTGCTCGCTGGCAGGTTTACTTCAACAACATGACCGCTTTCATGATCAATCTGTCATCAATGTAAGGACGGAGACAGCGATCTCTGGACATCGTGCATTCATCCTCAACTCTGAATAAAATCTGTACATTGTCCTTTATAACACTGACTGTGTGGACGTTACAGTAAGGCAGCTGTCAGGTTGTCAGCTGTTCCCCTGCACCGCAACATTTACCATCCATTACTGTAGTAATCACTGTTTAAATAAAGCACATTTGTATGAAGACAATGAACACTGATCAATGAACATCATTTGTCATGTTGTGATTGGTCGCACTGATGGAACATTCCTATCATAGTTATCACTATCACTTTACAACTGACTGTAAAATTTTAGATGTACATTTTACATTTAAAAATCTTGCTAAACAGCATTTAATGACCAGGCTATATTTCAACGTGTGTAAATATTTCAGCATCACTGAAATGCTGTCAAAACCCATTAAGACTACATACTGCTTATATTATAAATTATAAAACAATCGTTTCAGCTGCACTACAATCATCCTCACTCAGAAATATTCACATAATCTCCAACATGACCCCCCCCCCAACCCAATACGGCAGCAGCAGATGGCCGCCCACCCTGAGTCTGGTTCTGTCCAAGGTTTCTGCCTCTTAAAGGAAGTTTTTCCTTGCCACTGTCACCAAGTGCTTGCTCATGGTGGAATTTGTTGGGTGTCTGTAAATAATATTATAAAGAGTACGGACTAGACCTGCTCTATAGGTAAAATGCAATGAGATAACTTCTGTTATGAATTGGCACTGTATAAATAAAATTTAATTGAATCTGTGGCTATGACTAATCTGACAAAAAGTCTCCAGTAAGCTTTACATGATAGAGGCAGGACCCAAAGCCATTCTGCTGTCAGGAAGGAAACAGAACTGGAAGTTATTAAAAGCTCTTATAAAGGAATGCAAAGATTTATTAGGGCTTTAGTCATATGACTGAGGTGTGTTTGTCTTCACACTGTGGTGCTAAAAGCTGTTTTCTCAAGGCTCTTTCACATTAAGGTGGGAGCATACAGCATGTTTTCACACTTTCAAGCAAGTGTAATCAGTGCAGACCTAGGCTGATATATGCAGCTATGTTAACACAATGAAGCTGCCAATAGCTCTTTTATGTGCTATTATATTTGAAATCGACCACATTAAAGGGTTGTTACATTGTTACATTTTTTAAAAATCAGGGCGTTCGAATCCAGCCCCTGGCCCTTTGCTGCATGTCACCCCCCCTCTCCCCCTTTCCTGTCTATCTTCGGCTGCACTATCAAAAAAGTAAAGGCAAAAAAAAAAAAATAATAATTCATGTAGAGAGCTTAAAGGTCCAGTGTGTAGGATTTAGTGGCATCTAGCTTTGAAATTGTAGTTTGCTACCATCTGAATACAACTCGCCCTCGCTATCACGCTCCCGTTCCAAGCGTGTAGGAGAAACTACGGTGGCTGCATAACTCACGAAAAATGCGAATGACCCTTTCTAGAGCCAGTGTTTGGTTTGTCCGTTCTGGGCTACTGTAGAAACATGGCGGTGCAACATGGCGGCCTCTGTGGAAAGGGACCCGCTCCCTCTGTAGATAAACGGCTTATTCTAAGGTTATGAAAACAACGATTCTTATTTTCAGGTGATTATACACTAATGAAAACGTACTTATAAAAATTATATTCCATTTCAGCCAATAGCTCCTCCTAAATGTTCCACACTGGACCTTTAAGTGACTTCTAAGTTAAGTGTAATTTGGGTGAACTCATTTAAAAAATTCAGAATAACTATTAGGCGATTTCTTTGTGATTCTTATTCATGGCAGCATTAAGAGGCCTCTGAATCAAAAGAGGCATTTACTGTATCTACACTTCTGATCTGATCATGTAATTAGAAGCAGTTCAATGTATATTTATTCTGTAATTGTCTCTCTATATAGTGATTTTCATTGTTACTGGCAGAGCCCGCCTTTCCCCCAGGGGATTCAAATTGCGATTATTTTCTATAAATTAAACTCTAGGCCTGTATTTGTGGTCTACATAGTTTGAACCAAGCATAATTATAAATTAATCTGGTTTCTACATGAATAGTATCAGAAAAAACAATACAGTTGCTTGTGTGTTCAGTCAAAGTGCTAAACTAGTTTTCTGTAGAACTGACCAGCTTAGTCCATATTAACTGTATTAAGATACTACATTGGCGGTATACTTAACATATTTGTCCTGTAATGGAGATAATTACAAACTGCTCCATGGTTGACAGCTCTACTGTTGTAGCTTATGCTAACATTAATGTTAGCTTCAAAGACAGTCTAATTAGCCACAATAAGTGAAATCCCCTGTGTGGGTGGACCATGGGTGTGCCTTCCAGCCTGCCAACCTCCTACAATTTGACACTGTTCATTATGATTATTAGAATTTAGGCTCTTGCAATTTGAAAATCATACTTTCAAATTGCAATGTCAATATAAACACAATGTTTTAACTTTTAATGGACCAGTGACTTCAATTGTGATTATGCAAAGAGTTATTTTAATGTTTGAGACAATGTACGAATGTATTCAGCATTTTACAGCTCTTTCTTCATAATGATTGTGTATAGGAAAAAGACTTTTTGGGCCAGTGGTTGTCACATGACTTGCAATTCCAGCTGTGGGCATTACGCTAAAATGACCAGTGCTGTTCCTGGGGACTTGCAAAGTAGCCATTTAAGTCATGTTTGCTGCCCCCAGTAGTTGATACACGTCTTACTCTAATGGAACTCTGGGACCTGCATTGTTAAAACACACTTGCTGTTACCACCAGTAACCACAGGTGTCGCCAAATCATCCATCCATCCATCCATTTTCTACCGCTTGGTCCCGTTAGGGGTCACGGGTGACTGGAGCCTATCCCAGTGACTTTGGGCCTTAGGCAGGGTACACCCTGGACAGTGGCCAACTCGTCGCAGGTCGCCAAATCATCCAGAACTGAAATGATCAGGATTATAACACATCACCCCCCAAAAAAGGTGCACTAAAAAATCTGTATAAGAGCAAAACTATGCACATTATTACCTTAGGAAACTTATTTATAATCGTACACAGCAGAATGTCTCCATGTGCAACAATGCCTTTTTTTGTTGCTATAATAATGCAGGACAGTTGAGCCTGTGGGACCTGGAGGCATGCAGCGTCCTGTCTGTGCTCTCCCTGGATGCACATGTCCGCTGTATGAGGCTGCTTCATGGACGCAAGATTTCCGTCCTGCTCTGCCTCAGCCACAGCCCCGCCCTCATCAGCATCGGGTCAACATCCAGGACTGTCAGCTCAGCGACTCAAGTCTCTAAAGACGGAGAGTCCGGCAGCAGCGAGGAAGAGGAGGAGGACTCGCAGGGCACACCCTGCACCCAGTATTCTCCTGGTCATGTGATGGACAGACATCAGCTACATAATGGAACAAAAGCAAATTAAATCATGACATATCTTCATGAGGAGAAAGACACTCAGATTCATTAATGAAAGGATATATTTCATGTTGTGCTGATAAACACCATTACAGTAACATATTGGTGTCATAGCCTATGCACCTTTATCTGCATTACGTTTCCCCCAATCATTTTGCAGGGCATGTTGTGAGTAATGTTGTGATACACTAACACTATAAACTGCTATTTAAGCCAACAGAGATGCCCTAAACATCAAACCTGGATGTGGCAAATTTGATTATGTCTATGAACTTTAATGAGTGTCAGCAAATGTTTTTTATATCAAAGAGTGTAGACTACATATTAGAGACGAGTGTAGACTACATTAGAGGCACCTGTCAGTATAATGCAGTAAGTTCAACAACACCATAAACTACAGCCTCCAAAAGGACTAAAAAGTTGAATCAACTCTCCAAAACAGTTTCAACAAAAACTGAACATTAGAACCTCCACAAAGGGAGGATTTGTTGCAGGACTGTTGTATTAGACTGCATTAGTTTTAGCTAGGTGTACCTAATAAACTGGCAACTGAGTGTATATTAAAGCTAGCCTGTGTAACTGTACAGTGACCACCGTGGCCACAAGTGACAATTACAGGATCAGTGGTGGAAGAAGTAGTAGATTTTTTACTTAAGTAAATGTAGTAGTACCACAGTGTAGAAATAGTATTAGTATGAAAATATACTTAAAGTACCAAAAGTAGAAGTACTCATTGGGCAGAAGGCCCACATTCAGAATAATATATATTATTGGATTATAATTATTGGTGCATCAGTGTGTAAGGATCACTTTAATATTGCAGCTGGTAAAGGTGGGGCTAATTTTAACTACTTTATACACTGCTGAGTAGCTTGTAATAATGCATCATAATTTGTTTGTTGATTATATTTTGTACTAACAATCTGAATTTGCAAAGTAAGTAGTAACTAACTAAACTTGTGCCCCCTGAGCTGTAATTCTCATTACATGCCAAAAACCCCAATTGTTGGGTGGATGAAAAATGGACAGAAAACGACTTACCAGTGGTGGGGTAAAAATGCAAAGTTTAACCTATGGTGTGGCCTTTTGGTGGTGACATGCACAGAAAAAGGTCATATTGATACCTAAATCAAAAGAGGTTTATTCTAGACACTGGCAAGTTAAGGACATTTCAGACTCTACGTTGACTCAATTAAATCAGTCTAAGTGGTAGAAAGTAACCAAGTACACTTATTCAAGTACCATGCTTAAGTACAGTTTTGAGGTATTTGTACTTGACTATATCCATTTTATGCTACTTTATAATTCTACATTTCAGAGGGAAATATTATACTTTTTACTCCACTACAGTAAAATGTTGGTTACACATGGATGCATCAGTATTATCAATTTAATAATGTCATATATAATAATGGTAACACTTCATTCACAGGGAACATTTTATTGCAGAATGAGTATTTTTACTGTGAGATTTTATGTATTTAGCTGATAATACTTCTGTACGTTTACTTACGTAGGGGTGTGAATGCAGGCCTTTTACTTGTAATGGAGTAGTTTTCCATTATTGTACTGGTACTTTTAGTTAAGTAAATGAAGACTGATCAATGATCAAAAGTACTTCCACCATTGGTCAAAGCTGTACTTTAGCTCAGCTGTGCTTTGAGGTGAATGGTTACATTAGCATGCTAACATTTACATTTGGCTCAAACGGTAACGGAAAGACTAGATATAAACATGCTAAGATTCAGCAAGTTTACAAGTTAATGCTAGCATGTCAGCATGAATGTAAGCTATGTTTAAATTAATTCTATTTATATAGCACCACGTTATTCCGTTATTTCAGACGGTTACCCCCACTGCTAGCCTTGTAGTCACACCATTTAAATAGCCTAAATCAGCTACTTTATGTTACGTAATTATAGTGTTTTGTTAGGTGAAACCATATAGAAACAGTGTATAATTCTTGTTAAATTAGCCAACATGCTAACATTCTCATTCGGTTCAAATGGTACTGTTAAACTAGACATTAACATGCATGTTAACATTCGTGTTAGAGTAACATGCTTACACATAGCATGTGATATCAAAGTACATCTGAGATTGATGGGAATTCAGTCATTAGTGTCTTGCCACTGAAGTGGAAACGTCAAACCAAAATCATTAGCATGAATGTCTCTTCGAAATGTCTTAATCTATGAAATACTTAAGGAGGTATTTAACATTGCCAGTCCAGAGGCCCTCTGCTAACGTGGCTAAAAAAAAAAAAAAAAAGAATATTAATGTGAATAATGAAAAACAATCTCGGCTAATGGCACAGCAGACTGTACTGACTTGATTCAGGCTGTACAGAAACCTGGTTACATACTTAACACCAAAGGAGAAAAGAGAACTGAAGGGTAATTGAATGACTATACTTTGTTTTAATGAATATAAAAAGAAATTTACACAATAGTGATAGTGAACCAGTGAAAACATTAAGTCCACAGACATGACATCCTATTCCAGTGTCCCATCAACAATCATCTCCTCAATTAAATATCAATCTCTTGTAAACATATTACATTGGTAGGTTATTCTCTACAAGCCATTATTGTATAGAGACAGACACTGATTTCAAATAGTTGAGTACAATTAATCAAGTTAAAATAAAGAAAAACTAAGTTTGTTTGGCCAAAACTGAAGAAAATAATGACCATTAGCAGGAATACCTTATTTTTATTTGAACCATGTCCAGAATGAAAAGGGATAATAAACCAAAAGATGCTTTCATTTTTTTCTCGTAAATCAAAGTAAAAAAAAATAAGTCTCACAAAAAGCTAAACACTTGAGGAAGATGGCAGCTTCAAGCTGATGATTCTTGCAGTACCTGGACTCCCTACAGACTACAGTACAGTTATAGCCAGTGGGAACAATCGGTGATGTAACACCACAAGTTCACAACTTGTCCTTGATTAATAATAAGCGCTGCTACTAATGGTGTTCGATTGTGCTCTTACAACATCACGATTACCGTTATCAACTACAGCTGATAATCTTAACCCTCAGGCTGAAGACATCTTCCAGATGAGTGAGGGGCGACTGAAGACGGGTCACTACCTGGATCTGCGGTCTTTTCTGTTTTTGTCTAGGCTTTTGTCCATGGTCTTTTCGCTGTCCCCTCTGCATTTGGGGCAGTACCACTTGCCCTTGGGCTTGTAAGTCAACCCCACGCAGGAGAAGTGGAACCACTCGATGGGGCACTGGTCGTTATCGCAGCCGATCATCTCACCGTATGACACCTGCTCACAGAGGCAGTAAGTGGGCTCGTTGGGGTCGATGGCAAAATCAACCGGCGAGGCGTCTCGCTCCTGTTTGGCCTTGCGCTTCTTCTTCTTCGCAGACTTGGACTTCTTCTCTCGGGGCGGAGGGATGGACAGCTCCTCTACAGGGTCGTCCACCAGAGAGCCATTGGCTGACGGGTGGCTGGAGTCGCGGCTCTCGCTGTTGCGCTGGCGTCGTGGGCGGCGGGCGGAGGTGCGTTCAGGGGCTGTGGAGTCTTGGATGCTGGAGCGCCGCTCCGTAGTGAGCCGCTCTGCCTCGCTCGGCTCCTGGAGGCACAGGGAGTGGGAGTCCATCTGGCGGGAGCGGTTCTCCACCAGCTCCGTCATCTGGGTCACTACATGGATCTTCTCGTCGCCCAGCTCCTGGCTAATGATGAGCGCCCTCTGCAGCTGGATCTGCAGCCGCTTTCTCTGAGCTACATCCTGCTCACCTTTGTACTTCTCAAATACTTCATCCACCTCCTTCAGCACCTCTGCAAAGTAGGAAACAAACACAAGGAGGCAGGTTTTTACTAATTAATAACACTGAGAATCAAGGGTGAGGGGATACTTTACACATTTAAAAAAAAGAAGAATAAAAAATAAATAAATAAATAAGCATTAAAAAAAAATTCAAGCCCCCTTCCACTCAAATGTGTTTTTCTTCTTGTTCATTGACTGTAATGTTGTTGACTTCACTGTGCAGACAGATGTATGTGCAGTTTGACACTAAGAAATTTTCACATTCATCTGCTGAAGGGGGAACGTTTCTCTGCACTCAACTTAAATCTCAGTTTAACACCTGGAAGTACCAGCAGGATGCTGTGACATAAGTAGCTCGTAAACCGATCGTGGTCCAGTGCGATGTGGAAACTTGAAGCCTCCAGTGCGCACACACACACTGAGAATGGACTTTTCAGTGGAGTAGGAGACATTTTATGTCCAGCAGTTAAAATTTTAAAATAAAAAGATATTTGCATATTCAGAAATTCTGGATTTTCTCAGTGAGGGAGAAGAAGTAGACTTAATTTTAAGAACGTTTAACAAGGTAACTGAACTTTTTCAAATTACTATTTCAAGCAACTATTATGTCTCTTAAAACATGTCTAGAAGGGATCTTTTAAGTGGGGCTGTTTTTGTTTTGTTTTATTCATTTCGTTTAAGACTCATACAAAAGAGCAGATGAAGATTTCCAAGAGTAAACCAAAGTCAAAGATGATCAATGACTGATTTAAATATTTTATATTATCAGATGTCTTTGTCACAATTTTTTAATGACCAAATTTAAAAGGGATCCTTATCTAAAACGCTTGCTAATGTTATGTGTTTATGATGTAAAAAAACAGAAACAAATATCGCCCGATGTATCATTTGTTGGCTTTTTTTTTTTTACTCTAACATTTATCAGTATAGGTCGGGGCTCTAATTCAAATGATTATTACTAGACATACAGATCACTACAACATGTGCGGGAAAACACTTCTCAGGTATAGTCTTAGTCAGGTATAGCTAGGCCTGTCGTGATAATTACGTTATTGACTTATTGTATGATATATGGACATGACATCGATCATTTTTGCTGACCTCGATATTGCCCGTTGTGTTTACATGCGTGTTTGTTTACATAAGAATGTCACCAACATTTTAGCCGACATGATGCCAGAATGAACAGCAGGGTTTCCCCTACCATTATATGTCTTGGGGCGCAGCGCTTAAAGAGCTAAACTAAACTAAAACTAAAGTGTTGGTTGAAGTGCTTCTACCCTAGAAATTCAAAAAATGCCTCTAGAATGTGAAAAAAGTATCAACGTGGGAGGGGGCGCAATTGGATAGAACTACAACCAATCAGCGAAGCAAAACAAAACGTGTGGCATTAAGTAGCGCTGAGCGACGGGCGGTGCCACGGATGTATTATAAGAACAAGACTATTCATTCTGAAGTTCCAAAAGTTTTCTAGCTTCCGGGTTTACACCAGGGTAAATGCTTTTTGGGCAGCAGGGGGATTTTTCGTTGCAATACCACGAGTGGCCACTGTAAATAAAATGGCTGCGAGGCTGAGCGGCGGCGCCGTATCCAGGTCTTATCATACACCCATGGGCGGTGCTTGGTCTGTGTTGTCCCCCCCCCCACACACTTTTCGCCAAGTTCTGCCCTACTATGCGGTGATTGGCTGGTACTCGTTACACGCACGCATGCTTGTGATTGGATGCTAGCTGTGAGCGTGGCAAGTCCTTTTTTCAACACTGTTAGTGTACAAACCACTACTGACGTTAAAGATAATGTAATAATAATAATACAAACATATGCTTGTAAAATAGCGACATGGGGCACCAAATATGATGAATTTACTGTTTATCAGAGTGTTGTTGAGTAATGGGAAATGTTAATTCTGAAGAAATTAGTTAACAATTTCAACAAGAAGTCAACGATTGCTACCGTTACCCTCATACTTATACAACACTTTCCCACTTTTGCCAGCGTGGTGGCGGCAATCTCTCTCTCCATGAATTGAGAGTCATTTGGCTGCTCCTGTGGTCTCTCAAAAAAGGCTGCTGGAGGTGTTTGTAGAGGCGAACCTGCTTGGCCAGTCTACCTTTGGCTTCCAAAGAAAGCGCACCACGTGCCTGGGGTGGCCAGTTACAAAAATTCAGAGGTGCACGACCGAGCGCCGCGACAGCTTGTGGCTCTACGCGAAAGGTGCAATGACGTAAATTTTCCGCCCATGGACCCTCGTGCCAGGGACGCTGCGTCGAGCATAAACCGGGCTTAATCGCAGTCCTCGGCTCTGCTGCCAACAGCGCTGCGCCGTGTGCAGACGGTCAGTAGGTGCAGCAGCAGGCAGGCAGGTTTGAGCTTCTCTCTCACTCGTTCTCTCCGATCTCTGGATTAGAGTGTTCCTATAATTTGTAAATATGTAAATAAAAATTTGTTTGATCTTCTCCCTCGCTTTGTAGATTTAAAAAAAAAACGTTTTTACTTCAAATATACAGTGTCCCTGTGGTGAGTTTGTGATTATTTGGCTAAAGATTTCTCTCTCTCTCCCTTGCTGCAACCGACACAAGCCCTATGCTTAATGCAAATGAATGTAACGGAACGAGATGCAAATGCTCTTAAAATGACAATAATATCGTTTATCACAATTGTTGCTTTCACAATACATCGTCCAACAAAAGTAGTTATCGTGACAGGCCTGGGTACAGCATTGCAACATAACTGCTAATCATTTCATTGTCACTGCAGTGCATTTCCTATCTCTTGCTTACTGTAAAATGCTGTAATGAGTTTCTGTTACTAGAGTACAAATTGTGGTTTACGGCTGTGTGCTTTCATGTATATTTTTGATGTCAAGAAAATATCTAAATGTATGGTGCCTTAATAAAAACAGACATGCCGGTATACACTAGACAAAAACTTAACAATTACAATCATAATGTATACAGTTTGTAGACTACATCAGCTATATTTACAGTAATTTTTTATTATTACAGTATTTAGTTATCTTTACAAATACTCCAGTGTAAGATGCCATTTGTCATTTTGAAAGTTCTGAAAATTGTACATTACTATAAAAAGGTAGAAAAATGCAACACGTGTGGTACATTGTGTCAGCCTGACAGTGACTGTTTTTATATGAATATACAAAACTGGCTCTATTGTTGACACATTACATCTGAAAAATAAGGGCCATATGTTTATTTAGAGACTGGGTTGAATTTCATCTGTATCTTGGTGCAAGTCTTCAGCAGACACTATAAACTTTTGTTTAAGTGAAACTGAAGTTGGACACGTTAGAAGCAGTTGGGCCTGGAGGAGGGCATAGGGACCGAAAGTATATGGACTATTTAAAGATTTTTACTTATGGATCAAAGGATCCACAAACAGATGCAACAGGGTCTGCAGTTGTGATTCCCAGCTACCAGGTGGAAATTAGCAAATTAGATTTTTTAAATGTATATACTGCTGAACTGTTTGTAATGCTGATGGGCTGAACAGGTGAGCTCAACCAAAATACTCATTTGTAGTGACAAGATAGGTACAGCCAGTAATCATCAGGATCCACCAATTCAAGAGTAGTTAGTCAAGGGAAAATATCACATTTCTGTGGATCCCAGCACATTCAGGTATCCTTGGAAACAAAACAGCAGACAGATTGCCGATCAAAAGAGAAATTGTCGAAATTAATATTAGACTTTCAAAATCAGAGGGGAATAGCATAGTGTTAAGAAAAATAGTGGCAACAGTATTGGGATAACGCAACAAAATGAAGAGATCTACACTCAATCCAAAATCAGAATCAGAAATACTTTACTGATCCCCGAGGGGAAACTCTTTTATTACAGCTGCTCACTGTCACGTCAGTGCACGCTGGAGAATAGAAAGGAGACTTACTAAGCAAATCAGAATATAATACACTACAATACAGGTAAGATAAATTAAGTACATGTGGATATAAAGTATAAAAGCTAAATAAGTGTAAGTACCAAAGTGGATTTAGAGGTTGATTAGTATGCACGGTATAATACAATGTAATAACATAAGTAATAAGTAATAGTGCAATAATGAGTACTGTCAAGTTAAGTGTAGCAGATTAAGATGATTATGAGATGGAGGATAAAATGAAGTAGGAATGGTAAGAATTAGGGGAACTAGAGGCCAGTGTAAAACGTATATCATTAATGGGAGTGTGGAGGGTAACAAATGGTTATCTGGTTTTATGAGAGCTATTGGACTAATAACACTTTCAAAGATTGGACAGTGAGGAAGACAATATCCAGAAGGAGGCAGTAATGCAACATTAAACACACCAACTGCCAAAAAAACCTCAAGGAAGAAGAAGGATGAGGGCTGAGCCCATGGATGTCCTGAGCCGCAGTGAATTTGTGTCTACAGGAAATGACGGCAGTCAGATGTTGAAGGGGGGTTGCCTAGAAGAGGAGGTATCCGGCTCTGCGGTTTACACTTGACGGAGCAGAGTGGAGGGGCAGATACCGCACAAACCCTCGGAGTTGTGTAATCTCGCTTTCAAACAATCGAAATTTAATCCGTCGTTAATTCTATCGGTGTATGTCATATTAACTGTCGATGTTGTCGTGGAACTTACTTGTAACGTTAACGGAGGCTGGTTGTAAGCCGCTGCTCTCCCTGCCTCCACATAACAATGAGGATTGTTTTTACATTAAAAAACGGCAGTGTATGTTAACCATGGTCATCGCTTCGCAGGGTTCACGCTTCAATGAACACAATTTATGACCTCCTACACATCTTTATTCTACGTTCTGGGCTTCGGCATACATTAAATACACCAAGCATCGTTTAATTCGAATAAATGCCCAAGTTTATTCATTGTTTTCCCTGGTATTCGCACAATAATCATCCGTGGAAACACCGTAGTAGGCGGCAGTGTGTACCTATCACAAAAGTTGAGATTTTATTATTACACAGTGCTAGTTTTTGGATTATATTGATGCCGAATTTGCCACTGGACACGAAGTATATATACCAGATTTTTTATCGGGTCATAATGTATATGTACGTTTGCCGAGAGAAAGAAATATCAAATTTCAGATTTTTCCTCATTGAGTTTGGTGTCACACGCAAAACAGGACGGAGTGTATCCGGGCTAAGCTAACTGACGGATGGCTAACTTGTTTTTCATTAACTTAACACTTGGCTCTTTAAAGTAATTATCCATATTTCAGCTAACGTTAGTCCCATTACTGCTTCTCGAAGTAGATATGAACAAGGGGCGCTCGGTTTTTTGCAAAATGGGAACACAAGGCTCGCGCCTGCTCCACCATTTCAGCACACCCTGTCAGTCTGCCGTTAATGTTTGCCAGTTTTATACACGCAGTTGTAATTAATGATAAAAACATGTAGACACAATACCTTGATACTTTGCATCAATTTCGCGAAGCACAGAAACATTTCTTTGTATGTCCAAAGGCAGGGACTCCACACATTCCAGATAATCCTCCACATAGTTGACCAGTTGTTGCGACTTGTCGGCATTTGGATAGTGATGGCCTAACATCGTCTCTACGATGCATAGATGCACTAAAAGAATATAAAGGAAATGAGAAAGATATACTGTTAAAATCAAATGCTTGGCGACTTTGCAGCTTGTAGGGCAGTCCCAGGCAGCAGTTCACTTCAAACAAAACTCAAACCACTGCGCATGCGGGAGTATTTTCCTTTTACGGTATTGTACAGTTTCCTCTCATTTGTCGTCATCGAAGGCGGGGCCAGTTAGGTTTGCTGCATCGGGATTGGCAGAGAGTGACCTCATTATCATAACATTTTCCCGGGAAATCAAACCAATGGCGAAAGTGAAAACACACAGCTGCCATAATTTAGATGGAGACGAAATCGCGCCTTGTGTTTTTGTTTCATGTTAAAGCGGAGCAGCAGCTAGATTAAAGGCCCAGTTGATCATTAATTTGAGGTTCATTCACATACATACATTATGAATAGCTTAAGTAATGATATGTATCATGTTTGTGCTTCGTAGCCCGTCAGAATTCAAAATATAAACCTGTTTTACTGCAATGTTTACATATATAATTAATGTACTCAAACTTTTAATAGCAAAACATAAGAACTTGGCTTTATTGTTAGGAGCAACAGAAGGTTCCAATCTTCTCTTTTGAATTTTTGGTGGTGTTGCTACCATTATTTTATATTTTGTACACAAAGTGGGCCTAAACTAAAAAATACCAGAAGAATACATTTTCTATATGTCTTAATTAAGTATTCTAGCGATTTATTATTTCGCTTCTACAACGTTGAGGGATTTGAGAGACACATTTTGAAAAAAAGAACAGTCAAAATTGAAGCAGCAGAGGCTGAGATATTGTGACTTTTAGTCCCTAGCATGGATTAAGCTCCAAAAACCCTGGATCCTACATAATACAAGTGGACGGTGCCTTTCATTGGGTGCTCTTCGCCTGGTCAATGTCCATGTTTTTAAAAAAAGGGAGTTATATTGAATCACATTTTTAAGTCTCGAGCAAATTTCCCAAACTCCCTGGTTATGTTATGTTTCTCAGACTATAGAAAGTTCCCTCCGGAGCCACAGAAGACATTACACTACTGCTTTCACAGCAGGTAAATTACGCCCTTGCGCAGGTTCCTCCTTTAGGCTGCATATAACATATGCAAGCTCATAATTAAACAGTGTCACTGTGAACCACAGGCTCATGTGTGTATGTTTGGGACACAACTTATTTCCTCTTTCTGTGTCACATGAAGTCAGGAAATATCCTCAGTGTTCTGTTTACTGATGCTAGTACATTCCTTGTCCCTCTACTACTTCTGCAGGTGCTACTACCACTGCAGCCACCTCTGCTACTATAACTAATAATGCTACTACTACTAACAACACTGCGTTTACTATAACTACTGCTACTATGAATACTACTACTACAACTACAACTACTCCTACTATTACTACTACTACTAACCAGTGCTAAACTACTACATACTACATCTAATACTAATGCTACTATAACTTGTACTACTATTACACTGCTACTTATACCCCTACTACAATATTACTGTTACTATTATATTACTACAACTACTATAACTAATAGTGTCACGACTACTAAAGACAGTACTACTACTGCAACTACAAATACTACTACTCTACCCAGTACAACTACTATTACTATAACTTCTATGACCACTGCTACTAATACTATAACTACTACTACTATTGCTACTACCACTATTATTACCATATACTAGTCATAAACTACGACTACTACTAGTACAATAACAACCAATATTACTACTACTATTTTACTATAAATACTGCTACTACAACCACTGCTATCACGACTATGACAGTTGTACTATTACTACTACTATTGCTACTGTTACTAGTACTATTACTGCTATTATTGTAGTAGTAGTATTTCTGATTCTGATTACTACAACCAGAATCATAATTACTACAGCTGTCTCGAGGCCTGTGTGTACTGCTGCTTCTTGCAGTTGGGAGTGTGTGTTCCCGTGCATACAATGAAGCCTGCAGCCGCTTTCTTTCTTCAGTAAAATGTATGTCATGTTGGTAGTTGAGATGTGGCCATGGTAAATGTAGTCTTAAATAACAGGGGATCACATGAACAAACCAACAAGGCAGGTCTTGTGTGTGCGGTCAGGCCAGAGTTTAGCACAGGTTTCGTTTCATTCTGGTGGAAAATAACTTGCGACCTCTCGCTCCAGTTTTAGGCAACGGGTTCCTCCCTGCTGTCACATTACTTTCGTTTCCTGAGTAACGAGCTCACTTCATGTCAAGTTTAACAGAATCTTTAGCGCTTTACGGTTACTGCTTTCAAAATAAAATCCCCACAGCGCTACAGTGCCTCTTCAAAATATTTGACTCATAACACCTTGCTGCAGATGTATTGTAGGTTAGCCCGTTCTCATCCTCCGACTCATATAACACAACTAACTGGCTCAAATTCCCACTTGACCGAGGAGATATCTTGAAAACTAAAAGCCAGGTTTGAATTAAAGTGATATAATATATTAAGAAAAAAATATGCGATTCATTAAATTGTCAATTAAATAATGTTAAATTTGTAGTGAACCCTGGATTTTCACTTTAATTAAAACATTATGGTCCAACTTTAAAACTCCTTAACCGACTCAGAAACCCCATCAAAACCCCTCGATAGACTACAGTTTGAGTTTGCAATGTACAATTTGAATGAACTGGTAAAAACGTCAGGCCCCTTTAAGATACAAATTAGGCAGCACTTTGTAATCTTATTTTGTTTTACCCCTGAAAAATCCTTAATCCATGCAGAAAACCCATTCAAAATGGTTTATATATTACAATCCATCAATATATCCATTCATTTACCACAGAGTTGGGGGAAAACCTACCTGAAAACTAAATAAGAATCTCCAAAATTCTAATAATCACGTTGATTTTTTTTTTTTTTACATAAAATGAAATTAATATGAAGAATGCTATAAAATATAAAAAAGGAATAGTCTTTTACTTAAATATATGTATACAAATCTAACACGGATACAGTTGTTTTAGGCTATTTGGCTCCCCACAGTACCTAATACTTGCTGCAAGTTTTCGTTCACAATTAGGGGGGCTTTTAAACCAACCAATCAAACCCTTCCGGTCGTCCTGTGCCTCCCGCAGCTTGACGCCTCTGTGGATTTATCAGCGGAGCCGCGGCGCTGAAGCTGAATATTGAACTGGTGTCCGCAGACGTGCAGCAGCAACCTGTCACCATGAAGAGGACTGCTGGCTTCATTTTCCTAGCCTTCTGTGCTGTCTCAGGTAAGGCACTTTCTATTTCGACGAGTTTGTCGAAATGAAAGCAAAAACATTCTGTAGAGGGGTTTGTTTTTTTTAGTTAGTGAATTACTTAAATTGTACAAAAACTGTTTTGCTCCAGTACATTAAGTAAGTCTTTTATAACACAACAGAACTGTGTTGCTTCACGCAGTGACTCGTGTCAAAAGTAGGATGCTCGAAATGATTGTAGCCTGTGCAGCCTTTATGCTTTTATCAGGTTATCAGAAAGCCTTTGCATGTTTAAATGAGACATTTGATGTTATTATGAGACCTCACTGTGACTTCCTGGATTGTTTAGGGAACAGAAATTTCCGCAGTCTTCCGACCGTGTTACAGGTCTGAGTCACATGTCTGCTGGCAGAGCAGGCAGTTTTTTTAGAGGACAGGATGACTCTGCCTCTGTGGGGTTGAAGGTTGAATATTGGCTTTTGCAGTTTTACGCCACTTTAGCAAGTTTTCCATGGCTTTCTTTGGGAGTACAACTAACATTAGTAAGTAAGTAACTTAAGTAATATACTTAAGTGCAATTAAGTCAAATGAATTACTCTATACATAGATTTTAGATCATGTGGTCTAGAATTAGGTCTTTTGTAGTTCTAGTAGTTTTGTAGTTTGTAGTTATTTGTGTCCACTTTGGTGGTTGTTTACTTAATGCTGACCACTGTCTGGAGGTCATAGTTTGTATTTACTCTTTTATGCCGGACCCTAACCCTAGTCCCCTATCAGTCTGTCTGGCTCAAGATGAACACAATCAGTTCCATGAAAGTGACACTTTTTTAAAGTCAGCCATGTGTGTTTAAAGCCCAGTCACCATATGCCATTTCAGTAACCCCTGCCTGAACCTGCAGATAAGCTGTGTACTGAAAACATGTACTTGTGTACCTACATATGGCAACATCAGCTGATGTCAACATGAAAAACAGTCACGCTGTCAAACTGTCAGTCTGCTCATTTTACTATATTTGTTTAAAGGACTAAGCTGCTCACAGTTCAAAGATCAGCAGTTTTAGTCAACAAACATTAGGAGAAAATTCAGGTGACACAATGATAATGCTGCTCTGAGCCTGCTAGATGTGTCAGTAGGCAGTTGCTTGCTAACCCGTGCTAGCCATAAAAACGTATAATATGTTCGATGTAGTGTAATGCAGCAGAAGAATATAAGCAGAATATAACTAAGTTGGGAAGTGATTTATGTATGAATATTGAAAATGATTTCTTTCTCCCTCTCTGGTTTTTTGACTGAAGCGCTGTCATTGGCTGAAGATGAAAAGAAATCCAAACCTTCTGTAACCATGTCGCCTGCGGATGCATTTAGTGCCTCACTGCCAACCACCGCCGCCACTCACAAGACCACCACTCAGAAGACCACCACCCCCAACCCTACAACCACCACCCCCAAGCATACAACCACCACCCCTAAGCCTACAACCACCACCCCTAAGCCTACAACCACCACCCCCAAGCCTACAACCACCACCCCCAAGCCTACAACCACCACCCCAAGCATACAACCACCACCCCCCAAGCCTACAACCACCACCCCCAAGCATACAACCACCACCCCCAAGCCTACAACCACCACCCCCAAGACTACACCCCCACCTCCTCCTAAACCTACTCCCCCCGTTAACCTGACTGTAGGAAACTATAGCCTAATGACAGACAAAAAAGTGGTTTGCCTGTTGGCTCAGATGGCGCTACAGATCCGACTGGCAACACCAAAGGTACATTTCATCAGTCACAATAGACACAGCAAGAGCCCCGGAAAAGAATTTTTTTGAGCAGATTCTAATCTTAAACTTGCATTTAGGGATTTAGTAAACCATTTAGAAATGTATCAACATGGATAGAACTATCTACACGAGCCTCTGACTCAGCGTTCAGCAATGCAACTGTCAGCATCCTATTTTCAGGAATTGAGAAAATGTTTTCATGCAGTGATTTCCTCATTATAGTGCATTTGATGATTGTGGAAGGTTAGATGTGTGTCATCTTTGTGTCATATGACAATTGCCAATCCTGCATGACAAGGCTACAGTGTTTCTCTAAAGAAACACTGTAGCTGCCATGGTACCTTCTGGAACATTCTGATACAAGGTGGCCACCCAGATGCCTGATTTCTCTCTGTTATCTTTCAGACCAATGGAACCTTCATTGTTCAGCCACAGTTGACCAAAGCAGAAGGAGGTTGTCAGGAAACCAAGGCCAACCTTACCCTTGTCTTCAAAGAGGGCTTCATCACGTTCATGTTCAACAAGGTACTTTTGATTTCCAAGATTTGGCACAAATATACGTAGAAGTATAATGTTGAGAGCTGGAGATAGGGGAGGCAATTAGGTCAGTCCTTGTTTTTGCAGTACATTATCTTTGACCTGCTCACACTGTTTTAGTATTATAACAAAAAAAAAGAACAATTAAATGCTGTGACATTAACACAATTAACCTATTCAGTCTTTTGATGAATAATAAATTGTTTGACTGGTAATTTCCTATAGGAACTGGAAGAAGTTTAGTTGACAAGCCTGCTCTAAGAGCATGTGACAAGGAAACTGCCTTACACTGCCTCATTCCACGACGCTTGTGTGATTCATGTAGTGGTTTTCTAAGTGACATTCCAGGTGAACAGGTTGTCAGTGTTAAAGGTGCTTGGTAAACGTCTTCAAATGTCTTGTTTTGACCGACTAACAGTCCAAAACCCAAAGATATTCAGTTTACAAAGATATAAAAAAGAAGAAAAGCAGAAAATCATCACAGTGGAAGAGCAGAAACTAGTGACTATTTGGCCTTTTGGCTTGAAAAATGACTGAAATTATTAATCAGTTATCAAAATAGTTGCTGATTAATTTTCTGTCTATCAACTGATCGCTTCAGCTCTAATCTGCTCGTTGAGTCTGAATCCTTTCTAAACCTTTATCGAAGCTATTTAGCTTTAGCTCTAAACTACTGTAAGTAACAAAAGTTATAAACAACTTAAAAAATAAACTCAAAGATTGACATTCAAAGAACGACAACAAAAAAAACCTGTGTCTGACTGATTACATATTTATAGTTCAACGACTACCTAAACGTTCTTAACATCGCGCTTTGCTAATGAGAAAGATTGATATCTTTGGTTTGGTTAGATTTGTGTATTTACCAAATTAGGGTATTTTATCACAAAACCTGGCTATCAGAACACAACCCTACTGTGAACAAATACTGTTAACATATATGTGAACCAGTGTAGAGAAGAGATTTCTTAGAAAGATTGTTGGATTGTTTGGAAATTAATTAATTAAATAATTAATCTCACTTTTTTTCAATTTCAATTCAATTTTATTTCTATAGCACCAATTCATAACAGAAGTTATCTCATTGCACTTTTCCTATAGAGCAGGTGTAGACCGGACTCTTTATGATATTATTTACAGAGACCCAACAAATCCCACCATGAGCAAGCACTTGGCGACAGTGGCAAGGAAAAACCTCGAGCAGAACCAGACTCAGGGTGGGCGGCTATCTGCCGCCGCAGCCGGTTAGGTTGAGAGAGTGGAGAGAGAGAGAGAGAGAGAGAGAGAGAGAGAGAGAGAGAGAGAGAGAGAGAGAGCATACAGTAGCACAATGCAAATTCCACATAGAATAATAATAGGAATAATAATAGTAATAAGACTAATAATAATAAAAAATAATTTTCTTTGTTTTCCTCAGAGCACTGCTGATAATACTGTCTACGTTGATGCTCTGTCTTTTGTCCTCTCCTACCCCTTCAGCAAAGGAGGTAAGTAGGGAATTTTATTTTATTCCACATTTTTTTCCAGTCTCTGCACATGATTTACTGCCATTTTATCGATTAAACTTTAGACTGTTTTTATTGGGTCACTGCACGTGCATGATATTTCAGCTGCAGGTGGGGGCTGCACAAAACGGGCAAATATTGACATTGATAAGAAGCATTCGAGAGCCAACAACTTCCTTGTTTGTGTGTGTGTGTGTGTCTGTTCAACTACTGTATCTATAGACATAATCTGTGGAATTACTGTTAAGCATATGATCCCAGTAACAACCAATCGACTTTCAGTGCAGTGCAGTCTAACAAGTTTGGTTCCATATCTGATCATCAGCATTTGTTGTTATGGGAATCATGACTATGCCCTGAAAGGACATGAGCATTGCTTTGTTTCACTGTTCCAGGTAACAGTCAGTACAGTGCCAACAACAAGTCAGTGCAGCTCTTCACTGCAAAGGTCGGACACTCCTACTCCTGCAAGGGCGAATCACTCTACATGGGGAACGGACTGTACCTGGATGTCAATCAAGACAGGATGCAGGCCTTCAATCTGACCAAGAGCAACGACTTTGGCTCTCGTAAGTGTCTTCATGAAGAAAGATTCATCAGGGAGCATTTTTGGCTCAATGAGAGCTTCTCATCAATACATGTTTACAAGTAAAAGTCCTGCATTCAAAATTATATTAATTAATTATATTATTATTATTATTATTATATATAAGTAAAAGTACAGAAGTATTAGCAGCAATGTATATAAAGTATCAAAAGTAAAAGTACTCATTATCCATAATGGCTCCTTTCAGAGTGTTATAATTTTATATGACTTATATTAAACAGTATATAATAAAGTACAGTAGAGTAATGTAGTTGTATTGAGCAGTTTAAAGTATAATAATGCATCTTTTTTATAAAGTGATCACATGTTTTGTATGTAAAACCTAAATCTGCAAGGTAACTAGTTGCCACAGTTCTAAAATAAATTTAGTGGAGTAAAAAGTACAATATTTAAAAAACGGACCATATATGTAGTGAAGGAGAAGTAGAAAGTAGCCTAAAATAGAAATATTCAAGTAAAGTACAGGTACCTAAAAAATGTACTTAGCTAAAAACGTAACTAAAAGTGTATTTAGTTACTTCCACTAATAAGTCATTAATTATAATTAGATAGACTGGTAACTTTTACTATGAGTAATTTCTAAACATTTTTCTCTTGATCACTGAATAAATAGAAAAACTAGTTAGCATGAGCACTAGTAGCAGCCATAGTTGAAAAGAAAAGCGCATCATCTACAGCACTAGACATATTGTATGACTGAGAAGTGATAGCTAACGAGTGCTAAACCACTGCAGCAGTCAACACTAACCATAAAGCCGCAAGAAAGCACCGAGCTCCCTGACTGCCCTGCAAAGCACAGAGGGCTTGAGATTCTTCACTGATATCACAGTACAGCAAGGATTAGAATTTCTTCACATGAAGTCTCAAATTAGGGCTATGTAAGTACTATATTTTCAAAGTGATGTCTCTGACCAAGTTGTAGAATTTCAAGTTAGATTAATCAACCGTTTGTGCTGATTGTGACACAGTCTCACAAAACGTTATTGTACTGAGCGAAACATTTTTGAACATTTCTTGAAACAAATCATAGATGGTCAAAATTCAGTGGAATACATGGAAGCATATTAAAATAAATGTCTGTAACACATTTCACTTAAGTGAAACCGGTCAGTGTCGCTCATGGTTCCCTTGTTATGATCTACATTGCGCATGAGTCACATTTAAAAAATCAGTTAACAGTCTATGCTTGAATTATTGGACTATGTCCTTACAGCAAGAAGGCCTGGGATCAAATTTCATCATCATCATCATAATTATCCACAGTTGTGGAAAGTAAATTTACTCAAGTTCTGTATCTAAATAGTTCCATTTTACGCTACTCCACTACATTTCAGAGGGAATATTTTACTTTTTACTCCACTACACTTGTCTGACAGCTATAGTTACTTTGCTGAATAATATTTTACAAACAAAATGTATGATCATCTTATAAAAATCCATTGCATTGTTAGATATTAAACTACCCAAAAGTATATTAGCTTAAAATTAGCTCTGCCTCCACTAGCTACTAGTGTAAAATACTATTTAGTCATTAATTACTCAATGATAATCATTACTGAGGTCTGTAATCACAGTTTAGTTACATGGGTGTCAGTTGAGTAAGACAGTTGTGCATGTTCTGTTGAACTGTGTGTTAACGCGCTCGGTAGAATGTATCACCAGCCACCTGCAGACCAGGAATAGCAGGTTTCACCAGTACCAGCAGCCTGTCGCTGATGCGATGTTTACATTAGTATGCAAAAAAAGGGCTTACGCATGCTTTTGCCTTGAGCCTTTTTTTGTACCGATAATAAATATGTGCCACTTTGCTCTTGATAGACTAGCATCTAATTTGCACACAAGTGGATTGGTTTGCAAATTACAGATCTGAATAATTTTAAGTTTCCATAATACAATACATGTTGGGATTTGTGGAAATTTGAACCGGGCATACTCAGTGAGATTCCAATTTTAAATTCCATTTTCAATTTAATGTCAAATGAATAATTAGTGCCAAAATGAAAATGAAAACTCCATTACCATATAATTTTCAATGTACTCCTAAGCATAACATTGCCATAATGATAATGACATTGTAAATGAAAGATAATTTTCATTTTCAAAGTGTCAGACAATGTGCAACCTAAACTTGAAAATGAAATTGCAAACTGGACTTTTGCATTTAAACTAAACTTGATTTGAGGTCATTTTAATTCAATTGAAATTGCCTTTTTATGGTCACTTACATAAAGGTCAATAATATAATGGTTGAAACATCTCACAAAAGATGCCTGTGAGAATCCTGCCATTTTGAAAAAAACTTTAATTGGAGTCTTGATTTTAATTTTAATTTTGGTAGTCATGAGCACACAAATGGACATTGAAATTGAAATTTTATTAAATTAGTTTATAATATTGGCAGTCATAGACTTCCATACAGAGTAAATAAAAGTAAAGAAACCTTTGCAAAATGTCACCTTTCAAATGGAGCTAATGATTGATGACTTCATTAGTTTACTGACATTTGCACTTCTTAATACATTAAACAAATAATAGTTTATATGACTGTAATATGTATAATTACTGAAGTTATGAGGATTTTGAATTTTGGATTTTTGTGTTGATGACATTAGATGCATGCAATTTAGTATTGCATAGGGTTTTATTGGTTGTCAGAATTAAATCTGATGTGTGTGTGTGTGTGTGTGTTTTCCAGCTGACCCCTGTGCTGCTGACCAGCCTGACTACCGCGTTGCTATTGCTGTGGGAGTGACGTTGCTGGTGCTCATTGTCATCGTGGTGGTAGCCTACCTGCTGGGCCGCAGGAGGAGGGCCGATGGCTACCAGTCTCTGTGAGGGAGGCTGGGCAGAGGTCACTCCCATTATACACCAAAGTCAGTGAGGCTGTGATCTTTCTCAGGGGCTAAAGGGCACTTCCACTAAAACCTCCCATTTTTCTGTCCTTTTATGTCTTGGTTTACATAATTTACTGTTAAAGTCCCAGTTATAGAGGCTGGAGTGTGCCACTGGAATAAGTGTAGATCTTAGAAGTGATTGATTGTAAGCAATTAATAAATTGGCCCATTTAAATGCTATTATAAATTGATTAATCAAATTAGCATTTAAAAGTTGTATTGATAAATTCAAAGTAAGAAATTAATGATAAAAAGATAATTCAATTTGCAGATGAATCCCTCTATTCTGTCTTTAAATGCTGAATTAATAATTGCATTATTGGCCAACTATTATGTGTTGGCGGATGACTGGCCAATTAGAGCTCCATCTTGGGACACTAAAAATGATGATGTTAATAATGACACGTCTATACAGACTGACATCTTCATAGATTCTTGTAAAAACTGACCAAAATGTCTCATTAGAATCAGTTCAGGTTATTTTTTTCCCATAGACAGCCAGTGTATTAGTGGTAAGTACTGTGATAATTATGTCATTCTATATTCAGTTTTTAACAAGAGGTTAACATTGACTCCTTTTATCAGTCTAAAGTCACATTATACTCTCACTGAGCAGTGGATACGTGAAGTAAAATAAAGTTAAGTCAGATTTTACCATGTGTTCTATCTAAATTATACACAGCTTGTCTCAGCAAATACAGGATAAATTCCATTTAAATTTCTCTTCATTTTTGTAGGATTGTGTGTTTAAGTGTTTTGTTATTAATTTGAATCAGATCTTGTGTATTCTGTCATCCAGGGATTTTATTTTTTAAATAGAAGGGAAGTAATCTAATCACTAACTTTACAGGTGATTATACTGAGTGTGTTTGCATCATTAATAAGCACAAAGGGAAAATAATATAGTTGTTTGTCCTACCTGGTCAACAATAATTGCACTGATTGCTGTCCCAACTAATTACCTTTGTCTTTTTCATACTGTAGCTTATGCTGTGTTTTCATAAATATATACAGGGATGGACAATCCATGTGGGTCAGTAATGAGTTTAGTCTGATCCTGATTAGATTTTTAATGGTTTATACATTCATCACATCTCAGGAGTCCATCTCTCCTCCCCCACCAAGTCTACTCTATACTGCCTTAAAGGAATAGTTCAAAATTTTGGGAAAAAGGTTCATTTGCTTTTTAGCTGTTTCCCCTGTCTTTATGCTAAGCTAAGATAACTGTCTCCTGGCTCTAGCTGCACATATAATGGACAGATATGAGAGCGGTATGGATCTTATCTAACGCGACAAGAAAGCAAAAAAGCGTATTTCCCCAAATGTCGAACTGGTCCTTTTAAATATGCAAAACTGACAGACTGATTGTGTTGTGCATTAATGCACCTAAGTGGACATAACAAAGAAACATTATACTGTTTAGAAAACAATCCCATCAAAATGTCCATTTAGTAGCTGTTTTGTTGCTTTCGATCATATCGCATTTTTTCTAATCCCCAAATCCTAGCTTCATGTTTAAGGGTCAGTTTACCCAAATTTTAAAGACACACATTTTCTCCCATACCTCTAGTGGTATCTGGCCATGCAGGTGGTTTCAGTTTTATGTGCTCAGGTTTTGATACTTTAATACAATGAAGGTGAATGGAATTTCATTTGTGCTTCTCAAAGCATTGAAAAATTACATCTGAAAACTGAATAGTGACTCCTATTTCTTATATTCTCCTATTTTATCAGAGTAACCGTGACGTTGTTTCTGGAAAAACAAGCTGCTGATGAGTTTTTCAAAAATAATTTTTCAATGCTGTACACCTCCAATGTTTTGGGGTGGAAGCAGAAATCTCAAAGGCAGATATCTCAGAACCTAGACAAATAAAACCAAACCAAACATAGTTAAATACCACCAGAGGTAGGTGAGAAAATGTTTTGTTTTTGTGTGTGTGTGAACTGAACCTTTAAGAATTCTGAAAAGTATGCTAGATTTACCTTTAGTAATACTCGCTGTGCTTGTGTTGATACAGTAAAAAGTGGCATGGCAGGAGGAGTAGGCTGTCTGGATGTGATGTTATCGATTCAGTCCGTCCCTGTGTAAATGTCCCTCAGTGACTGTCAGCTTCTGCAGTAGGTTTAAAGAGTAGTAGTTGTAGAATTGTACAGTAATTGATTTGAAGGATCAGACCAGCTGCTCACAGCTGCAGTTCCAAATTTCATCCATCAGGTGATGCTGTGAAGTTAGGAAGTGAACAGAAATGAGGGACCTTACTATATGTACAGTTATCCACGGTGTGTGAGCACTTTTAGCTGTTAACTTCCTGTGCCAATAAAGCCTGATGTATTTCTAAATGTGTGTGTGTTTGATCTGCAGCCTCCACAGCAGATGTTTGATTTGTCTTTAGTAGTCAATCTTAAGATCACTAAATATTTTACTCACTGATTATTTCCATTTAACCTACTGTATACTTCTACTACGCTACATTTCAGAGGGAGATATTAATGTGTCAGTTACACAGCAGTTACAGTAACTAGGAGAGTGTTTGTAGATTAAGATTGTACTTACAATACATACTATCAGTTTATATGTCAAACAGTACAGTATAGATATTCATATGTACAGTATGTACTGTATATACAGCATATAATCATAATAAGAAAGAAGCATACTAAGCCGATAATATATTTTATATATTACCAAGGGCGTAGGTTTGGTTTCAGAAGTGGGGGTGACACAATGAATTAAATAAAATTATATATATGCAGAAAATGGCACACACACACACACAGTATATATATATATATATATATATATATATATATATATATATATATATATATATATATATATATATATATATATATATATACATGGGCCTGGGAGTTTGAGGGTTCTGCGCAGTATCTTAGCTGGACAGAGACTTCAGATGTTGTACTTGGAATCTGCTGGAGCCACCCTCTCAGTTTGGGGGTCACAGCCCCCAGTGCCCCGATTACCACTGGCACCCCTGTTGCTTTTACTCTCCACATCTCTGGCTCCTCTTTCAGCCCGTGGTATTTTTCGAGCTTCTCATGTTCCTTCTTCTAGATGTTGCTGTCGCTTGGGATTGCTACTTCTATCACCGCTGCCTTCTTCTGCTGTTTGTCGATCAACACGATGTCCGGTTGGTCAGCCATCACCAGTCAGTCAGTCTGGATCTGGAAGTCCCACAGACTCTTAGCCCGGTCATTCACTACCTTAGGAGGTGTCTTCCTCTTTGACCTTGGTACTTCCAGCCCATACTCATGGCAGATGTCCCTGTGCACTAAGCCAGCCACTTGGTTATGGCTCTATCTCTGGCCAGTTTATTATACCAGCGGGGTATCTGATGACTGGCAGGCCGTATGTGTTGATGGCTCGGATCTTGTTCTTCCCATTCAGCTGACTTTTCAGGACCTGCCTTACTCTGTGTAGGTGTTTGGCTGTGGCTGACTGCCTTGCTGCCTCCTCATGGTTTCCGTTTGCCTGCAGTGTTGCCTTCTGGTAGTTGAACCCCCCCGGTTCTGATCATTTACCCTCTTTATGATACCATCCGACCGCACCTGTCCAGTCTGAACGACATTCCGATGTTGTTGCTGTGGATCCTGGTAGTGTGGATCAGTGAGTTGATGTCTCGTTCATTCCTGGCATACAGCTTGATGTCATCCATGTAGAAGAGGTGACTGATGGTTGCTCCACCAGGCCTCTAGCCTTCTCCTCTATGGGCGATAATGCTGTTTGTGGCTGTGGGTGTTCATCTTGTAGCCAAGCATCTCTAGGATCACTGTTGCTGTGGCATATATCAGCTCATTGGTCTCAGTTATGGTCTTAGTAGAGATAGTATGTAGTGCTGCATTGACATCTTCTAGCAGACTTTCAGAGGGCAGTTTGTCACTCAGCCTTGGCACAGTCGTGATCGTTGTAATTGGGGGTCCAGCTTGGTCATGATCTTTAATCTCAGGTCAGTCGCCCTTGTGTTAAGTGAGTCTGTGCCGTAAGGGCTTGTTAGTGGTGCTTGGTACCCAATCTCAGAGTGTGGGGATGATGATGATGATATCTCCCCCCTGACCTGTCATCCTGGCTCCCCCTTGCCGAAGCATGTTTGTCGTACCTCATCAATCTCTAGCTGGGAATGCAGTAGCTGCTTGCGGATGTTAGAACAAATATATATATATATATATACATATATACATATATATATATATATATATATATATATATATATATATATATATATATATATATATATATATATGCCTAGTCTTCTTATACATTTAAATAAATCTAGCAAATAGCAGATATGATAAAATTGGTTACTGTGCTTTCTAGTATAACAAAACAAATACATTTCTATGTACTATAACCCTTAATGCACTAACCCTACCTTATAATTTTATATATATATACTTTCATCTTTGACTGCAGAGACTTTAGTAAGAAAACGCCCTTGTATATTACACAGAGTGCACAAAAGAGTATTTGTAAATTGTAGTATTGCTCCTTACGTTCTTTTTTCACAACTGAAGCTCACACATTCATTTATTTATCCTGTTTTACTAAGGAAGATTTAGAATTTGCACTGAAAATGTAATGTCCCCATGTAAACACTGAGAGTTTCTGAAGCTCAAATAAAGGTTTATATCTGCTAAGAGTTTTGAGGTATGAGGAGGGTGCACTGCACTCAGCCCTTGTACTTGCCTATCACCATCATAAGTAGCAAAGATCAAGTAAGTAATTTATCATTTATGAAGCATTTTCTAAAAAAAGGATTACAAAGTGCTTCCGAGTTTAAAAATAAAAACAAAAAAAGAATAAAAAGCATTTGAATAAATATTTAAATCAAAGACAAGCAAAACGTGATAAGTTTAATAATTTAATAATAAAGATAAGTTAAAATCAGGGCAATGGTGCATCAATAAAACGCCTCTGAGAATACAGTCAATAAGCCTGAGATGACACTGAAAACACTTTGCTGATCTCAATAATCCAGGAGCAAATGGCCGTTTCACAAAAGTGATTCGCGAGCACTGCTCACACACAGATGGCAAATAGGGTCAGAGCCACGTTTCACAGAAGACTGCCATTCACAAATTGCAGAGAAATTTGCGAGTCACATGACCGTACTTGGGGTTGCAAGTGTGGCTTTTGTTGTGATTAGCGAAATGTGTCAAAATGAGAAATTAAGAAATGATCTCGTGTTGCAAATTTGGCGTAACAGACCCCAGGACAGCAAAAATAAATACATTTTGATCTAACTGCAATCATGCTGTAGCTGCTTGGCTTTAGACTGCAGTCTGTCACAGTACTCATTATGAGAGGAGACAAAACAATAGATGATTTGTTCCAGCTGTTAGACAGACAAGAAGGGTTGGCAATGTTTCCTAGATGAAAATAACAGGACTGAATAACTGGCTTAACATGTTTCTTAAAGTTCAATTAGTAACATGGGTTTTTGTTGTTAAATAGAAGCTAATGAGTGGATTTGGTATACCCTTTGTGCATGATTTACACAGTAATAGTTTCTTATTTATTTAATTATTTGTAATAATTTTATTTAAATACAAAAACCTACATCACAAATTACAATTACATAAAATTACACCTATGTAAAGTTAGACAAGCCACTGATACAACTAGGAAAACACACCAAAACACACACCCTGTTTCTGAGAATTAAGCAATAACATTTCTTTTCGTTCTCTCTCAAAAAACAATGCTTTACATTATGCCATTATGGACATCTGGTTCAGTTTTTCAGTGCCTGGCTTACAATTCATTAACTCACACTACAATTCATTAGTCCATATCTATCATGTTATCTATTCAACCAGATTAATTCAATTATATTTGTTCCCTTCATATATAACATAACTGTATTCCATATTCCTTTATCATTCTCATTTGGTAATTCATAGTTTATTAATGTGAAATAATTCGAAGTGAGTTTCGCATGAATTAAGAAGAGGTACGGTTATTATAAGGGAAATATGTATCCGCTGTATCATGTTGAACAAATTACAATATCTGGTCCGATAAGTGCTTTAGAGCAGCTGTTTGTGCTAAATGACAGCAAATGCTGGGAGACGTGGAAGTGATGGTAGTTAGGCAGCATTTGGCCAACCCTGCTCCCCGTTTGAAACAGCTGGCCTGGGGACTAAAAGGAATGTGCAGCAGGAGTCATGTTGCAGTGACAGACGCGGGGCGGACCTCGATCACCCAGATCCAGAAAGTCGTCGCAAAACGTCCGACCTGCAGACTGGGATCGCTCCAGAAAGACGTACAAAAAGGGAAGGCATCTGTTCGTGAACTTCTAGCGGACTGATAGTGAGCATGGCAGGTAAAAAGACGCTTTGTTGATACATTATTGCATAGCTTTGAGTTAACAGTGAGGGAACTGCCCATGAGGATCCATGTTGTTTGTCCAAAGAGATGGAATCCAGATGTTGTGTTCTGCCTGACTAACTGACTTCCGCTGCACATCTCTTTTCCATCGCACTGTTTCTGCTCAGCTGTCTCAGATGAAGCAGCAGCTGCGGAGGAAGGCACCAGCCTTGCTCAGAGTCCTCTGGTCACAGTCACCTTCCAGAGAGACGTCCACAGGAAACAGAAGTACCTGGAGGCTGAACCTAAAGCTCTTGGGGTACAGTGTGTGTCAGTGTGTGTGTGTGTGTGTGTGTGTGTATGCGTGAGTGAGTGTTTAGAACTACACTTACCAGGGCTTACCTTGCGATCTTAATAGAAAGTATTCTCTCTGCTGTCCCAGATCACTCAGATTGGCCTGAGTGTGTTTCAGATCACATGTGAGAGTGTGTTTATGGCCAAAGACCTGAGGTATAAGACTGGCATATCTTTCTTCATTTCATCTCTGCTGGTAAGCACATGGATAAATCAAATATTATAACTTAGATCAACAGTAGGGTTGGGTAATATGAAAATATATATGAGACAATAAAATAGCATCTTCTCCCTTTAATAGCTCTGGTTACATTAGGTCATTGCAGGCAATGACAATGGCAATTTTATTTGTATAGCACATTTCATTACAAGTAAACTCAATGTGCTTTACATTGAAAGACAAAAAATAAAAATATAGGCATGAACATGAGAGCATAGGTGACATAAATGCAAGAATATAAGCATGAGTAAAATGCAGAAAATGAATTCATGAAGCATACACCCGACGCACATTAAACATCAACACAATAAGATCTGGAATCTCACATATGTAACCAACTGTTCAGGAAATAGGTGCTACCATACACACGCACACACAGACACAGTAATTAACCATAAGCAATGTTGCAAAGTCAGCATGTGATTTTTCCACCATGATGAATTAGTGTGATTCCTCAGGTATTTAAAGGGGCAGTCCAGCGATTTAGTATTGTACTTGTCTGAGACAGATTGAACACAGAATGGTCAAAATCAAAGCAGCAGAGGCTGACTTTTAGTCTCTAGTGTGGGTCAAACTCCAAAAACACTGCATCCGCCAATTCCCATAATGCAACCAGTGGCACCGTCACCATCTGAATGGTAAAAACTCATCTGTCAAAGTCCACACTTCCAGTTTGTAACGCAGGCTTTCAATTAGAAAGTTGTCAGACGAAGCTCATATAACCCTGATGCTGTTGTCACATACTGTCCATGCGTAGGTTACAGGTAGCGCAGAACAAAGCCGCTCACGTAGAGCAACAGGAGCCACAGTAAATACCGGGTGCACCGCTCTGTTCTGTCTTTTTTAAGAGATATCATTATAACTAGAACTACAAAGGTACTTTCTAGAAAACTGTTCAGACTTTACAGACATCATTATTTTACTAGGCAAACTTCTGAGGGTCATATTTATTGCCCGCATTTAGTACTAGTTTAGTACAGAGGACAGTCTGGTGTCGAGCGATGGTGGCATGCAATTCATTACCAGGTTTTTTGACTGCAGAAAGGAATACAGCACATTTTTTAAATTAAGACTCATTCTTTTTACACTTTTAATAAAATGGAGCAGCTAAATATGGGACTTGTTTGGCTCTTAAAAGATGTGATAGTGATTAAGAGAGCTACACATTGTATTGTAAATATATTTATCTGAGCCCCAGGAAAAGTAGCTATTGTTGTCGTTGCAGTGACGAACCAATACATATCAACAGGGTTATTTTCTCAGACAAAGCTCCTCCAGAGCCACAGAGGCCAATATAAACTGTTTTATCATGACAGGTAGGCCTATACTAATAATATTCTCGTCAGGCTATTTTCTTCATGAACACTTAATCAACTGAGTATCCATATCATGATATAAAATTACATATACCTTGATAGTGGATTTTATCCATATCACTCACTCCTAATCAACAGCTCTCAGAATGTGGTACAGTTGCCTTTCAGACTTTTTCATTCCTACTGGTCAAAATGTTGGGACTGTCATTGTTTGTAATTTTCCCCACAGCAGGCATTTTTTAGCTTTTTGTGAGTGTGCCGCGAACTGGTGAACTTCCAAACTTTGTGCTCTCTCCACAGGTGATACTAGCTGGGAGTGTAGCTATAGCTGCACAGAACCTTCATCTGCCAACGGTGAGTTACCTGGCTAGAGAGGAGACGCCAAAATGATCACCAATAAGCAAAATATAATAACAACTACCAAATACAGATCCAGGCCTGCTGCCTTCAGAACAGCAAGGAGAAACTACCAGAACATATCAAAATGTCTGCCATGAGAAATTAAGACTCTGTTGCCTCAAAAAAAAAAAAAGAAGTGCTCTCCGTCTCTGCCACTTCCTCTATAAGATGAGTGAGATGAGTCACTGGGAGAGCCGGTTGTTACACAAGTCCACTGACCCCATCAATGGACTTGTCCAATTGTGGACAGATTCAGCGAATACAAGCAGACATGGCTGGCAGGAATAGACTAGGATCATTTAGTAAAGGACCAGGGAAGAGAAGCTCGATACACGGGGGAAAATTCATCAGCTGCAGATGAGAGTGATGCTGGGCTGCGTGCAATAGCAAATTTGCCCTGGGTCCCTAACATGCCAATCCAGCAGTGACAATTCTAAATAGTTGTGAATTTACTTCTGTAAATGTCTTGTAGAACCAAACAAGTCATTTTAAAGAAAACTGATTTTTTAAAGTTGTATCTCCTGTTTTTTCTGTCTGTCAGCTGAGGGCCTGTTTGGGGATGGAGATCGTGGCCTGTGGCGCCTCCATCTTCAACATAATCTGTACTCTGTTGAATATGGATCGTTTGCCCTCTTACTGCCACAATTATTTCTATGACAACGCCACACTCCATTATGGCGAAACCTGCTATTTGATTGAGGTGAGGTATAACTGTTTGCTCTTTATGAGAACAATATCTTCATGTTTTAGAGTTGGATAAGGTAAATAATGAAATTGTGTTGCTGTTTAGTGATGGGTTATAACACAATGTATTCCAATCTTTTTTACATACTGTACATTCAAAGTTACCTTTAAAATCTGGCACATGAAGAGGAAGCAACAGTAATTCACTGTTATGATTTTAAGAATGTTGTGTTCATTTCATTATAAGTGAATGAGTGACTTTAGGTTCTCATTATACTATTATACTATCACATCTCACATTTTAAATGTTTTACTGACAGAATGGTGACCAAAACTACAAGAATAAGATCCAAATTATAACAAAACAGAATTATCCTTTCATTTCTTACAGTTTACCTATCAAATCTGATACATTTTGAAATATCAACTGAGATGTAAGCACTGAAAGCAGAACCCTCATTTGAAGAGTATGAGATGAAAACAGTTCAAGTGCGAGATGAAAGCACTTGATGTGAGTTGAACAGTAACAGAATCAAGCAGCTGAAATGTCAACTGACATTTAATTGACATGTGAAAGTGCCAGAGTGTAAGCCATCGAAGCACTTAAAATTTCACGTAAAATGTTACACTTGAAAATGTACCATTTTAATGCCATACATCATATGTCTTCACGCTTTTCATTCTTTTATTTTCTTTAATCTTTCTTTATTCAGTCCAAACATCATTTATGCAAATATTATCCCACTTACAGAGCACCCAGTCCCACTTTTATGCTGAGTACATGGTCATTCAGGTCACTCTGTTGGCCATCTCCGGCACTCTGGCCACCTACTGCTGCAAGGTGACCAACTGCTGCTCGCCGGCTCCCAAAATGGTGAGTAAACGCTGACGATAGCTGTACCAATACAAAGGCAAAGATTTTCTAGTTGTGTCACAAATCTAGCAACTAAGTCTGGTTCCATCATGGAGGTCCTCTGTATGACTTACAGGATTTACTACTAATGATTAAATATGTAACAACCACACTAGAAAAAGAAAGACGACTGAAAAGGACTGTTGTATCTTCCAAGCAGGGCCGGCACGACAGAGTTTGGAACCCTAAACAGAGTTTCATTAGGCCCTACAAAAGTGAAGATCTTTACAAAGAAAATTATTTACAGGAACTTTGATTGTAGCAGTCAACCATTCCTCGGCTTAAATTTGTTCTTTTCCTTGTTTTCTGTCCCTCTCAGCCAGTGGTCACTGTACAAGCCCGCCCGGTCCAACAGTGAGGAGACGAAGTGGACGAGCACATGAGACAGATGTACGGCTACATACAAATGCTACACAACGATAAAACTGCACTTATCAATATTTTTATACTAACAATGGATCAAATGACTGTGTAATGTGAAAGGGGTCTCTTGTAGTGACAAACCCATAAAGAGTTATCATCAACTCTGCAGTTCCCCATAGCTCTACGGCGCTTTTTAGCCTATTTTAGCTCATTGTTTTGGTTCTGCAGCCCACAAACTCCATTATCAACCTTGTTATTGGCCACTGTACATTACCTGTTCAGCAGCAAACAGCAGACAGACAAGGTTAGCGGCTAGCTGGTGAACGTAGTGGAACATTTAGCAGCTAAAGAGACAGATATTTTTTTCAGGAGTTGGTGGAGACCAAAACAGAGCTAAAAGGAGAGTGAAAGAAAAGTTTTAAAGAAAAGTATTTTTAGTAAAATTGTCCTCACACTTTGCATATTACCAATTCTTTTTCATTAGATATGTTTTTATATGTACTCCTTCTTTAATGTTAACTTTAATCATAGTCAATTTTTCAATTAAATACTACAGTAGGCAAAAGGGACAAACACCTGAAATATGTACAGAAAGACATTAAAGCGTCTCTACAATGTATAACTTTGAATGGTATTAGAACTGTGGTCACAAGAGGCCATTAAATGGTAATGGTAAATGCCAAAAATGTAGTGGAATAGTAACGTAAGTAGAGAAAAGTCATAAAGTCAGTGAACAGGTCAGTAATGTCAGTTACACAAACAACAACCGCTCATGTGATATCACAACCACTCAAACCAGTAAACTGATTTCCCTGTGAGTCACATGCTGCACTGCCCACGTTCAGCACAAGATACGAATTCCACCTCAGCAGGCGATGGTCACTCGCCTGCACTCGCGCATGTGTGACCGTGCCCTTATGGAGTTCAATTTGGTAATTGTTACACATTTCACATAACTGTAACACATGACCGTAAGCCAACACGCATAATACCAGGACCCTGGAACCGTTACGCCTAACTGGAATGAAGCCTTTATTAATATCATCAGTTACACCTGTGCTTTTCCTGCCTATGACGTGTATTTGCTATAATTATATAACCTAACAGAACTAACATCAGCTTCAATTAACAGACCGGTATCTGTGTATTCAGTTTCTCCGCTTGTTTCAGCTGTATTACTGTGATAGAAAATGATGCTTCACGTAAAGTACAAAAAAATCTTTTATTAAAAAGTGTTTTCCCCCACAAATTGAATACAGTAAACATATATACTTAAGCAGACATGGTTAAAAGAGTGTCATGTGGCACCACAGTTCATTAAGAAGGAAATAAAAGTTCATTTTTGCAGGCTCCACTCATATCCAGTCCAGTCATATCTGCAGTTCATCTGCCCAGTGGCTCTGTGGGAGATCAGAGGGCACATTAGTAACGCAGAAACTACATTCACTTCTTAAAATAAATTGTTTTGCTGTGGTCATTAGTACAGAAGCTAAATGTGGATGTTGTAGGGGATCAACTACTTTAATATTAAATAATTACACTTGTTCAATGGGGCACCACCCTGGAAACAGGGAAAACAAATAAACCGAATAAATTTGAACTCGATCATTAAATTGATCAGTCTCTTAAAGGATTGAATTCTTTTTTTGATAGATCGAACACACAGACAACTTCTTACTGATTAAATTATAGCTAAATGCCTACTAACTGAATAATTTAAGGATTATTAAAAGGTGTAACGTTATATGATAAAGAAAATAAACAAACAACAGATGCGTTGGAGCTATTCATTGTTTTGTAATATTTAATAATTAAAGGTTCTGTAGATTCTGAACATTAATATAGCAGCAAACAACTATTTGCTATGTAAAGATGTAGTGGTGTAATGGCGTCCTGAGCAGAGCATGACGTCACACTCCCTCTGCCTGCGTTGTTATCGCAGCTTCTTTGTTCTTTGCACATGCACATTTGTCCACAGCAGTCACTGCAGCCCATGTCGCAAGTTGGCTTCTGTCGAGTCCTGGTGACGTTGAATAAAATATCTCTGGCTACGCTAACTTATCCGCTAGGCTTGAGTAATTCCGTTGGCCAGATGAAAACTTAAAAAGGGAAATAACGTGCTATAAAAATGACAATGCTTATTGTTATAAAAATATAAAAGTCAAAAGAAACAACTCTTCAGTTCAATACTGAGACAGTCAAAGGCTTGCTTAGACAAGGTTAACTTGTGCAGTCAGGAACAAAAAAGAAAAACTTAAAGAAAGATGTCTAAGAAAAATATAATAAAAGAACGCAAAGATGTTGAGCTCGAGGTTTGAGGGCTAGCCTGAGGCTAAAACATCGGTGAAGTTGATTTTGTCAGCTAGCCAAAGTAGACGGAGTTTTGGGCGTGGAGGAAGGCTTTTCGCGCCAAAAACTCTATTCCTTTGTTTGGAACTTTTAAGATGGCTACTCAGGTTTTCTGACTAGTGAATTTTTTAAACTTACTTGGGATGCAGACAGTGGGATCTCCTCCAGGTCTCCAAAGCAGCCATGTTTTTGGCGAATGAGACTCCCCCACAGCACAGAGCAACGACAGGCCGGACATTCACCCTCCACTGGCAAGAGGTGGGATGGCTCTGTCTTCAGAAAGTGTTTGGAGAGGCAGATCACATGACTTCTCATTCCACAGGATGGGTGGAAACAGCTCAGCTTTTCTGACACCTGAGGGAAAGAAAAGACAGAGAGTATGGTCAGTCAGTTTACCTTACTGCCTACAGCTAACTAAATATCAAGTGTGTAGTGACTAGGGTTTGATTGTACTAAAAAGGGCTATCTGGTATGTCACAAATTAAAATGCATGATGGCATCCAGTAGTTAACATGGTAATATGCCACATGTAGAATGCTTACTTGCTTTCTTTCTGAACGTAAGATAGTGGATATCAATTTGTTATCTTAAAAGTGTTAAGTACAGAGCTGGACTCAGGACATGGTTAACCTAGCTTAGCATTAAGACTGGAAGCATGGGGAAACAGCTAGCCTGGCTCTGTCCAAAGTGAAAAAGTACACCTAACAACAACAACTTTAATCTGACTTATTCACATGTTGTATCTAATTTGTTTAATCTGTTCACACACAAATGTTGTAGTTGTAGGTGGAGTTACGTGTTAGAACTATTTCTTGACGAACAACAGTCAGGTGCAGTGACTGTGTGCAGCTTCTTGCATCTTGCTGTCACAGTGAGGTTGCCAGGTTTGGTGTCATCATACCTGTACATGGACCAAAACCAAAACCTGCACTCACTGACTGTATCTGGCAACCAGCGCTATAGCTGGAGACACTGTACAGAAGTACAGTGTGGATGGATACAATGTTGTTCATCCGTGTGTACTTCCAGCACATCACTCCCCCTACATTACATTCAGTTTATGACAGGTTAAGGTTATTTCCCAAAATGCTGAACTACTCCTTTAATAAAAAGCACAGTATCATCAAATCTTGACAGAACAGAATAAAATCCTCATTGAGATCTAAAGGGACTCTACCTTGACCAGCTCTTTACAGAGAAAACACCTGGTTGTCTCCTCCCCCTCGTCTGCAGACTGCAGCAGCAGCTTCTTCTTGGCTCTCACACTCCCAAAAGCAATGGGGATGTGCAGCGGAGGCTGCAAACCGGGCTCAAAGTCCATCCTATACTCCTGTTTGAGCCAGCGGGCCGTCAGCGGCAGTCTGTTCCACGGCGCCACCCGCAGCATGTTGGAGACTACGCGCCAGTGGAACTGCAGGCTCGACTCTTTCCTGGAGCGTCGAGAGACCTGGGAGAGGCGCCTGGAGGAGTGAGGGTGCTGCCACGCCCACTCAAACTGCCAAATATAATGATGATAGCTACAATTATATTCACTTAGGACACAAGGGCTTTTTAATAATACCTGGAACAGAATTTAAGACCAATATATACATGAAAATAATGGAATAAATTGACAGTTTTTCATCAAACAAATGTATATGACAAATGAGCAGAATAAGAAAAATGACACCAGGAACTGAATGTTTAAGGAACATAATCTGAAACTGAATTGACTCAAGACAGAAAACACAGTACTAAATTGGGATTAAACATTTGATAAGTTATTTAACATGTGTCAGTACTTTTTATGTTTTAAAATAAACCCACAGATACTCTTTATTCTGGATTTCAGTCAGCTAATAAAGTGTTGTTTCTCACATTCACTTCACCTTGTCCTCTCAACCACCAACAACTCTCTCTCTATTTATCTCGCTCTTTGTAGAGGGAAACCGACAACGACTTTTTAACGAAAGTGAACATTACAATAACTGTCCAGCCAGTCTTTATACTGATAGAAGCGCCTATAGCGTTTAGTAGACAACATTCAGATTCGGAAGATTCTACACCCAGAGCAGGGTTAGGAGCTATGTCTGAGGAGCTTTGGTCCTCTGGTCGAAACACAAGTAAGGTTCCTGAGCTCCTAACAAGGCAAACAGGCTTTAAAGTTTAAAGTCCCCGGTTTCCCAGAGCCAGCACAGCAGCTCCAGACAGCGACGCTCACAACTCTCCTGCTACTATAGCTAACAGCACAACAACAGCAGATCTTGACAAATTAGAAAGTAATCTAACTTTGTTTGTTTCCCATTCACAGAGCCAGGGCTGTGTACAAACACCTCAGTTGTTTTTTTCAGCGCACACACTGAACGGACAGCTAGCGGACTGTGAGGAGATAATCGCTGAATCGAACAAAAATACTGTATTGGATTAGAATCACAAACCCCACCTTTAAAAACTAAAAGCTGTTTCGGGGGTTTTTACACCCTGACAAGAACAAAAAAATCTGGTAAGTACGGATGACTCTTCATGTTTTGTATGTAATATAGTCACATTTAATATAATTAACTTTGGTACAAAATATATTCAGTCACTTCTAAAACCATTTGCTTACTTACCCTTAGAGCAGCAATATCAGAGGGAAAGCCATGTACAATGAAGACCATCTCCCTGAACAAAACAAAGGAAGATATGCAGAACAACACTGATTATGTGATTACACAGATTGTCCATCATGTAGTATAGTACAGTAGGTCATACCATGGTCCTCTTCCACTGGTCCTCTTGGCCCCCCCTCTGTGCCGCCCAGCGTTGTGCTGTCCGATCCTGCGCTCAGGGTTCACAGTGAAGCCGATGTAAATACGGCCTTTGAATTTAGGATTGGTGCAGTACAGCATGTACACACCAAAGAAGCTTTCTATCTCGACTACCATTGTAGAAGAAAATAATCAGAGTGTTATTATTAAGCTCCTTAATTAAACGATTACTTTAAACATCAGATAGAGCATCCATGGAATTAGCTAATTAACTAACGTTATAAGCATAATGTTAGCTAACCGATGTACAGCTTAGCTAGCAAAGACATAACGTTAAACAAAAAGACGAAAGATAGAAGTAATATAAAATATCAGCCAATTAAAATGAGGTAATGCTGCCATTCTCACGGCAGCATTATTTCTACCATTTGCTCGAAGACACATAATTCAAACATTTTCACACATAGCTGACTTGCAACAAATGACAGTATGTTAGCATGTAAACAGTGTCTGGCTCAGTAGTCCACGAAACTGCCTGATAAAATATGTTTCAAAATGACTATATTTGTCTCGCTATGAGGCTAATAAAAAGCTCACATTATTGATAACTACGAATTAATATTGCTACATCTTAATTTGAGTGAAATCGAAACATGTATTTTCGTTAACAAGAATCACTATTAACATTTAGTTCGTCTTTCTGTAAGGACCGCTAATATCATGATTCGCCACTTTGAAAAATATATCCCGCCCACAATATGTAAATCCCGTATCTGATTGGCCATAGTTTCCATTACCGCTATTCAATTGGACATTTCTTCGGTCAATTTAGTTAGACCCCCAGACACACACTGACCAGTCTCACAGCAGCACTGCTTTCCTAACACCAATCAGAGGAAACCAAATTATTTTAAAAATGTGAAGAAACCTATTTGGAACATTGGAAAGAAGAAACTAAAAGCCAAAGTAGATCAGAATGGTATCTGGCCCTAAGAGATTATGAGTTGGCAGAATCTCTCTCTACTGTCAGAGATGGAAAGCAGAGACAGATCCTGACCAAGTGCAGGCTCAGTGACCACAAACTGGCAATGGAAAAAGGAAGACACAAGAAATCCTGGCAACCAAAAGAAAACAGAATGTGCGGTCACTGTTCGACAGGTGAGGCTGAGACAGAGATGCACTTCCTCCTACAGTGAACAACATTCAATGAAATAAGGAACGTTCACTTTAACAAGTTCAATTCTCAAAATTAAAAATACTCCTAGGAGAAGGAGACAGGTCAGATCTCGCTGTCCTATACATATCAACATGCCACAACCTGAGCGACAATGAATGACGTACACACACACTCAAAAAAAAAAAAGTTAGTGTTTAGTTTTCACTTTTTGTATTTGTATTTTAACTGCAAGTCTACAATTTATCATTATTATTACTATCCCATCTTACTTATCACAATTCTTCTGTTTATGAATGTTTTTATTTTACACATGCTTTGGCAATGTTAACATCTGTTTCCCATGCCAATAAAGCCCAATTTAATTGAAATGAATTGAACCTAGATAGAAGAATGTAGTCTTTTTTCAATCCAGTAGAAGCATAGTAGAAGATACTCTATAACAAAGATAACGCATTACAGGCAGCACTAATGGTATGAAATGGTATACACTTCCTGTCTTCTAAGTGGGCGTGGTCGTCTCTCCCCAGTTAAATAATAATAAATAAAGTAGTATTATTTAGCAAAGAAACACAAGTTTTATTTCAGTTTTAACTTTAAATTCATGGTTTCACATATAAGTCATTTTAGATTTCTGTTTATCCGGTGGGAAAGCGAGGTCGGCAGCACTGCAGTAAAACCAAACCGACGACGTTAGAGAACAGATGTTTTTTGGTTTTGTTTTTTTGTTCTATTTTTTTGTCTTTTGTCTGCAATCTACTGTTCCACACTCCAGTCCAGTAGGTGGCGATAATGCACCTGCAAGCTGGTTGCCAACCGCCAATCAAAATAAAAGAAGAAGAAGGAAAACAGTTGTTGCCAAAGGATGAATTAGCAATAATTAATTACTATGACCCATGTAAGAGGTTTTGCCCTGATACATTGGTCATTGTGGGTGGGCAGGTACGGGGTATGGTGGTATGGTGTGGAGACTTCAACGCGCATAACACACTGTGGGGGAGTAAGAAAATGAATGCAAATGGTTTAATGGATGTTTTATGAGTCTGTGGTGGCCAGTGTTATGCTGTTGCATGCTGGGGCAGCAGGTTGAGGGTAGTGGACGCTAACAGGCTCAACAAACTGATCCGTAAGGCCGGTGACATTGTGGGGGTGGAGCTGGACTCTCTGGCGGTGGTGTCAGAGAGGAGGATGCTGGCCAAACTACACGCCATCTTGGACAGTGTCTCCCACCCACTCCATGACGTGCTGGTCAAACAAAGGAGCACCTTCAGCGAAAGACTCATCCCCCAAAATGCACCACAGAGTGTCAGTCTGTATGACCCTAAGTCACTAAACTGGACATTGGATCATTAACATCACTGCAATACTTGACATAATTGTGCAATATTCTCTGTTTAATTCTGCTGTGCAATATACTCTTTTCAGTTTAAAATTCCCTGTTTATTGATATTTTTCATACTTCTGTTACTGCTGTGTAATATCCACCATCTCATAATCTTAATAAGCTACACTTAACTTGACAGTACTCATTATTGCACTATTACTTATTACTTATATTATTACATTGTATTATACCATACATACTAATCAAACCTGTAAATCCACTTTGGTACTTACACTTATTTTAGCTTTTATACTTTATATCCACTTTGTACTTAATTTATCTTGCCTGTATTATAGTGTGTTATAATTTTTTGCTTAGTACTTCTATCCCTGTGTGCACTGACGTGACAGTGAGCAGCTGTAACAAAAGAGTTTCTCCTCGGGGATCAATAAAGGATTTCTGATTCTGATTAATCATAGAGGAATTCATAGAAGATAAGGGATTAGTATGTGAGAATGATGGGAGAGGTACTAGGTATAACAGTGCTGAAAATAAAGAAAGTGCAATTGATCTAACACTAGCGTCTAATGGAATAGCGACTATCTCAACCTGCGAGGTGTATAGTAAGTCACCAGTGGGAAGGGATCATTATCCTGTAAGAATTAAGGCTGGAGTAGAAGTACACCAAGAAGAGGAACTGAAGATACCAAGATGGAAATTAGACAAAGCAAATTGGGACACATTTCAAGCACTGAGTAAGGGAAGGTGTGAACTTTTACTTAGAGAACATATCAGACGGGGATGAATTCAATAAAAGGTTGGTTGTAGTCATCATACAGTCGGCAGAGGAAACAATAGCGAAGGGTGCAGGGAGCAGAGGTAAGAGTGTACCATGGTGGGATGAAAACTGTAGGAAAGCTGTAAAAAGAAGGAATAGGGCATTTAGACAGTTAAAAAAAAAAACATCATTCATTAGAAACATTCATTCAGTACAAATGATCAAAGGCAGTAGTTCGGAAGACTATAAGAACAACTAAACATGCATATTGGAGGCAATATTGTAATAGGACAGGGAGAGAGACACAGCTGTCTGATACATGGGGAAGGATCAGAAGAATGAGTGGAATTAGGAGAAACTAAACAATACCGGTGTTGCTAAGTAGCAACAAAACAGCAGTCAGCAATGAAAAGGCAGAACTTCTGGCAGAAACATTAGCCAAAGTTCAGTTCAGCAAATGTATCAGTAAGAGCTTGACAGTGTAGGGACAATATTCTTGCACAGAATACAAGTGTAAATGTTTAAAAAAAAAACTACCACAGGAGAAAGTTTAGACTTACCTTTCAGTTTGTTTGAAGTAAAGAGGGCCATTTCACATACACAGTAATCAGCACCAGGAAAAGATGTTTGCTACAGGATGTTAGCTCATATGGAAGACAGTGCACTCCTTGTAGTATTAAGACTGTTTAATAAAGTTTGGGACACAGGAAAAATTCCAGTTGCATGGAAACAGTCATCATTGTACCAATTTTGAAACCTGGTAAAGACCCATCAGACCCTTCAAACTGTAGACCAATAGCACTTAATTCACAACTAGGGAAAACTATGGAGCAATGGTAACGGAGAGGCTAACGTGTTTTCTAGAAAGTACAGAATTATTTTCTCCTTTTCAAAGTGGGTTTCATAAAAGGAAGAAATACAATGGACTCTATCTTACGCCTAGTCAGAAATTAGGAAAGCCCAAACAAACAGGCAAACGGTGGTAGCCGTCCTTTTTGATGTGGAAAAAGCATACGATCTGTTGTGGAAGGAAGGACTACTCATCAAATGAAGTAAGTTGGGGGGGGTGGCAGGCTATATAACTGGGTGCTGGACTTCCTATTTGCCAGGACAATAGAGATAAGAGTAGGTACAGAGTACTCAAGAGTATATAGAGTTTAGAATGGAACCCCGCAGGGCAGTGTTTGCACTCCAGTTGTATTTAACATCATGATTAATGATATCTTTGAACAAGTCGAGAACGGGATAGGGAGGTCGCTGTTTGCAGATGACGGGGCCTTGTGGATGAGGGGTCGAAATCTGGGATATATACAGAGGAAAATACAGGCTGCAGTTGAGATGGTGGAGCAGTGGGCAAATAAATGGGGTTTTTAGTTATCAATAGCAAAAGACACAAGTGATATGTTTTTCTAGACGTCATAAAGCAATATCCTTGAAACAATATGGCCAAACACTTGAGCAGGTGAATGTGATAAGGCTTCTAGGAGTATTGTTTGATGAAAAGCTGACTTGGATGCAGCACATCGATAAAGTAAAGGACAAGTGTAAAAAGGGCAACAATCTCTTAAGATGCCTGTCAGGACGAGACTGGGGAGCAACCAGAGTATCATTGGTGAATGTATACCAGGCCCTTATGAGACCTACATTAGATTATGGATGTGTGCAGTGTTCATACCATAATGTGAAGTAGCTTTTAAGAGAAGAGCCACAGATCACTTATCTGTATACACAGTTGAGCTCCTAGCTATTTTGATAGCTTTGCAATGGCTAGAACAACAAAAATAATGCACTAATTGCATCTGATAGTTGGGCAGCACTCACAAGTATTAAATCTATGAAATCATGCAGTCAAGACCTTCTTTTCAAAATCCATCATATACAGACACAATAAGGGTCTGATGGTTTGCTTCGTTTGGGTCGCTGCTCATGTGGGAGTAAATGGTGATATACTGGCCAAGCAATCACTCAGATCACAAACAGTAAACATGAAATTTCCACTTTGTAAAGCAGAGGGTAAAACAATCATAAAGAGACAAATGCAAAAAGTATGGCAAGAAAACTGGGACATAAATGATACAGGAAGACAGCTTTATAATATCTAGAAACAGGCTGGTTTGGGAAGAAGGCTGGGCAGGAACTGAAAGGAAGAGGATAGGATATACTGGACTTAATAAGACATTTCATAAAATAGGTGAACACTCAACTGGTAGATGCACACACTGTGGTCATCCTGAATCTGTCCAGCATGTGCTGCTGGAGTGCAGGGCCTATGAGGAGGAAAAGACTGTCGGCGTCTTATCTAGGACTTGCGGTTAGCACAAACTGGTTTGTGACTGGATCGGGATGGCAGCACAGGTAGAAAATGATGAAAACGATATGGAGTTTGATGACTGGACTCCGATTTGTAGAGGAAGAGGGAGAGGTAAAGCAAAGATGAGATCCGAAGAGGAGGTAAGGGCATCTTCCAGCCAGAGCAGTAAAAGAAGCTTGGAGGAGAATAGTTCCGATGAAGATAACCGGGTTGTTCGCAGGAAGGTGCAATTTAAAATAATACTTAAATTCAGGAGGGAAGATGAGCAAGTGAATATAAGCCCAATAAGAGTTATTTAGGGAACTGAAAAAGAAGTTAGGAGCAGTAGAAATGGCCAAGAAATGCAATATAGAGTACTGAAGAAAGGAAAAGATTGGGAAATGATAGTAATGGAAGTTTGGACAAAAGATGGTACTATTAAAATAGTATATTTTTACGATCCTTGCAAAAAGCTGTCATTAGAAGTACTGGAGGAATTAGCTGTAAATCTAGAAGGAAACATTATTTGTTGTGGAGATTTTAATGCTCATAGTACATTATGGGGTAGCTATAATGATGGAAATGGAGAGGTGATTGAAGAGCTAATGGAAATCAGAAATCTAAAATGCCTCAGTGATGGAAATGGTGCCAGAACTGATGTTAGAAAGGGTACAGAGTCAGCCACAGATCTTACTTTAGTGTCAGAAACAGTGGTGGGTATTTGCACATGGGAAATTGTAAGAGAAACAACAGTAGGGAAGGGACCACTATCCCATAATAAGTGAAGTAGGGCTGAGTGCAGAAGAATATGGTACTGGAGGAGTAGATCGATGGGTTTTCAGCAGTGCTGATTAGGGAAAATTTAAGAAGATTAGTGATAAAGAAATGCAAAAAGTTGATGTTAATCAAGATGTTGATGAACTAAATATTTCTGTTTGTGAAGCCATTCTAGGGGCAGCAAAGCAAACGATTCAAAGGAGATAAGCATAAAAAGAAAATTGCACCATGGTGGAAAATGTAATAAAATCACGAAATAAAGCATTTAAGATGATAAAAAGAACTCACAATTTTCAGAATCTTATTGAATATAAAAGGTTGCAAGCTAAGGTAAGGAAAACTATTTAAAATGCAAAGAAGGAATTTTGAAGAGTCCTGGTCACAAATGAGGTCAGACACCTACTGAGGTGCGTGCAGGGCTTTTATGCTGGCTGTGATTGGGATCTAATGGAGAGCAGGAGTGTGATTGGGAGCAGGTGTGGATGGTGGAGCCTGGTGTATCCGTGACATAAAGAAAGCGCAGATTAATAGGGAAAGCATAGTGGCCATCTTTTTTGATATAGAGAAGGCTTATGATATGATGTGGAAGGAAGGATTATTAATTAAACTAAGTAAATTAGGGGTTAAATGCACAATGTATAGGTGGATCAAAGACTTTTTATATGGAAGATCAATTCAGGTAAAAATGGGGAAGTGTTATTCAGGAAAATTTTTTGTTGAAAATGGAACTCCTCAGGGGAGTATATTGAGTCCTTTGATATTTTCTATTATGATTAATGATGTTTTTCTGAGTTTGGAGAATGGGATGGGATTCTCTCTTTTTGTGGATGATGGGGCAAAATGGAAAAGAGGGAGGAATTTGGAATTTAGTGTAAAGAAAAAATCTGCACCAAGTACATCTCTCAGAAAGTTAGACTACATTCAATATCAGGCTTTAACACTATGTTCAGGTGCCATCAGAACAACCCCAACATCAGCATTACAATGGAAATGGGAGAAATGCCACTGGAATTAAGGAGAATACAGCTATCTTTAAACTACTGGGTTCATTTAAAAGGAGATCATGATGATCATCCAACACTAGATGCACTAAAACCCTGCTGGGAAAAGAAGAGGAGAGAAGCAAAAAGTTTTGGATGAACAATTGAGCAGAAAGCAAAAGAACTAGGAATAACTGAACATAAACATTAGTCCAACAGTACCACTCCCAGTAACACACCCTTAGATACTCCCTGACCCGACTGTAGATCTCACATTACTTGGCAAAAAGAACAAAAAGATACACCCACAGATAATACAGACCTATATAGAAAGCATCTACCACAGCTATGTTCAAATATATACAGATGCTTCAAAGAACACAGCTAACAAAATTGGTATTTCATTTATAGTTCCAGATTTCAACATTAAAATTGGCAAACGAATCAGTGATGGAGTATTGGTGTATACAGGGGAGATGCTGGCAAAATGCAACTGCAAGGGGGCACAAGCCAGTATCTTCTTGTGCCAGTCCCAAGTCTGGATTAATGCAGAGGGTTGTATCAGGAAGGGCATCCGACGTAAAACACATGCCAAATTAAAAATGCGAATCGTGACAATGACTTCCATACCGGATCGGTCGGGGCCTGGGTTAACAATGACCGCCACCGGTGCTGTTGACCTACAGGGTACCGGTGGAAATTGGACTACTGTTGGTCGAAGACGAAGAAGGAGAGGAGGAAGGTGTGAGAGAGAGAGAAGAGGTAAGCTAAGAATGTAGGACTGACAGTAGGGACTTTGAATGTTGTGACTATGACAGGGAAGGCTAGAGAGTTGATTGACATGATGCAGAGAAGGAAGGTGGACATACTGTGTGTCCAGGAGACCAGGTGGAAAGATAGCGAGGCTAGAAGCTTAGGAGCAGGGTTCAAGTTGTTCTACCATGGGTCAGATAGGAAGAGAAACGGAGTAGGAGTTATTCTGAAAGAGGAGTTTGTGAGGTGGACTACATCTTGTGTAGACGTTGTAATCTGAAAGAGACCAGTGACTGTAAAGTAGTGGTAGGGGAGAGTGTAGCCAGACAAGACAAGATGGTAGTGTGTAAAATGACTCTGGTGGTGAGGAAGATGAAGAGGACAAAGGCAGAGCAGAGGACGAAGTGGTGGAAGTTGAAAAAGGAAAAATGTCGTGTAGTTTTCAGGGAGGAGCTGAGACAGACTCTGGGTGGTCAGGAAGTGCTCCCAGATGACTGGACCACTACAGCTACTGTGATCAGAGAGACAGGTACTCGGGTACTCGGTGTGTCATCTGGAAAGAGGAAAGTGGACAAGGAGACTTGGTGGTGGAACGAGGAAGTTCAGGAGTGTATACAGAGAAAGAGGTTTGCTAAGAAGAAGTGGGACACTGAGAGGACTGAAGAGAGTAGACAGGAGTACAGGGAGATGCAGCGTAAGGTGAAGGTAGAGGTGGCAAAGGCCAAACAAAGAGCATATGAGGACTTGTATGCTAGGTTGGACACTAAAGAGGGAGAGGTGGATTTGTACAGGTTGGCCAGACAAAGAGATAGAGATGGGAAGGATGTGCAGCAGGTTAGGGTGATTAAAGATAAGGATGGAAATGTATTGACAGGTGCCAGGAGTGTGATGGGAAGATGGAAGGAGTACTTTGAAGAGTTGATGAATGAGGAAAATGAAAGGGAACGAAGAGTAGAAGAGGTGACTGGTGTGGAGCAGGTAGTAGCAAAGATTAGCAAGAGTGAAGTGAGGAGGACGTTGAAGAGGATGAAGAGTGGAAAGGCAGTTGGTCCTGATGACATACCTGTGGAGGTATGGAAGTGTCTAGGAGAGGTGGCAGTAGAGTTCCTGACTAGTTTGTTTAACAAGATCTTGGAGAGTGAGAGGATGCCCGAGGAATGGAGGAGAAGTGTACTGGTGCCAATTTTTAAGAACAAGGGAGATGTGCAGAGCTGTGGCAACTACAGAGGAATAAAGCTGATGAGCCATACAATGAAGTTGTGGGAAAGAGTAGTGGAAGCTAGGCTAAGGGCAGAGGTGAGCATTTGTGAGCAGCAATATGGTTTCATGCCTAGAAAGAGTACAACAGATGCAGTATTTGCTTTGAGGATGCTGATGGAGAAGTACAGAGAAGGTCATAGGGAGTTGCATTGTGTCTTCGTAGATTTAGAGAAAGCGAAGGACGGGGTGTCAAGAGAGGAGCTGTGGTATTGTATGAGGAAGTCTGGAGTGGCAGAGAAGTATGTTAGAGTGGTGCAGGACATGTATGAGAGCTGTAAGACCGTGGTGAGGTGTGCTGTAGGTGTGACAGAGGAGTTCAAGGTGGAGGTGGGTTTGCATCAAGGATCAGCTCTGAGCCCCTTCTTGTTTGCTCTGGTGATGGACAGGCTGACAGATGAGGTTAGACAGGAATCTCCATGGACTATGATGTTTGCGGATGACATTGTGATTTGTAGTGAGAGCAGGGAGCAGGTGGAGGAAAATCTAGAGAGATGGAGGTCTGCTCTGGAAAACAGAGAAATGAAGCTTAGCCGCAGTAAGACAGAATACATGTGTGTCAATGAGAGGGACCCAGGTGGAACGGTGAGGTTACAGGGAGGAGAGGTGAAGAAGGTGCAGGACTTTAAGTACTTAGGGTCAATGGTTCAGAGCAATGGAGACTGTGGAAAAGAGGTGAAGAGGCGAGTGCAAGCAGGTTGGAACGGGTGGAGAAAAGAGTCAGGTGTGTTGTGTGATAAAAGAGTATCAGCAAGAATGAAAGGAAAGGTGTTCAAGACGGTGGTGAGACCAGCGATGTTGTACAGCTTAGAGACAGTGGCACTGAAGAAAAGACAAGAGGCAGAGCTGGAGGTGGCAGAGCTTAAGATGTTGAGGTTCTCTTTGGGAGTGACGAGGACGGACAGGATCAGGAATGAGGACATCAGAGGGACAGCTCATGTTAGATGTTTCGGAGATAAAGTCAGAGAGGCCAGATTGAGGTGGTTTGGACATGTTCAGAGGAGAGACTGTGAATATATTGGTAGAAGGATGCTGAGGTTGGAGCTGCCAGGCAGGAGGTCTAGAGGAAGACCAAAGAGGAGATTTATGGATGTAGTGAGAGAGGACATGAAGTTAATTGGTGTGAGTGAAGAGGATGCAGAGGACAGGGTTAGATGGAGGCACATGATTCGCTGTGGCGACCCCTGAAAGGGAACAGCTGAAAGGAAAAGAAGAAGAAGCTTGTTAGCATTGCAACAGGCTGAAGATATGAGACCTTTGAGAGCAGTAATATGCTCCGATTCCAGCTCGTCATTAATCAGCTTGATACAGCAGACTAGGTGTCTTAATAGAGATATCAAGGAAATGAAACATCAAGAATCAAAGGAAAAGAAACAGCTGACAAGTGTGCAAAAGAAGCCACAAAAACGAATCACATTGACATTACTTAGTAAAACGGAAATGAAAACCACAGTTAAGGAGAAGTTGAAAGAAAGGTGGCAAAAGCAGTGGGAAGAAGAGAGAACAGGAAGGCGGTTATACAACAGTCAAAGAAAAGTAGGTGTGATGAGGAAAACGGGGAGAACCAGGAAAGAGGAACCAATAATATCCAGGCTACGGTTTGGGCATACAGGATTAAACAGCATTATGTAAAATAGGAAAACACAATACAGGAAGATGTACATTCTGTGACCAAGAAGAAACATTAGAACATGTGAATTACTGTACAAAATATGAAGCTGAAAGAAGAGAAGTGACACTGAACCTTAAAGAAATAAAGATGGTTTGATTTACATGGTCTTTTACAAAGAAGTTCTGGAGAGAAGTGTTATCTGTTGTTTCATTATCTTAGGACAACACATTTCAAAGAGAATATAACTATGGTGTGTTTAATTTTTATTAAAACATTTTTTTTAATTATTTTCTTTTATTTAATCATTAGTTAATGTATAGAGTCCCAATCCACACTCCATAAACAAAGTGTCATATGCAGAGGCTGTTGAGGGTCAACAATGAACATGTAGGATAAAGGAAAACAGCACTGAAAGTTATGACCCAGGAAACAGTAATGATCCACCAAGTTCAGAAAACAGACAAACACATCAGAGAGGACCACATGAGACCTCCCACAGGTGCAGGGTAAAGGAGGGAACCATGTTAGTGGATAAAGTCAACTTTGTTGCATTCATATTTAAAGTGGTGTATATCGGATTAGAACAAAATGACAGGAATGAGAGAATCGAAACCATTGTGGATGCAGTAAGAGAGTACCTCAGGATGTCAAGTACAGAATGTGAAACGATACAAGAACTGATGAACCTGTTCATATATGATGTGTCTAGTAATTAAACTAGTAATGGTGCTTACCATCTTTCAGGGGAATAGCAGTGTTACAGACAGATCAACCGGAGACAACGGTGAAGAGAGTTTATTGACACACAAAGGTAATATGAATGGATGAGAGGGGTTAGTGATACCGTCCCTTATTTAGATGATGGCAGAAGAGTGCTGGAGTTGAACAGAGGAACACGGGAACGGGAACCGGAGCGACACACACGGGAGACTGGAGACACACAGGAGCCGGAGCTGGAGCGACACACTCGGGGAACTGGAGATTACTGGAGTCAGGTTCGGGGTAGCGGTAGTCGGGACGAAGAGTCGTGGGTGAGTCCGTGGAGTATTGGAAGTAGAAGTACTGTCCTTCATACTAACGTGACCGGACACAGACTGTGGTGAGGAGTAGAGTGGCTGATTACGTTCAGGTGTGTGATGGGTGACAGGTGCAAGGAATCAGTGCTCAGGTGAAGGAATGCGGTGTGTGTGGTGTGGTGGAGCCTGGCGTGTCTGTGACAAGCAGAGGCTTAATAGCAAATGGACAGGAATTTAAGACGGTCATAAAGGATTTAAAGGACAAACCAGATATAATATGAATTCAAGAAACATGGCTGAGACCACATCCAGATTTTGTACTGGCAGGATACAATTCAGCCAGACATGATAGAGCAAATAAACAAGGCGGTGGCTGTCTCACATTCAGTAAAGATAAATTTAGCATACAGGAGAATACATCCTTCGGGTGGACATGAATGCACAGTTATTGAGGTATACAGAACACAAGGCTCAATCAAAATAATGAATTATTATAATCCATGTCAAACTTTAACAGCAGTGTTTGAGGAAATACTGCGAGAGGAAAGTCAGAGAAGTTTGGTGCTGTGATTTCAATGCACACAGTAGTCTATGGGGAAGTGATCACACTGATTACACTGGTACAGTGATTGAAGAAGCGATAGATCCCAGAAATCTTGTTTGCATAAACAATGGTAAAGGAACAAGATTAGATATAAACAGGAATAAGATGTCATGTATTGATTTAACACTGGTTTCTGCAAATATGGCTAGTCTGTGTGAGTGGAAAATATCAACAATAACATAGGTAGTGACCACTTTTCCATTATATGTAATATAAATTTAGATAGATGTACCCAAGAAAGTTCTCCTATATATAGATGGTGCTTTAAAAAGGCTCAATGGGACACATTTAAAGAATGCTGCAGGGAATTAGCTAGTAACATTAAAATGAATGGAAACGTAGATGAATGTGCTGGTGAAATGACATGTATGATAACTGAAGCTGCCTCAAAAAGTATAAACTGTACACCTGTGATATCAGGGAATAAGAGAACTGTGCCATGGTGGACTGATGAGTGTAGCTTGGCTATTAAAGAAAGAAATAGTGCTTTCAGAAACTTCAGAAACAACATGAATGCTGACAATTTGATGGAATATAAAAGAAAAAGAGCCATAGCACGCAAAATAATTAAATAGCTAAAAGGAATACCTGGAGACAGTTTTGTTCTTCTGTTGGAAAAGAGAGAGATGTGGCTCATGTATGGAATAAGGTTAAAAAGATGAGTGGGAGAAGGTTAAACAATAAAACAATAAAAATCAGTACTTGCAGATGGAGACCAATTAGCAATAACAGATATGGAAAAAGCCAACCTCCTGGGAAGAGTATTTGCCAGCGTCATTCACAGTGGAAATGACCTTACTGATATACATAAACAAAGGAAAGAAGAGGTCCTAAAAGATAATGAAAAGTTACAGCAGCAACCAGGAACAGATGTTCATTTCTGCTGGAGACCAGCACACGTTGGAATAGAGGGAAATAAGATTGCAGATAAACTTGCTTAAAATGCACTAAACCAAATGATAATGACATTTTAGAAATTTGTTTTGGGAGATCAGAAGCAAAATCACTAACTCATCAGAGAATAATGACATCAAGGCTAGAGAATACTATAAAATCCAAAAATCTGTCAGGGTCAGAAATAATCAAGGTAAATGTAGGAAAGAAGGTGTTATCTTTTCTAGGCTAAGACTAGGACACACAGGACTCAATGCTAGCTTGTAAACCATGAAACAGTCAGTGTCAGATAAATGTGAGACTTGTAACTGGAAGGAATCTGTTTAACATGTGCTGATGGGATGTAGGAGGTTCAGTGTAGAAAGAGCAAGACTGAAGGGCAGAGTGGCAGAGAGGCAGGGAGGCAGGGAGGCAGGGAGGCAGGGAGCGGAGCATCAGAGGTCTGTTAGAGACACAGTCACAGGCTCAAAGGGCTTTATTCAAATATTTAAAAGAAACAGGTATAATATCTAGAATATAAAATCTTTATAAAGTGTCCCCCGTTTGTTAGTTTTGGTTGATGATGTTACACACTCCGATACAGTAGGGGCGGCATGCACCTTTAACGTTGGTTTGTAGTCCGCCAGTAAAATCGAGGAAGAAGAAGAAGAAGAAGAAGAAGAAGAAGAAGAAGTGACGTCTCTTCCTCACACACGGTGACTGAAATTAACGACAACACTGTACATACATAAGCTTTGGTAATGATACACGACTTCTAAATTGAAACTGCATCTCACAACTGTGCTGCAACAGTGTTTTTAAGAGATACGGAAATATTAAACTTGAATGCTTTAGTACTTCCGGTGTTTGCATGTCTATGTTTCTGACTAGACTCAATTAGAAATCTATGAACAGTAAGCTAACATTAGTATCTCACTGTAACAACTTCTTTACTAACGTCGCCGTATATATTTTGTTCATGCAGACATGGCTATCACCGCTGATCACATCCGGGACAAACTTATTAAGGAGCTTGCGGCAGTGCACGTGGTAGGTTTCTGGCTATTATTTGTGTTACCTGTTCTGCTAGCTGTGTGCTGTAGTGAGCAGAAACACGCCAAAGTCCATTCAAACATTTTCCAGTTGTTAACATGACGTTGCTTATCTGCAAAAGTACAAACATGGTAGAACATAATTTTTTATAAATATTTAATATTTCTAGCAATTTATAGCACATAGATAATTCACCAGGCTACAATTTGCCAAATACCGCCCTCCATGTTGCTGGTTTATGTTAGGCACAGTGGCGTGTTAGAAGAAGAGACTGGTATTTTTGTATAGGTTTAATTCCTATTTATTCAAGTACAGTTTACAGAGTGTAGGCTGATATGTGATGTGAATGTTACACAGCTGTGAGTCAGTTACCAAAATATTATGGCCAACAAATAAAGCACCACTAAATTGAATGATTTTTGAGTGGAGTTTGGTTCAGCTATGCGATATATGGTGCTAAGCAGGCCTCCAGCGATTAAAACAAGGTAGAACATTAACAGTCTCTGGTCTTGTTGGTTTAGATGACTCACTCAGACTAGAACCAGTTATTGTATAAGTCTTTAGCCAGGTACATCATCATATACAGTAATTCAGTATAAGCAGCATGAGAAGGAGCTAACTGTTGGCCGTAACTTTTATCTGGTCTCCTCCAGGATGTGGAGGATACATCACCCAACAGATGTGCTGCCAGCTTAAAAGTCCTGGTGGTGTCATCCCAGTTTGAGGGCAAACCACTCTTACAGAGACACAGGTATTACACACCGTAGTAATGAACCTCAGGTAATGCGTGTTTGAAGTGCGGTTTGTACTCAGACCTTTCGTATCAGTTTAGTTCAAACGAGAGGCCATACAGAAAGCATTAATACCAGGATAAAAGATGTTGATAAAGCTAATAGTGATTTCTGCTGACATTATAGAAAATCACACAGTAAATTATCAAACTTTTTATTTATGTTTTTATTAACATAGACAACAGAATTGTATCAATATAGCTTATTATATTATATAGTTTATTATGATAAGTTATTATATAACAGCTGTGCTACATGACATTACACAATATCTGTGTGATACATACAGATCTAGTCTGTTAAAACAGGTTATGAAAGCACAGTGTAATTGAGCATCACTTAAGAAAACCACTAAATAAGTGCCAACACAACATCACATACAGTGAGGTCCTTCAGCTCTAGTACAGCACATTGCACAGTAATACTGTAAATACAGTATTATATAACATCTTAATATCATAGGAAAGCATTAACTTCAGTGCTGAGTGTGAGTTGAGCTGAAGGTGTATCAAGGATGACATGCTGTGCTTTGTTTAAATGTTAAAGCCCCTGTTTGTAAGTCTGTTGCTAGAATGCTATACAAATTTGTTTTGTATACAAAAACAAAACTCATATCAGAAACTCTGTAATAATGAATACTGTTCCTCGTGGCTTTAACTTTTTAGATTTTACCCCCCAGAACTACACCTTTTAAAATCAACTGGATCAAAACATTTCTCTGTGGGCGGTCTTCCTGACCACTTTGACTGGCTAAATTACACAAACAAATGCGTTTAGTTTTGTCTCTTATTTTAAAGCACAATTTCTCTCCACGGAATATCTCATTTAGAATGATTGTGACATAAAATAAAAAGGCAATATATATATTACCACAATATATACAGGGTTTCCAGCCACAGGTCCTTAAAATGCCTTAAACACAATTTTGACAGGTCTTAAAAATTGATTGGATTATGAAGTTAACGTTACTTTTCTAAAGTTGCATTAACTTCAGTCTCGCTTTTAAATGTATTTTAACTAGTATTGATCACGCTGTTACAACTACAAAACGAAACCAACATGGAACCAATAACCACTAATACAAACTGTGCAGCCCGGTCAGAATTTAGCGCTCGCTGCACCTTGTGCATGAAAACGCTCAAATTAGGAACTTTGGGTATCAAGGCATTAGAGTCGCATTGGGAAGTCAGAAAAACATAAAGCCTCCAGCAAACGCCTGCCATCACCCAATGTTGTTCTGTATCCACATCGGGAGCATCACCAAAGTCCGGCCGCGGCTCGACCCGCTCTGCACTAACAATGTTAACTCTTGCAACTCCGGTAAGTGACCTCCAGACAGTGTTTGGATCTACGCCAACATTAACATTATTTGTTCTTTTTTTGCCAGTATGGAGGTGAAATAGGTCTTACATTGTATTCAAAATGGTCTTAAAAAGTCTTAAATTTAACTTGTTGAAACCTGCAGAAACCCTGTATATAGAATAGTTTGGAACGATTTCTCAATGTATAATGGTTGTAAGATTTTTGTTGATTTTTCATGACAAAAACTATATTACCTTGTAAACCGTTTTATGATCGTGGCAAAATGTAAGAATTTTATATATTTTTCATTTTATAACCAGAAACTTTTCAAAATGTCAAAAATGAAATGCAACAGTACATCCAAAACATTCAGCACTCCATCAACCACAAAGCCCAAAGACTCTTAGCATGTCTGCAAATTGAATGAGATAATAAAGATAAATAAGGTTACTTGAGCTGTGTGGTTTACACAGCCAAAGTAACCTAGACTCGCCTGACCCGTGAGCCAATCACAATACTTTCTTGCCCGTAAGTAAGCCAAAGTTTGATTAACAAAAATAAAGATCTGTCATAAATGCACATTGCCAATATGAGAACACTGCTTGCAGATGCAAGACGTTCCTCTGACTGCTGCACATGTATACACTCCAAACCTGTGTCTTGGGTTTTAACAGGATGGTGAATACGTGCCTAGCCGAGGAGCTGAAAGAGATCCACGCTTTTGAACAGAGGACCCTTACACCAGAACAGTGGGAGAAACAGAAATCACAATGACACACACACACACATTATATCACACTCACATCAGTTTAAAACTTCCACTATAAAACAGGCCTTATACTTATCTGATATGTAGAAAGAAAACTAGTGCTCTACTTAATGTTCTGTAAATCAGCAATATTGATGTAAATGCGATGGGATGTTCTGGTGGCAATAAAACACTTGGATGTTGTATTTTGTCTTTAGTTGTTTCCTGAAAGTCATTTAATTGAGATCTCAAGACAGGGTAATACTCACAATTTAATCAGTTCTCTGAGGAAGTCAGTGAATATGGGATACATATTTTAGAACTTTGCCACTTAAAGGTGGGGTGTGCCATTCTGGGGAAATCCAATACCATGACAAATACCATGATATAGAGCGAACAACGACACAGCAAGTAAAGATCAATAATCAGTCAATTAATCAAGTTTCTGAGGTCAAATATCTACGTCTAACGTTGGACCTTCACTTGAACTTTGACAAACTTGTTAAAAAATATTGTAGAAGTCAATCTGTACGCATTTAGACTAATCAGAAACTTTTGATGCAGTCAAAATATAAATGCATTCAATGATTTTCTCACACCTCAGTTACTGTACATTTTAAAATTAAACTGAAGGAATTTTATATATATATATATATATACCTCAGTATAACCATAACCTCGTCAGGGAGTTTCAACATGGCAGTGAATGCACTAAAGAAAAAGCTCAAAGAGCTCTAAATGCAATTGAGAGAAAATGTTCTACTTTTCAATTTCCAATTAAAATTTGGTTTAAAATATTTGATAGTGTCATCCAGCCCATTGCGCTAAATGGTAGTGAAGTATGGGGTCCACTCAGTCATCATAGCTATACCCGCTATACCATTCCAACTGAATCTTTACATGCAGAATTCTGCAGATACATTTTACACGTACACAGAAAAACACCAACAGATGCAGAGCAGAAGTAGGCAGATACCCACTGATAATTAACATTCAAAAGAGAGCGCTCACATGTTTTAATCACCTTAAATCCCGCCCCCTAGACCCCCTCCATCCCAAAGCCCTCCAAATCCAAGAGCTGAGCCCAGAAAAGAGTGCCCTGTGTCAGTTGGTGCTGAGACTAACTGCCCCCCCACCCCCAGACACACACTGACCAGTCTCACAGCAGCACTGCTTTCCTAACACCAATCAGAGGAAACCAAATTATTTTAAAAATGTGAAGAAACCTATTTGGAACATTGGAAAGAAGAAACTAAAAGCCAAAGTAGATCAGAATGGTATCTGGCCCTAAGAGATTATGAGTTGGCAGAATCTCTCTCTACTGTCAGAGATGGAAAGCAGAGACAGATCCTGACCAAGTGCAGGCTCAGTGACCACAAACTGGCAATGGAAAAAGGAAGACACAAGAAATCCTGGCAACCAAAAGAAAACAGAATGTGCGGTCACTGTTCGACAGGTGAGGCTGAGACAGATGCACTTCCTCCTACAGTGAACAACATTCAATGAAATAAGGAACGTTCACTTTAACAAGTTCAACTCTCAAAATTAAAAATACTCCTAGGAGAAGGAGACAGGTCAGATCTCGCTGCCCTATACATATCAACATGCCACAACCTGAGCGACAATGAATGACGTACACACACACTCACACACACTCAAAAAAAAAAAGTTGCAGTGTTTAGTTTTCTCTTTTTGTATTTGTATTTTAACTGCAAGTCTACAATTTTTTTTAAAAATTATCATTATTATTATCTTACCTATCTGTATATATTTTAATATCACATTTCTTCTGTTTATGTATGTTTTTATTTTACACATGCTTTGTTAACATCTGTTTCCCATGCCAATAAAGCCCAATTGAATTGAAATATATATACTCATATATACTGTATATATGAGTATGTCGGCAAGTCGTACTGCTGTTCCTATAAGGTCAACGAAATGTACCACATGGTTTTACTTTGTTGCCTGTGAACATGTTTTATGTCAGATTTGTTAAAGGCCCCTCTAGGGACGGGCATTGGAAATTTATCCTACAGAGAGCCATTTCATTCGGAACCCCACCCAAACTGCACACCACCTATCCAGCTACCAGACACCACCTATCCAGTCATCCTGCGCCCACCACCCAGTGGACATCCTGCGCCACCCATTCGAGTCACTGGTGGCCTTTCTGCCGGAAAAGCTTTAGGAAGTCAGGTGACGTAATATAAAGAGCGACAAAGTCCATGTTGGGAGGAGGTTGTGGTGGAAGAATGGGTCAAATACAGGGCTTTCATCCAGAAGACCACGGTTTGATTCCTGTATGGGGCTAATTTTGACAATTGTGCCTTATTATTTTAAGAGTTAGTTGATTTTCTGTTTTTATTCTATTTTCTGTTTTTATTCTATTTTTATTTTTTCATTTTCTGGACATTTTCAGTTTTCATTCGCACTTTGGTTAGATTTAGGCAACAAAGCTATTTGGTTAGGCTTTACTTGGTTAGATTTAGTTTTGTTGCCTAAACCAGTGGTGGAATGTAACTAAGTACACTGTACTGAAACAAATTTGAGGTACTTGTACTTTACTTGAGTGTTTCCATTTTATGCAACTTTATACTTTTACTCCACTACATCGCAGAGGGAAATATTGTAGCCTACTTTTTACTCCACTACATTTGTATGACAGCTTTAGTTAGAGGTTACTTTTTAGATTACAGTTTTTAATACCCTTAATGTCCAGAAAATGAAATGGCTCTCCGTAGAAATTAGCAGTAGCTATACATGTTGTGATACATTGCATTGGACAATTGTTATGCAATTCTAAATGTATCTGTCCCTATCAAAAAAACATTAAATGGCATGAAATGAAAAAGTAATATAACTAACATTAGCTAGGTTGTGGGTTAGCAAACTGTCTCTACAGTTGCTGCTGTGAAGCTAACAGCCAGAGAGGACGAGACGGTTTCCCAGAGCCAGCACAGCAGCTCCAGACAGCGACGCTCACAACTCTCCTGCTGCTATAGCTAACAGCACAACAGCAGCAGATCTCGGAAAACTAGAAAGTCAGCTGAATGTCCGTGGGCAAGTCGTTTAACGTCACCTGACTGGAATGGCTGGAAAAGTGTTGTGTGGCTCGGTCCGAGCCACTTTGTTTCCCATTCACAGAGCCAGGGCTGTGTACACACACCAGAGGGGGATTTTTCAGCGCACACACTGAACGGACAGCTAGCGGACCGTGAGGAGATATTAGCTGAATTTGACAAAAAGGCGTGTACTGGATTAGAATCACCTTTAACAGAATTGTTGGAAATTGTATTTTCCAATCTGATAAATTTATATTTCAAAATGGATTTCAGAGCAACTGGAGTAAAAGCCAGAATGAGAAGCTCAAAGTTCAAAAATACACCTAAACTCACTAGTTAACATGTTGTATAATTTATTTAATCTGGATGTGAACTGAAATATAAAAAAGACGGTTTTAGGGGGAGTGACCTGTAGGAACTATTTCTTGTTGACTTAGCAAGTTGCTGTAGGTCTTTTTTCAAGGGAAAGCATTCAAGTGGTCTCCAAAGGATTGTTCCCAAGAATTCTGGTGACCCGTGTGTTTTCCCCTGGCGCCACCATCAGGTCAAAATTTGCCATTGACAAACACTGTGGGTCATAACTCCTTGAGAACTAATGGTCAGATTTCCATGAAATTTGCTGAGCACACTCATGCTCCAGTGGGATGAACTGTTTTGATGACCTTCCCTCTAGCGCCACCCTCAGGACAACCTGCACATTTTAACTCAGTGCTGGTTCATTCCTTCCTATACTTCTAATACTATACTCAGATCTTTAAATGCGCTCTGGTTTTGATGCACCCATATGCTTTAGATGATTTTTGTTTTTGTCACTTTTTATAGTCTGCTCTTGAAGAAACAATATTTGATTTAAAAGATGTTCTTATATGGTTCAAAGTTCATTCTTAACTTTGGAAACAGCAGTTGAGAGCGCAATCTCTCCACAAGGTAAATTAATAGACTAGTAAATGGACATTGTGGTGAGACTGTTTGTCTCAACCGCTGTTTTAGAAATAAACTTCAGCTATTGAACATGGATGAGAAGTCCTTAAAGTGCTCTGAAAAAAATAGAATTTTACAATTCCATGACAACTGGGCAAACTGTGTGTTGATGAAGAGTTTGTGACATGATTGAAAGCTCCAGAACAGCTACCAAATGGACCATGAGGTGAGCTTGTTTTTACAATTATAATTTTATTTTTAGGTGAAATGACAAATAAATTTAAACTGCAGCCTCTAGGGATCACTAGCAGGACTTCAGTCCAACGAAAGCCCAATAACAGGTGTGTATGGGTTTATATGAGATCAATTTAACACCCTCCAACAACAGATCTGTAATCAAGCGAACATGTAAATAATGGGCACTGAATATAAATTAGATGAATACATTTATCATACAAATCAAACTGTAGAGCACAATAAGTTTATTCCCTAATGCACATGTATTTATATTGTGTGTGTGTGTGTTGAAGTCTAGTAAAGCCTCACACAAAGCACAGAGGTCTCCATGAGGTGTTATTAAGACCAGGCAGACCCCCTGCCTGTGTGGTTTTCAGGGCGACACATCACAGCTGTGTGCTTTGATCAGTCAATCTGTGGCTTTTTTAGGGCTCTGCTGATTTTCCAGCAACATACATTAGCCACCTGTCATGGTTTGAGGGTTTATGTATAGTAATAGTGTTTTATTTTGAAATCATCAAATCACATTTATTTCATTTGGTTGTCATGTTGGCCCATAATTGTGAACTGTAGAATAATTATAAAATCAAAATCACAAGCATCAGAAATATCAAATTATATCATTATTTAGTGGTAGTGTCAATAGTGTCTATATGTAGTGAGAGAGGACATGAAGTTACTTGGCGTGAGTGAAGAGGACGCAGAGGACAGGGTTAAATGGAGGCACATGATTCGCTGTGGCGACCCCTGAAAGGGAACAGCCGAAAGGAAAAGAAGAAGTGTCAATAGTGTCTATAATCGTTAAAACATTCACATCGGACACACAGGTACTGTGTGTGTGACAGACGGAGTCCATAACTCCTCATGTTTTACAGCGCGGTAGGCTTGCAGCTGAGCATGAGTGTATTTGCTGTGTTTTAAGTGTGTTCAGCTGAAATCCATTTGACTTGTATTTGTGACTGAACCCTTAATGAACATGTGGACTATGGACTAAAATGGACTATGAAAGTGGAAACCTTTGAGTGGGAATTTGCTCTTCTGATAACAGTCCATAGTAAAGGTTTGTGTGTTGGCTGTGAATGGCCTCCTTGATCTGGAGTCATTGATGAAACCTGGTGGTGGATGATATACTGTAGGAGAAAACATTTTTTCACCTTCTGAGTGAGTCAACTTGTACATAAAGAAGTACTTTCTTCTGTATGATACGTTCAGGTTTCAACATCTCATTTATATCCCCAGATTTATAGCCTGAAAATAAGAATCTGTAAGAAATGCTGATTTGATTTTATCCCTCGGTGAACAGGTGACCGAAACAGAGCGAGAGCATTGTGCGTGTGTGAAGATTACTTCCACCACTTACCCTCCCAAGGCCTGCTAATGGAAGAGCCGACGCGGGGAAGCGTGTGTGTCTTTGAGTGTGTGTTGGGAATGAGTTTATTCACTGATCAGGACAGAGCTTGTCTGTTTTCAGCTTTGGAGAATATGACATTAACCTTGTAATTTATACCATAGCAGTTTCCCCTTGAGAGCTGTGAGTAACAAAAGAAGAAACAGTACTGAATCATGGAAAATAATAAAATCCAAGGCACCTTATTCTGTGCTCCAGCACTATGGCCATTATCAGAGCTGATCTGATAGAGGTTGAAGGTCTATACTAATACCACAATTTGTGTTTGCAATTTTACTCAGTTATACTGTATGCTAATGCTTGGCATTTCGTCCACACACAGTTTCAGGTCACTAAAACGGAGATTTTTGATTTTTGATTTTTTCAAAGCTCCAGGTTCAGTGTATCCATGTGGACGTGTAAAATGCAGTGTTTGGGAAACGATGACGTCGTCACCTCAATTCACGCATGCCCATTGTTGCTATGTGTAATGAGCACACAACAACAATGGCAGACTACCAATTTGTTTACATTTGGTTAGCACAGCTAGGTCTAATTACAAGTTTACAACTTAACTTAGCATTGCTGCACCACTAAAAATAGGTGTCAAATATCTATGAATAAATAAGTAGCTACTATTGTTTGCCAAAGAAAATAGGCTCACTACGCATGCTCAGAGTGTTCTTCTCTGGTATTTGACGTATCGTTGATGTAGACTTTAACGCCACCTACTGGCCCAGCATGCTTCAATTTGGTTCAATTTGTAAACACATCTTCTCTCTGTTTCAGCCATCCATCCAGACTAAAACAGCATTTTTCTTGCTTCAAAACGGAGCTTCTTCAGAATGCTTCTTTAAAATGCTGGCTTGGCGTTTCAGTGTGTACAGGGAAACAGAGCTCTTGCAAAATGACATAAGCTAGCCAAGTGAGGGTCGGGGGCTATGTGCCACAAAAGTTAAGAAGACATCCTCAAATCGCTTTAACTTTCTTTGTGATCACTGAATTTAAATATTGATATAGTCGAACACACAGTGCAGCTGTTGTCATTTGTTGTCACTTGTATTTATGTGCTGATTAACATGTAGTGTTTATGGCTTGCGATTAAATAACAATTTAATACTTGGTCAGTTGTCTGACAACAGAAACAGAAAAAATATATTGTAGCATCCCTCAGACTGTATAAAAGAAGTGGTCGTAGCCACCATGACATCACCCATTGGTTTGTGGACTACTGTTCTGAAGCCACGAGTTTGGCATTTTGATCGTCGCCATCTTGGTTTTTTGGAGCCAGAAGTTACCATATTTGGACGAGAGGGTGGAGCTAGCTAGCTTGGTTAGCAAGGTGCATCCGTAATTCATGTTAACTGATATTAATTGGGATGCTAATTTTGGCTAGCAAAAAACAGGCTTAAAACAAAATGTAATTAGCGAAAAAAAATAAACAGCCGACTCCATAGAGTGTCTTTTAGTACAACCGAACGCTGAACAAGACATTTTCAGGCGACCAAAATGTTGCAATTAACTTTCAGACCAGGCCGACGTGCCTTTTGGGCTGACACTGTATTTTTTTTTTGTGTGTGTCTGACCGGCCCATAAAACAGGTAGATCTGCCAACTGTTTTTTTTCTTGTCACTGGCCTGACCCAGTAACATCTTTAATCCCCTCCCCCCGGCCTTTGGGCTCAGCACTTCATTAAACAGTGCATCTGCAAAATGCGTGCCAAAATTATACAAAAACAAGAGCGAGAGAGATGCATTTTCGGCCCACTGTGATTACACACCCGTGGGGCTGACTAGCCCAGGCAAGTGGGCTGCCGGCCCACTGTGGTTGGGTATTATATGTGGCAGCATCTCTCTCCCAGCCAATAACTTTTGGTCCAGTTCATTCTAGCTTTACCTTGGTCCCGCCCCTTTCCCATCTCTGTTATGGGGTGACATTACATGGATAAATATGAGTGGAGCAAGGTGGACAAATAAAAAGAGGGAAAAAAATCAGATAGAGAAGAGTTTGAGGTCCCTTGAGGCTGATGCAGCCAAATGTTTGAAAATAACAAATTATTTATTTGGCGCCATTACCACTCAATCATCTCAGCCTAGTGAGTCCGAAGGCACTGGCAGCAGAGAGGAGCGAGAGCAGCCCAGTGAGCCCAGCGATACCAGTTCAACTGTTAGTCAAGGTTCTGCAGCTGAAACAGTAAGACAGAAGGCAAGAGGGCTAAGATAGCATGGTTTAGGTTTGGCTAGCTGGCTATTTAGCTATATCGGGTGCCTTTTGTTGAAACATGTTCAACTTTTCATAAAGTTTATGCGTTCATCATTGTCACTTTTCAAGAACCGACCAATCACAGCCTGGATGGGACGGGACATTAAAAATAGTTTGACGTGCTACAGCAAACTTTCAAATGTTGAACTCATTGATATGCATGAATGGTTATGTTTATTGGTAAGTTAGTACTTAGCATTAACAAATTAGAGACAATCCACTGATGTAGACCATTTTTTTAAGGATTTAATGAAGGAACAAACTCTACAAAAGTTAAACTGCTGTATTGTCCAATTGGAATTAATATTATACTAGCGGTATATAGTATACTATTATATGAAATTATATATATAGTTCAGTGGGTCAAAAAGTCCAGGGCCTTTTTTCATTCCCAGTCCAGCCCTGGTGTACAGGGACCTTTAAAGTGATGCTTCACCCAAATTTGTGTCTTGAGTGTTGAAAACCCAAATATGGCTAAATCTGCCCCTACCTCCATAGTTTCAAAGCTTGAAATGTGTGACACTGAAGCAGTGTATTTAGATTATTTTGGTTAAAATGTTTGGAACATACTGAGCATACAGATGGGCTGATGATAAGTAGATTATGACAAGGAAGTGGTTTGAGATGTTTGTGTTGCTATATTGATATTTTTTTTCTTATTAGAATTTGTTTTAGCTAACATCAAGCTAACCCTAGCTGTGGCTTGTAAAGGAGCTAACTACAAACTTTTTTTTTTTTACAGACGCCTTTCAAAACCACAGTGTCACATACTAAAGAGTTAGATTCTGAGGGCAGTTTCACTTTAAGTTTGCTTAGTCTGCTCCTCAAGTGAAGTGCCTCCTCAGTGTTGTGTCAGTAATCCTAGTGTGGATCTGTCTTCAGTCTTGAATCCTCCTCAACACCACTGAGTCAAACGCAAAGGAATCCTCTGATACATTTGGCCTTAAAATAAAACATTAATTTAATCAATAGAAGACTTACGTCAGGTTTTCTAGACTTGTTTAGAGGTGGATGACACGGGAGGGCGCCCGGTGCTGTGCCATGGCTCTTATGTTTTTCCACAATTAGGACTCTGTTATCCAAAAAACACCCAACCAATTAGAAGACAAAAATCATTTTAGCCACCTGTCTATTTTCTAAGAAAATAAATCACACTAAATATCATCTTGGCATAACCTCAATACACACATTTCTTCAGCACTTGTGTGTACTATTTACATGACTATATATAATAAACCAGCTTTGCAGACAAAACAGAGTCAGACTGAGAGGAGTGATTCTTAAATCCACAGGAGCTGAAATGAATTCCCTGCTGTATTAGGAATTAGAAGGCAATAAATCAATAAACAAGCCTTGTGTGGTATCAGAGATGTTAAATTAGACCGCTTGATTTCTCTGCAGAAGCTGACTATTCCAGTCACCCACACACAGCCTACTTCACATATGTAGTGAAGTGAAAGGCAGAAGGAGCTGGCTGAGCAAGAGTGAATACATCAGTCAGGTTCCATTAGTCCAACCACCAGCTGATCTCTGTTAATACACCTCCTGGCAGGGATTCTCTCAGGCTGGATCTCTGTGTTCACAACCTCAGCCTTCTAGACAAATCATCCTGTCTATTTAGTTTCTCATTGGAGGGAATTATTTGGACTACATTGAAAATCAGTGTAGTGCACATTGCTGTGGCTCACGCAGCTGCCCAAGAGAGCAAAGCTGCTCTCTCCATTGGAAATAATGGGCTCACTCTTGTGCTTTTGGTGTGAAAGCCCCATGACAATGCGAGTGCGGAACTTTTACATATAAATTAACGTCTGTTACATTCAAGCCCCTGCCGAACACGTTCACACAATGCTGACTGAACCTATCACTGCCAGGTAAGTCTCTCTGTATTTCACAGTATACAGTTTTTAAATCTGGTGTCTGTGGCGTTCACAGACGCCGCTGTGAACTGGCTGGAGCTCTCTAAAGAGACCGGTCTCGTACACAAGAGGCTTATTTCCCTGTTGACGGATGGTTTGTTTAAATATCACAACACAAATGTCCATTATAAAATTAACAACTGGCTAGTTAGTGACACCCACAGGCACTTCCTTACTGTCTTGCCGGTTTGTGGAGCTTCTCTCTGCTGCTTCGGTGCGGGAGACACCCCATAGGAGAACAAGACAGAAAACCACAGGTTCCCGTTAATTTTATAATGGACATTTGTGTTGTGATAATTAAACCATCTGTCAACAGGGGGGAAAAGCCTCTCATCCTGGGCCTGTCTAGTTCATAGCGCTGGCATGTATTATGAGCGCCAGTTAGCATCAAAGCTAGGTAAGCGTTAGCAGACGCCTGGAACAGTTGGCTGAAAAGGAAGGAGCCATCTGATTGGCTACAGATACTTCAACCCTGTTGACAAAAAATGCATTTGTGAATCGAGCCATGGCAGGGGAGTCTCAAAAAACCCACACACAAAATAAGTGAAGTTCACAAATGACAAGCAGTTTGTAAAAGCAGGTTGAACAGTTTGTATATACAGTGGTGTGCAAAAGTGTTTGCCCCCTTCCTGATTTCTTATTTTTTTGCATGTTTGTCACACTTAAATGTTTCAGATCATCAAACAAATTTAAATATTAGTCAAAGATAACACAAGTAAACACAAAATGCAGTTTTTAAATGAAGGTTGTTATTATTAAGGGAAAACAAAATCCAAATCTACATGACCCTGTGTGAAAAAGTGATTTCACGAAAAAAAAAAAAAAAACATACAAAAAAATAAGAAATCAGGAAGGGGGCAAACACTTTTTCACACCACTGTAAATGTAACAACATCCAAATATGTTTTTGATGAAATTGCAAATACCTTTAAATACATATTGTGGATATCTATTACATATATTTAAAACAAGAAATATTTGTGTGTGCATCAGAAATACATTTGTGAACCTTATCTTTTTATATGTGGATTTGTTTTGTGTATATACAACGATCATTATTTTGTGTGCACTGAAGAATGATTCATTTATATATAAATCTAGAAAATCTCAAAATACATTTGTGAATCCTTCTGTGTGCATTCATTATTAATGAAACTGATCTAACTCCATAGAGGGATGACAGGAAATGAGGGAAAGAGAGAGCGGTGGAACAAAGGTCCTCAGCCAGAATCAAGCTGGTGATGTTGCAGTTCATGGTCAGTATCTTCAACTGCTGTTTCCAAGGTCAAGAAGGGACGTCATCTTTTTCAGTGGACCAAGTGACATTGGGGAGTTTAAGACAGTGACCATGTAAAGTGACTTCAATAACTAACTTTTCACACAGACAGTTTCAGTCACTTCAAAAACTAACAACATTAACCTTGGGTACAACTTCTAAAGGAAAATGAGCAACTGCAAACAAAAACACCGCCACCACCTGCAAGGGCTAAAACCACGAGTAGCACGCTAGCAGCAATGGCGGCCGCCAATATCAGTGCTCAGCAACAGGATTCAGTTGATGATACCAACGGCGATATCTCCATGGACAAGCTGGTTGCTGAGCTGGCTAAGCAATGTGCTAGCCTCAAGGAAGATATGTCCACCCTAATCCAAGGTTCAATTACTCCTTTACAAACGTCAGTGGATGCACTTCACCAGACTGTTAACACATTTCAGGAACACCTCACCAGGGTGGAAACTACGGCTGAAGAGAACTTTGAAAGCCTGGCTAATGCAGAGGCAACCATATCTAAACTGGAAACAGCCACTCTCCTGGACCAGGTTGACAACCTTGAAAATGGGTTGCGAAGAGTTCCCTTAGGTCATTTGCCGCTGGTCTACTAAATGTACCAAAAATGACTTACAAAAAATATGGTGAAGCAGCTTTTTGTTGTTATGCGCCAAAGGTTTGGAACAAACTCCCACCACAAATGCAACAAGCAACTACTGTTGATAGTTTTAAGAAACAGCTCAAAACTTACTTTTATGAACTTGCTTTTAACTAACTCCACCTTCTTATTTATTTATTTATTTTATTTTTAACATCAGTGTTGTTACTCATTTTTATATTTACTGGTTTTATGGTTTTTATATCTTAAGATTGTTTTTATCATTATTAATTTGTTTTTATTATTAATATGATCCTTGTGTTTCCTGTTTTTAATACGTTGATTGATTTGTTTCCCTTGTGAAGCACTTTGAGGTACATTCTATGTTATGAAAGGTGCTATATAAATGAAGTTTATTATTATGATCCATGGCATTTCCTTTTCCCTTACAACAAAGAGTTCTCCTTTTTTTCTCATGTGAACCATACTTACTCCAGAATTGACAAAAAAATTTTATTGACAGGACTCTGTTAAGAGTACTCCATTATAATTCAATCTCACTATGACTCGTTGCTGCTAGAACTCTCTTTTACACTCAAATATACTGAGCGCCCCTTAACTTGGCTTTACTAGCAGATGAGGAATTTTGCAACAAGATCTCAATGGCAATTGATAATTTTGTAGCAACAAATAAAACTGAAAGAATCTCTCCTTCCACACTCTGGGAGACTCTTAAAGTAGTCATTAGAGGGGAAATAATTTACACAGCACTAAGGTATAAGGAGAGAAGGCATAAACAGGAACAGTTTATTAACTCCATAGCAGATTTAGATATCCTATATTCACAGTCTCCCTCACCTGAACTAAATATGAAAAAGCTGGGCCTCCAATCGCAATACAATTTACTATTAACTGATAAGGCTGAACAGCTTTTGCTTTGCTCACGTGGATATGTATATGAATATGGAGAAAAGTCAAGTAAACTTTTAGCTCATCAGCTCAAATGTAAATCAGCCTCCCAACTTATCCCACAGATTTATGATACCTCCTATAGAATTCTATCCTATAGAATTTTATTGAAAATATATTCATCCCACAGAGCATTAGTACAAACAGGTTGCGTTCACAGGATTTTTTCACTGTCAAGGGGGACAAGTCAAGCGTGCCCGATTAGTCCTTTATTGTTTGCCCTGGCAATTGAACCCCTCTCTGTAAAGCTTAAAGATCCTCTCCAGACACATTTTAAAGTATGTAAAAATACTCTGCTATGATTAATATTTTGTTTAACATGGTTATCCCACATCAAAAGTTAAAAAAAAAAAATCTGAAAAGGGGCTGGAAGCACATCTACTCTTTCTCCCACAGCGAGAAATTCTGCATTAATGAATTACCTGCCCACCACCGCTGCGTGTTAGGTTGACCGGTGCCGGTGAGAGCATGGATGTGGGTGAGAGACATACATCCATGGTGAGAGAGCAGTGCACGACATATCAGAATGGTAAATGTAGTTAGCATCTTTTATTTGTTTATGTTGTTTGTTAGCTTGTTAGCTTGCAACTGGCAGTGGCTAACACAGCGTTAATGGTTGTGAAACATACAATATCTGCTACGAAGTTTCAGTGTGTTCACATTGTTATTACGTAACGTTAGTAGATAGTAGAAGGAAGCTCCAGAGTCCTGTTTACATCCAAAAATTGCACTCTACCATGTTTGCTGTCAAAACTTTCACTACGCTGACTTAGAGCAAACTCTTGCTCTCTGTACTGACAAGTCCGCTCTGCGCTGGAGGTTTCAGGTTTCTTTGCCGGTGGCATTGTGATTGGCTTTCAAATTTGTGTCGTACCAAATCTAGCTTGCCCAGAGTACGTATGAATCTCAGATTTTAGTGTACAGACATCTCCCCCTTCAGTAGAGGAATGTGAAAACACGTTTCTAGTGACAAACTTTGCACAGATACAAGTCAGTAAAGTCAAAGTCTGACATTTTAGGGGACATAAGAAAAACACATTTTTGAGTGGAGGGGTACTTTAAATGTACTGCCTCTATACATGGGATCATCCGTTGGGGGGTGGAGTGCAGGGTGCATTTATACATGAAAGATTTGTTATTATATGTATTAGATCCTGTGTTGTGTGTCCAAGATATAATGCGTCATTTTGGCACTTTTTCAGGTAATAAAATTAACTTCTCTAAGAGTGAATGTTTTCCTGTGAACAATCTAGCCTACAAATATCCGAAAATGATTTCCATATATCCAGGTCTGGTATTAGGTACGCAAAAGTTTTCAAGTCTGTATGAAAAGAACTTTGAATCACTGATAGACAAACTTTAACTCAACTTTAAGAGATGGAGTATCCTTCATATGTCCTTGGCTGGTAGAGTCATTTGTATTAAGATGAATGTTCTACACAGGTTTTTGTATTTAATCCAGTACCTTCTTGTTTTTCTGTCCAAGTCTATTTTTCCGCACTGTGGACAAACTCATATGATCTTTTATCTGGGATGGTAAAAATGCTAGAATATGTATAGTTAAAATATATCTCCAAAGACCAAGGTGTGAGGGTAGACTGGCTCTTCCCAATCTTATGTCTTATTACTGGGCATCAAATATGCAGAAAATTGTATTTTGGATTCAATCTCCATGGACTAATTGGTGTCAAACTGAGGCAAAATCTTGTGTCGCTACATCTCTCCCAGCTCTTGCAACAACAAAGCTACCTGTCTCTCAAACATGGTATACCTCTAGTCCTATAGTAGCCTCAACACTGAAGATCTGGTCCCAGTTCAGGGCACATTTTATGCTAACAGAGCTCTTCTGTCAAGATCCCATGTGCAACAACCACCTCTTCCTTCCAGCTAGTCAAGATTCTACCTTTGCTCTTTGGAAGAGACTGGGACTGGTTAATTTTGTAGATCTGTATATTGACAGATTTTCCCAACTTCAATGACCTTTCAAGGAAATTTAATCTGCCCCAATTTATTTAGGTACTTTCAAATTTGCCATTTTATTCGTAATCATAACCCAACTATCCCTAATTTATGTCAGAGATCAGGTGTAGAGGCAATTCTAGAGATCCCTCTTGAGACAAAAGGTGGCATATCTTGCTTATATGATACTATATCTCTTACAACAGTGTCACAAACCAAAATAAGAAATGATTGGAAAAGGGAACTTGGAGGGGAGATCCTTGACGATGTGTGGTTGCATGCCATAGATAGGGTAAACAGAAGCAGCTCTTGTGCATGGCTTGGTATAATTCATTTTAAAGTTCTCCATTGAATTCATTTGAGTAAAGCCAAACTATCTAAAATGTGTACTGATGTAGATGAAACATGCACCAGATGTCACAGTGCCACAAATGTTCTGGTCCTGCCCTCGGTTGTATACAGTGGTGTGAAAAAGTGTTTGCCCCCTTCCTGATTTCTTATTTTTTTGCATGTTTGTCACACTTAAATGTTTCAGATCATCAAACAACTTTAAATATTAGTCAAAGATAACACAAGTAAACACAAAATGCAGTTTTTAAATGAAGGTTGTTGTAATTAAGGGTAAACAAAATCCAAACCATGTGTGAAATAGTGATTGCCCCCTAAACCTTAATAACTGGTTGGGTCACACATAGCAGCAACAACTGCAATCAAGCATCTGCGATAACTTGCAATGAGTCTTTTACAGTGCTGTGGAGGAATTTTGGCCCACTCATCTTTGCAGAATTGTTGTAATTCAGCCACATTGGAGGGTTTTCAAGCATGAACTGCCTTTTTAAGGTCATGCCACAGCATCTCAATAGGATTCAGGTCAGGACTTTGACTAGGCCACTCCAAAGTCTTCATTTTATTATTCTTTAGCCATTCAGAGGTGGACTTGCTGGTGTGTTTTGGATCATTGTCCTGCTGCTGAACCCAAGTTCGCTTCAGCTTGAGGTCACGAACAGATGGCTGGACATTCTCTTTCAGGAGTTTTTGGTAGACAGCAGAATTCATGGTTCCATTTATCACAGCAAGTCTTCCAGGTCCTGAAGCAGCAAAACAGCCCCAGACCATCACACTACCACCACCATATTTTACTGTTGGTATGATGTTCTTTTTCTGATATGCGGTGTTACTTTTACGCCAGATGTAATGGGACACACACCTTCCAAAAAGTTCAACTTTTGTCTCGTCAGTCCACAGAATATTTTCCCAAAAGTCTTGGGGATCATCAAGATGTTTTCTGGCAAAAATTAGATGAGCCTTAATGTATCTTTTGGCTCAGCAGTGGTTTTCGTCTTGGAACTGCCATGCAGGCCATTTTTGCCCAGTCTCTTTCTTATGGTGGAGTCATGAACACTGACCTTAACTGAGGCAAGTGAGGCCCGCAGTTCTTTGGATGTTGTTGTGGGGTCTTTTGTGACCTCTTGGATGAGTCGTCGCTGCGCTCATGGGGTAATTTTGGTCGGCCGGCCACTCCTGGGAAGGTTCACCACTGTTCCATGTTTTCGCCGTTTGTGGATAATGGCTCTCACTGTGGTTCGCTGGAGTCCCAAAGCTTTAGAAATGGCTTTATAACCTTTTTCCTGTCTGATAGATCTCAATTACTTTCTTTCTCATTTGTTCCTGAATTTCTTTGGATCTCAGCATGATGTCTAGCTTTTGAAGATCTTTTGGTCTACTTTACTTTGTCAGGCAGGTCCTATTTAAGTGATTTCTTGATTGAGAACAGGTGTGGCAGTAATTAGGGCAGGGTGTGGCTAGAGAAATTTAACTCAGGTGTGATAAACCACAGTTAAGTTATGTTTTAATAGGAGGGGCAATCACTTTTTCACACATGGCCATGTAGGTTTGGATTTTGTTTACCCTTAATAATAACAACCTTCATTTAAAAACTGCATTTTGTGTTTGCTTGTGTTATCTTTGACTAATATTTAAATTAGTTTGATGATCTGAAACATGTTTGTCACAAGTGTGACAAACATGCAAAAAAAAAGAAATCAGGAAGGGGGCAAACACTTTTCACACCACTGTATCTGAGACCCTCTCTGAGTCATTGGACATGGAAATACTACCTTGTCCTGAAATGACCATCTTTGGATCTCCCAGTGATGATCAACCAATGACTAAAAGGCAACAGGACATTATAGCTTTTTCCTGTCTCTACACGGTATGGGTAGAGGTGGGAGATTTGTATTGTCAAATGTTTTTCATTTTCTGAATAAAAAAATACTTTTAAAAAAAAGACGCTGACCTGTCATGTGTCACGTAAAATTGCTTTGTAATGTTAAGTCTACGTGTCTACATTCAGTCCGCATAGTAAATGGGCTAATACCTTGTATCATTTAATTCTACAGGTAATCAATAATGACAACAACTGGTTAATTTTTTTAATAAAAGGTCAATGTTATGTAGTGTACAGTATACTGATAAACCAAACCCATCAGTCTTATCTATTCACAGTGGAATGAATGACATAAATGACTTTGCTGTGAGTTTTACTGTTTAATAGTCACAACAGTCAAGATAAAGTGCTACATTTCACCCATTAAGGCTCAGAACCTATATTTGCAGACAACCTCAGCATCCTCCTACAGATGTACACACACATATACACTGTGCAACTAATAAAAAGTTGTAAACTGAAGGATCCCATACAATAAAGTGTCTCTTTGCGCCTTCTTGCCAGTATTTGTTGAGGTCATTAGTGACTCTTGTTACTGATGTCCAATATGGCGTGCATCTCCCCAGGCTCATTTCCCAGCAGGCCTTGCAGGTTGCAGACAAAGCGGTAGACGTAGCGTTTGCCGGCCGTCTTGTGGATGATGTTCTTGTCGTAGTAGTATCGTAGACCGCGACTCAGCTTCTCATAGTTCATCTTGGGTTTGTTCTTCCTCTGACCCCACAGCAGAGCCACCTGGAGACAAAGCTACATCTTAACTCCAGAGATCAATAGCAGCAGGTCTTATAGAGCTACAGACCCCTCATTACTTTGACAGCAATATAATGATAAAGATTATTTTGTAAGCATTTTTGCTTTATTTAACAGTAAAGAGAGACAGGAAAGGCAGGGGAGAGAGAGAGAGGATGACATGCAGCAAAGGGCCTGGGCCGAATTAGACCCGGGCCGCTGCAATAAGGACTAAGCCTTGATACATGATACACGCTCTACCAGGTGAGCTACCAGTGCGACTCAGCAATATCATGATAAACAATATTGCAGCAGATTTAATGTTTGAGCATTGTTAAGTGATAACAGCAGTCACTGAACTACAATTGTATTAGACTGATTTATTGATTTTAACGAAATAAAAAATACAAACTGGTAGAGCTAGATGGATAAATCAGCCGTGATGATATTAAATTATCGCCCAGCCCTAAGTAGATATATTGGGAAGAGCAGCAGTAATAATAGTAGTAGTAGTAGTAGTAGCATTTGAAGTCACCAGGATTCAGTGTCAATATGATTTCCCATATTGACAGTAAAAACAGTAAAACTTTGGAATATTAGTTCTGGTATGTTTATCCTAGCTTAGAACAAAGAGGTAAAGCAGAGGGAAACATAAGCCTAGCTCAAAGGTGAAAAATACATCTGCCAGCAACTCCAAAACTGTTTTACTTCCATGTTTTTTCTCAAGACAAGACTTTTGAAATGCAGTTGTTGTGTGCAGCAGTTGGTGACAAATTAGCTAACTACTGCCACACATCCAGCAACTAATATTTCCATGTTACGGTAGCCCTGAGAGCTCAACACACTCCAACTTAAGAAAACATGCAAATAGACAAAACACAAGCAAATTAAGAAAACATCTTGCAAACAATTGCTGCTAAGTGAGAAAGCACAACCAAATGCAGAAACGTTATGTTTAGAATGTTAAAGCAAACCAGAAAACTTTAATTTTAGCTCATTTTCCAACACCGCTGACAGATAGCTGACTTCAATTACTTCATGGATCACAAACCATGGCAACAACAAGCGTGTCCAGCATAATTTTTCCCCACCCGTTTTGCAGCAAGTTGCGCCCTACTGTGATGTGATTGGCTAGCTCTTTACTTCGACGCGTCCTTGTGATTGGATGCTACCTCCAACGGTTTTTCTGTTGAATTTTCAGCAAGTCCCACTAGTAACATTAGTGACTCTACTGACGTTCATGATAATGTAAAACTATAATAATGTAATACAAATATATATGGATATATATATATATATATATATATATATATATATATATATATATATTTCGATTTCGGGTTCGAATCCCCTTGGGACGCATTGAGCAATGACCATCATCCAGTGTGGAACGGCTGGATAGCTCGATTTGGTAGGCCACGGGACATTCACGGGGGAACAGGGGTTCGAATCCCCCTCGGAGCGCGATGAGCAATGACCCATCATCCAGTGTGGGTCCTTAGGCAAGACCCTTCATGCTGCTGCCTACCTCATGATGATGATGAGTGACAATGAAACATATGACATGCCGGCTCAGACGTCGCCCGGCCAAACAAGGTCTGCGTCAGGTGTTGGGGAACCAGGGCATCGAGACGACAAATGGGCTACTGGAACAAGACGGAAATGGGTGAGATGCGATAATAAGGCTCTGTTGGAATGCTACTACTCCAGTAACCCTAGTCAGAGGGGTTACATGCACAGGATATGGGATGAATGGTTACTTCGAAACCCACAATCAAGGCTTACAGCGAAGCAACTAGTAGCTCAGTGTTTCAACATCCACAAGCGGCAACTGCTATCACAACTTGAGATTGACGAGGTACAACACAAATGCTACGGCAAGGGGGAGCCAGGACTACAGGTCAGAGGGGAGCAACCAGCAGCTCCCCAACCAGAGATTGGGTACGAAGCCCCAAGAGAAATCACGCTGAACGAGGCAGCGACTGACCTGAAAGATATGATCATGGCGATGAATACATGGCGGATGAATACAAGGCAACCCCGACGCCAACTACAACGGCTAAGTGAAGTACCATCAGAAAGTCTCCTAGAAGATGTGAATGCAGCATTGAGAGCGATCCCTACCACAACCATCACTGAAACCAATGAGCTGATATACGCCTCAGCAGCAGTGATCCTAGAGATGCTTGGCTACAAGAGCAACCATGGGAGCCATGAGAGACAATACCCACCATGGAAACGAAGGTTGGAGGCAAAAATCAAGGAGGCCCGGAGAGAAGTGAGCCAACTGACAGAGGCTGAGAGAGGTGCAATGAGAAAGCAAGTACCCAAGAAGTACAACCAGATGCCCATACCTGAAGCACTCGAAACTGCCAAACAAAGGCTCCAAGCCTTGGCCAGCCGCCTAAAGAGATACACGAGAGATAATGAAGCCAGAAGAATAAACCGGCTGTTCGCAACTCAACCTGCGAAAGTGTATGCTCAATGGCAGGGTAATAGCAGAGCAGACCCACCAAGGCTGGAAACTGAACAGTACTGGAAAAGTATATGGGAGAGGGAGGCATCACACAACAGCGATGCACAGTGGCTGGCGGCTCTGAGAAAGGACCACAGCAACCTCCCTGAACAGAATCCAGTCACCATCACAGCGGCAGACATCCAAGAAAGAGTCTCAGGTATGAAGAACTGGACAGCACCGGCCAATAACCTGTCTCTCCACAACATGGAAGCTCGTGTCAGGCATCATCGCCTAAAGGATCCTGAAGGATCCCGCAAAGGGTACAGTCCCATCCAACTATCGGCCAACAACCTGTCTCTCCACAACATGGAAGCTCATGTCAGGCATCATCGCGGCTAAGATAAGTGGACACATGGATCAATACATGAGCAAAGCACAGAAGGGCATTGGCAGAGGAACCAGAGGAGCCAAACACCAACTCCTGGTTGACAGAACAGTCACCCAAGACTGCAGAGCCCGACACACCAACCTGTGCACTGCCTGGATTGATTACAAGAAAGCATATGACTCAATGCCGCACACATGGATCACTGAATGCTTAGATCAACAGGACTCTAAGAGACTTCATTGCAAACTCGATGAGGCTGTGGAAAACCACCCTTGAGGCCAATGGCAAGCCACTTGCACAAGTATCCATCAAATGTGGCATATACCAAGGAGATGCTCTGTCCCCACTGCTGTTCTGTATAGGTCTGAACCCCCTCAGCCAAATAATCAACAAGACTGGCTATGGATACCGACTCAGGAACGGGGCCACCATCAGTCACCTCCTCTACATGGATGACATCAAGCTATACGCTAAGAGCGAGCGGGACATCGACTCACTGATCCACACCACCAGGATTTACAGCTCTGACATTGGGATGTCATTCGGGCTTGAGAAGTGCAGTCGAATGGTGACAAAGAGAGGGAAGGTAGTCCACACAGAAGGGGTCTCACTCTCAGAAGGAACAATAGCAAACATTGAGGATGGTTACAAGTACCTTGGAATACCACAGGCAAATGGCAACCTCGAAGAGGCAACAAGGAAGACAGCAACGGCCAAATACCTCCAACGAGTAAGGCAAGTCCTAAGAAGTCAGCTCAATGGCAAGAACAAGGCCCAGGCAATAAACAACTACGCCCTGCCAGTGATCAGATACCCTGCGGGAATAATAAGGTGGCCAAAGGAAGAGATACAGACCACAGACGTTAAGACGCGAAAGCTCCTCACCATGCATGGAGGGTTCCATCCCATATCCAGCACCCTGAGACTGTACGCTAGCCGTAAGGAAGGCGGTCGTGGACTAGTGAGTGTGAGAGCCACTATCCAGGATGAAACATCCAAGATCCACAAGTACATCCAAGATAAGGCCCCAACAGATGACGTGCTCAGGGAATGTCTCAGGCAACGGGAACAGAGGAAGACGTGCTGGAGGAAGGACCATCATGGGAGGACAAACCCTACATGGGATGTACCACCGAACATAACTGAAGTGGCTGATATCAAGAAGTCCTACCAATGGCTAGAGCGGGCTGGATTGAAGGACAGCACAGAGGCACTCATCATGGATGCACAGGAGCAGGCCCTGAGCACCAGAGCAATAGAGGCCCAGATCTACCACACCAGACAAGACCCAAGGTGTAGGCTGTGCAGAGAGGCCCCTGAGACAATCCAGCACATAATGGCAGGGTGTAAGATGCTGGCAGGAAAAGCATACATGGAGCACCATAACCAAGTAGCTGGCATAGTGTACAGGAACATCTGCACTGAGTATGGACTGGAAACCCCGAGGTCAAAGTGGGAAACACCTCCAAAGGTGGTAGAGAATGACCGAGCCAAGATCCTGTGGGACTTCCAGATTCAGACTGACAGAATGGTAATGGCGAACCAGCCTGACATCGTGGTGGTGGACAAACAGCAGAGGAAAGCCGTTGTGGTTGACGTGGCGATACCAAGTGATGGCAACATCAGGAAAAAGGAACATGAGAAAATAGAGAAGTACCAAGGGCTCAGAGAAGAGCTGGAGAAGGCCTGGAAGGTGAAGGCAACAGTGGTGCCCGTGGTCATCGGCGCACTCGGGGCAGTGACCCCCAAACTGGAGGAGTGGCTACAGCAGATCCCTGGAAGAACATCAGACATCTCGGTCCAGAAGAGTGCAGTACTAGGAACAGCGAAGATACTGCGCAGAACCCTCAAGCTCCCAGGCCTCTGGTAGAGGACACGAGCTCGAAGGATGAGACCACCCACGGAGGGTGAAGGACAAAGTTGTTTTTTTTATATATATATATATATTTAAAATTAAAGTATTTCTGTTAAAATAACATTTGTTATTTTATCTAGGGAAAAAGCTATGCTTAAATTAACTAATCAGATCTTTCCTATTTTGTAATAAAGACCAACTAGAAAATCAATGCAATAAGTCACAAGTGAGGGAGCACCGAGGATCTCTATCATAGCGGCTCAGCTGCACTCACAGCTAGCATCCAATCACAAGGACGCGTCGAAGTAACGAGTACTAGCCAATCACAACACAGTAGGGCGGGACTTGATGCAAAATGGGTAGGACAAAAATAACGTGCATGTCCCAGCAGTGTTCATCACTTTTTAATGTACCCAGAAACAGTTGCTTTGAAACTCATTTCCGTTGTGGTCTGTGCTACTTGCAGTGTTTCTGTATTTGGCTGTTTTCTGTTTTTGGAGTTCGTTTCTGTATTTTAGCACTTTGTCTAAATGCTGCGCATGTGTTGTCAAATTTGTGAAGATGTTTTCTTAATTTGCTGGTGTTTTGTCTATTTGCATGTTTTCTTAAGTTGCAGTGTGTTGAGCTCTCAGGGCCACCGTAACGTGTTAAATAAACTAGATATAATGTGAAAAAATACCATTGGAGTTCTTTTTTTAAAAACATTTTCAGAGCTGGGCTAGCAGGTTCCCTCTGCTTCCAGTCTCTTTGATAAGCTAGGCTAAACATGGCCTAGCTCTTTCTGAACCCCTATATTATCTATCTCATTTGACTGACAGAAAACAAATCTGTTTTTAGTGTTTTACGTCCTATATTGCTCAAACCCACAGGCATTATGTACCTTATCAGGGTCCGTCAGCTTGAACTCCCACCCATCTCCTGTCCAGCTTATACATGACTGACAGCTGCGGTCTGTGAGAAGCTCCAGAAGAAACTGCCACAGCTGAATGGGACCCCTTCCTATTGAAACATAGTGGGAAGAATACATTGAAGACCTGCTGCATAGATTTACAACTGACATGAATCTATATGAGATATAAAAACTTTATGTAGCTCCTCCTTCAACCACTACTCACCAGTGTAACCAGCAAGGATAGCTGCTGGTATCACTGCTCTGCCCAGATCTGTTTTGTTGCCTGCATATTCTTTGAAGCTACTGTGTGGCTGTGGTAAAACATCTTCAGATATGGTCTCATCTGTCACTGGCTCTATGTCCTGGATAGGAGCCATCCACAATAGAGAGTCCACAATGGCAGAGTCATCACTGTGAGCAATCTCCACTTCTGAGTCTGTCTCTACAAGTACAGTAAAAACACAGGAAAAGGACAGATTAATAAAGATGGAGGGCTTTCAGGTGATGATGCAAAACAGCTTCTGGCGGGCATATTGGATTACAAAACAATGGTGGTTTACAGTCTTCTGGAAGACTGTGAAGTTTGTTGAAGAATCTCCTGCCATAAATCAACTTTGAGGAATCATACAAATTTAATAAGATTAAAAAAATTACAATTTGAAAATCACTGAGTAGATTGTTTGTAGCTTCATGGACACTAGTGCAGTAAACATTGCTATCCTATGAACACATCTAAATTGTGCTGCTTTAACTGATTTTTTTCTTTTGGCTGCTTGGACAGAGGTACTCCGCAACATCTGACATTCAAAACAACTTATAAAGCTGTTGTAGCGAATGTGTTAGCAAACAGTTGCCTATGAACACTTCCAGCAGACACACTAGCAGTCTTGCTTTTGTCCACTTGATTAATTTAAGTGTAATATTCGCTCTTCTTTTAGCTATGTCTCGGTCTCGACCAACTCCTGAGAAAAATATGTGGTTGTTTAGCTGTTAAATGTTACACTTTCTTTACCAGTTTGTTGCTCACTTTGTCTGTTGTTTAGTCACTATTTGTATTATGCCCTATTGTAGACTGCAGAATAGCTGCTTTTTGTGTTTTTTTTACCCTTGCAAAGCTAAGATGTAGGCTAGTTTTACTTTTGAATGTAAATTGATATAAATATGTTTAATCAATCAATATAGTGTATTTTATTCATTGTTTATTTTATGTTCAGTATTTATCTGCAAATATGTACAGCAATATAACATAGTTAAAAAAAACGGTAAAACTGTTGTTATGGCCAGTGTTAGCAAAAAGTTGCTTATTTACACATCCAGCAGACATAGAGCAACATTAGCATTAATTTGGAGTCGTATTTGTGTCCATCTGATGAATGTAAGTCCAATATTCACGCTCCTTTTAGCTCTGTGTTGGTCTCCACCAACTCCTGAGAAAAATATCTGGCTCTTTAGCTGGCCGCAAAACCAAAACAATGAGCTAAAAGAGGCTAAAAAGTTCTATAGAGCTGAGCAGAACAGCTGAGTTGGTAATAATTATCTGTAGGGTTGTCACTATGAGCACTTCTTTTTCACATTACACATAATTTGATCCATGGTTAAAATGATTGAATAGTCCATTAATGGAGATTATTTAAAATGTTTTCTAGGCACAATTTCTTTAGTAGCAAGTAGTTCCAATAAAAACTGCTGATGAGGTTTTGCTTTGAACCACCACAAACAAAATCCAAGGAATCTCAGGGAGGAATATCTCAAAACCTGGTTAAATAAAACCAAAACTATCTGCCTGGCAGATTTTTTTTTCTGATTCAGGTGACCCTAAAGTTAAAACCTAACTAACATTTATTTATTAACTACAATCTCATCCTTAAATATGACTTAGACCAAACAGTAACAGGTACAGGACCAAAGTAGAATGCAATCACAGCTGCATTAAATGACCAAAGAAACTTAATAAACGTAGTCTTAATTCGCTGTCATCTAATTTGCACCATACAGTATATAATGTTTAAATGTAAAAAGTCTGTTTTCACCTCCATTCCCTCCTGTTTCCTGCAGCAGAGCAGCAGCGGTCATGTTCCTGATGGGATCTTCTGTTTTGATCAGATAGTAGTCTTGATGTTGCACAGTCACAGGGTCCAGAGTGTGAAGGTCTGTCCTCCCAGTGGAATGATACTGAACATGGTAACTATGTTTATCTGAATGCTCCTGAACATAGTCTGAGTAGTTTTCTGAGGAAACATAGACAAGAGAATCATAAACCTGTTCAGAATAATATTATAACAACTAACAATGTAGGGATCACATGTAATAGCGGTAATTATAGTAATTACACTAGCCAAAGGTTAAAGAAGACACATTATTACATTTGTTGATTTGAAGCTGGCAGTAAGATGGTATTGTGCATGTGGGTAATGAAGAAGTGCAGTCATATTCATTCTCTGGAGAATCAAATTCAAATGAGGACTATACTGTATGTTAAAGAATGCATGTACCTGTATACACACATGTACACATGTATGTACTAGATACACTGCATATCTACACATACTGCATATACAATATGAAGCATGAGTGAATAGGAGAGATGTCTAGATAAGCAGGTCTCAAATATTAAAGTATACATCATCTTTTGAATGTGATACATATGCCAAACAAATGACAAAACGTTTATAATAATTACAGTAATGTCATGAACCTCTCTTTAGGCACATGAGCAGAGATATACTGGACTGCCTAAACATTTGTGTTTGTGGTAATTCACAGTAATTGAAATGTGTAAATATTATTTAAGTACAATTTATATTGGATCCCAAATTTATGAATTTTAATGATTTATATTTATCAATAATATCTGTCCATACTGATGGTGGTGTTTGCCTTATGGCAGGGTTTCTCAACCTTTTTGGGGCCTATTTTAAGGTTTCGCGTTTTACATAAGAACCAAATTTAGAAAGATGTCAAGTTCAAATGCATGAAGGGAGCTCCAGATGGATTGTACTGTGTATAAATAAGGACACATTTAAAACATATTAAAACTTAAACATTAAAAAATTCAACTTTTAAAAATTAAAACAATATAGAATCTCCTGTGACACTATTTGGGGTCATGACTCCAGGGTTACGAAAGTTCCTTCTGTTGCTGTCCAACTGAGATCATTGTTTAACTGCACTCAGTAAACTATGGCTATTTTTAAATTACATGTATTTTTAACAGATTAGACTTTGATGAGCAAATACCTGTCTCAAAAGGTTGGGTTTTTGCTTAGCAAAGCAATTGCAAGGCACATTTCAAGCAAATAATGTGAGTTTGAAAAAATCAGTTTTTGGTTGAAAAATGCCATTACCTCTCCTCATGTTCTCCAGATGCTCCCACAGGATCTCTCCTGCAGTGCAGTCGGACATCAGTCCCAGGAAAGCCCCTCTGTCCAGGCCACACAGCTCACTTCCCTGCATGCCTCTCAGGTCTGAACCCAGGCAGTGGAGACCAAACTCAGCCTGGCACCAGTCCATCCAGTAGTTCACCTCCCACTCAGACCACAATGTAGGATCTGGACATATGTAAATATGCATAAATCTAAGCTCTGAATGTACCAAACAATTCTCCATAACCTCTTCACCTCCTCTAATAAAAGCTTCCACTCCCTGTACCCTGTGGAAAGTGATGGTTGATTCTCTCCTGGGCAAATCCAGCAAAACTGGTCTTCACCGCCTGGCTGAGGACCTCCTTACTGGTCGGGGTGAGAGGAGGGACCTCCAGGGTTTCCAGCTCTGGGACAATGATAAAATATAAGGACCCTTATGTGACAGTTCATTTAATTTTCACACCATAAACTAATTAGAAGCCCATTAGAAGCAGCATAGTTATAGTATTTCCATTACAATGTAATCCCAAACAAACATGTCTTTACATGGTAACACTTTATTTCAATCTCCTTATTTAGCATTTATAAACAGTATATAATCAGGTAAGAAATGGTTTATAACACACTATAACACACTGTAATGTAGCTGTTGACAGAAATAAGGACATTTTGCATTTGTCAACAACTATAACTCTTCCTTTGAAGCATTCATAACCAATGTATTAACAGATGGCAATATAATCTAACTTTGTTGTAATCATATGAAATATGTCTTCATATTTTACATTAATATGAGATATTAACTATTTATTAGTGTGCTTTGCAACAGCAAAGTTGACTGTTGTCCTACATACTTATTATTATTCTTCTTCCGTGCCTTTTTTGTTCACCTGTAACTCAAACTGTTTATGCTACATATACTGTTCATATATCGATACATGCACAATTTAATTTCCTGTAATTTTATACAACATGCATACATTTCTATATTTAATTAACTATTCCTGAAAAACATTTGTAAACACTGTTTATACACTGTTGGTATCCATCACCTCCTACAGTTTTAATGCAACCAAGACTATTGATATTTCAAATTGTGCATAATTGTTTGTAGATAGGAGCTATGATTTTCTTATCAACAAGTGTTATTCTTTTTGAGTTAATGTTTTAAAAAAATCTCATAGATATACATTGTATTTACATCTCAGCCACTGCATAATGTACAAACCCCATTGGTATTTCAAAATACTCAGTATACCTCTCCGATCAACTGATTAACATAGGCTCAAAATGATGACGTGAACAGTTTATGAGTTATTATGCATTGTTAAAACCTATGAAGGCCCATTCACTCCCACTGTATTTGTAAATCAGTATCTTTATACGGTACAAATTCCAAGTTCAAGTCCCGAAAGACACAGTATTGTGTATACATGTACACATAAACATTGACTGACTGTGAATTAGCTGATTATGATGACATATACAGGTAACTCATAATATTATGAGTTGTATAATACATTAAAGTCTATGGAGGCCCATTCAGTCCCATTGTATGTATAACACAGCACCTGTGTACATTACAAACTCCATTCAAGTATCAAAATGTTCACTATTGCACACTGATCAACCACACATACACTCATTATGATGATGTATACAGTTTATGAGTCACGTACCATAATGCATTAAAGCCTAATGCTGTAGTGCTTTAAAGCTCTAACCCTTTTCTTCAGGCAATGCTTCTCTACATTATTATATTTATTTATCATATTTATTATGAAGTACTTGTTTATTTATAAATACTTCTTCACCCTCCATGACAACTGAGCTGCTGATGAAGGTCATGAGATGCGGCTGAAAGCTCTGAAGAACTCTATTAAGTGGACCTCGGGTTAAAATTCTTTGTCAAGCTGCTATTTCCAAAGGCAAGAATGATCCTTGAAGCTCAACATGTCACGATGAGTTTCAAACACATTTATTTTAGTTTTAAACTGCCTGTGAATGATGTATACATGTGTATAAACAGGTAATAAAAGATGAATAACACAACACAAAGATTTGTTCATGTGTGTAATCACATATCATTATTAAATATGATTAAAGCTATGTATAAATCATTCATTATCTGTTTATACACCAAATGCTTCATAGGAGAAGCTATTGTTGACAAATACATTAATAAACACGTAAAAATATCTGCTTACAACTACATTATAGTGTGTCATAAGCCATTCATGAATCGTTTACAGATCATATACTGCTTATAAATAATCAATAGGGTGGTTAAAGTAAACTGTTGCCATCACTTCTAATAAGCCTGTCAAGTTCAATATTTACTAGAAAATGACTAGATTGGAACAAGAACACAGAAACAATTTGAAATCATCCTGATGTTGACTGAAGACTGAGGAGAAAAGAGGAAGAAGTTGTCTTACCGTAAGTACTGCAGTCCATCCCAGTGTGTAAGTGATTGGGGATCAGGTGGAGGAAACTGAGACCACAAAGGGGGGAATGGGGCTTTAATATGATAGATGGGAGAGGAGGAGGAGACGAGTTGTGATTGACAGCTGTCAATCATGTGGATGTGGGAGGGGCAGGAATCACAAAATCAATTAATCAAGTGGGACTTGATTTTACACACAGTGGTGTGGAAGCAAAAGAATATGATGATGATGACATTATGAGCTCATTACACAGTATATTGGCTGTAAAGAGTAAGACATGGTAAAACCGTCATACTATCACATTTGTAGAACCACAACTTTTATTTGCTGATGGGTTACATTACAGACTTCTAGTGTCTGAATACAGGAGGAACTCAATAGCTGCATATGTTTTTGGTATATCAGCATCATCATCAATTAGCTATCAGCTATGTACATTTCAATTTTAAATTATACAGTTAATACAGTTAAAGGTGGGGCATGTGATTCTAATCCAAATTTTTGTCAAATTCAGCGAGTATCTCCTCACGGTCCGCTAGCTGTCCGTTCTGTGTGTGCGCTGGAAAATAATCTGGTGTTTGGAATGGGAAATGGGAAATAAACAAAGTGGCTCGGATCGGGCCACACAACACTATTCCAGCCATTCCAGCCATGATTTGTGTGTCAGGTAACGTTCAATGACTTGCCCACAGACATTCAGCTGACTTTCTAGTTTGCCGAGATCTGCTGCTGTTGTGCTGTTAGCTATAGCAGCAGGAGAGTTGTGAGCATCGCTGTCTGGAGCTGCTGTGCTGGCTCTGGGAAACCGTCTCGTCCTCTCTGGCTGTTAGCTTCACAGGAGCAGCTGTAGCGACGGTTTGCTAACCCACAAGCTAGCTACTTCTCACTTTAAGTAGTGGGGTTTGCCCTTCCCTTTTGTTTTCTATCTATAGGAAAAATACAGGGTGCAGAACTCCATGGTCCAAGCAGGTTCCATTGTTGGCCAAGTACCTGAACCTGATCAGATGAGGACATGACAAGTTTCCAGCTTTTCAGTATTGTGTCAGAGTGGTACCTATATGTTCAGAGGACATAATCCAACATTTAGACAACCTGATTAATTTCACTGTATGCAGTCTCTTGTAGACAAGATATTACATAATCAAATCAAAGTCTGTTTAATGACAAGTTGGTTCCAAAGTGCCTTTGAATTTGAAAACACTGTAGGTAGCTGGTGCTTCACATTCCAAAACCCCCATGACTTAGTAATTAATACACATTAACACACATTTTAAACCATTAATCAAACCAATAACTAACAGCAGCCAATGTCAGACAATCTTATCATACTTTAGCTAGTTTCTGTAGCGGTGACAAAATGTTAAAAAAGATACGTATTAGCAGTTTGAATTAAACCAAAGCTCCCTGCGCTCTCCATCAAACTCCCTTTAAAGTAGTGGGGTCTCCCTCGGGGATCAATAAAGTATTTCTGATTCTGATTCTGAGTATTTCTGAAGAAATATGACATTAACAATTCCTTACGTGTCCGTAAAAAAACACATAACTCTAGAAACATAAGATAAAGGGCGTCATGCGTCAATAGTCTTCTTTTCAATTCGGCATCAATGTAATCCATAAAGATGAACTGTATTTCTGTACATTTGGGATTATGTCAGCTCAAAAGTGACAGGTGATCTGTTTCAAAAATTACAATTCTCACTAAAATACGTGCTGGTTGGTGGATCAGATACACACCAAATTAAACACTGAAAAGGTAACACTGTGAATTCACCGCCTATCATGTGCGTAGCGGTATTTGAGTTTTTTCGGCTGTTAACGCTAACGGCAGATTAGTACCGATTAAAATACCTTTCTAGACAAAAGAAAGACATGACAGTAATGTTACATAACTTGCTAACACACAATATACTGTATGCACCTTGTGTTTAGAGTGCATGGAGAAATTAAAACTCACCTGTAAGAATTAAAACTCACCTGGAACAAAGCATGAATGCTTCTAGTGGGGCACAGTAGGGACTGCATCACTTCAGTCTAGTGGTGCAGTTCAGCCTCTTGTGGCCGAAATGGGTATTACAACAACAAACACACCAAAAAACAATTCTCACTTGCCTTTCAGGGCTTTCACAGGTCAATTTCTTTCTGCCTGTTTCACAGATGAAATGCTGTTTTTAAGGAACTTAGAAAAACATATCCTGGGGGGAAAAAAATTCACCTGTTCTTAAACCATAAACACAGGAGAGAAAATTATTTCAGAAAATGGATCACCAGAAAAAAGAGATCTTGTTTGCCTTTCAGGGCTTCTGTTGGTAATGGTTGCAAGATGAACTCTGTATATTTCCATTTTAAAAAACAATTCAGTACCTATATCACCCTCTGCTGGCAATGAGTAGAAAGTGGCTCAGTACAAATTTAACTTTAACCTCCTTTAACTGTACAGTTTATAAATGTGTTTGTTCTCTGCTCTCGTGTTTCTTGTCCTGGACTTCATCTGTCAACCAACAATGATATTTATCTCAGCATGTGTTTCATGAGCCAGTACCATCAATTTGAATGTCTCCCTGTCATCATCAGAGTGTAAAGACATTTTGAAAAGTCTAAAGTTGACAATAATCAGGTTAACTTGGTAGCCAAAACCACAGCACAGGCATAGTTTGCAAACAGATCCTATTGGCCCACATCTTCTCTGATCCCCCTTTATTTTGGGGCCAGGAATGTTAGACAAACATTTGTCAAATTCTAAATGTTACATGGACAACTTTGTTTCTGTGCATCCCTACAGATGTGTTATTATTAATTACTCTGACTTGTATTTGTAAGGCTGAAAATACTGCACAGAAGTGGAACAGTGTGTGTTAAAAAAATACCATTCATATTTCAGTTGATATTGTGCTTTAATGTATGGATCCTTGAGTGTGGCACCGGAATAAAATCATAGACTTTGACTGTATTTAATTATGATCAATTAATAAATCGATCCATTTAAAAAGCTATTATAACTACTCAAAGTAAAAAAGATAATTCAGTTTGCCAATTAATCATTCTCTGTACGAGCACCACAAAATCCGTTTTTTCATGTTGTGATAGTTTTTACTTTAAAGGTGGGGCATGTGATTCTGATCCAGTACACATCTTTTTGTCAAATTCAGCGAGTATCTCCTCACGGTCCGCTAGCTGTCCATTCTGTGTGTGCGCTGGAAAATAATCTGGTGTTTGGAATGGGAAATGGGAAATAAACAAAGTGGCTCGGATCGGGCCACACAGCACTATTCCAGCCATGATTTGTGTGTCAGGTGACGTTAAACGACTTGCCCACGGACATTCAGCTTATTTTTTAGTTTGCCAAGATCTGCTGTTGTTGTGATGTTAGCTATAGCAGCAGGAGAGTTGTGAGCGTCGCTGTCTGGAGCTGCTGTGCTGGCTCTGGGAAACCGTCTCGTCCTCTCTGGCTGTTAGCTTTGCAGCAGCAACTGTAGCGACGGTTTGCTAACCCACAAGCTAGCTAATGTTAGTTACATTACTTGCTGTGTCGGTGTTCACGCTGTATCATGGTATTTGTCACGGTATTGGATTTCTTCAGAATCGCATACTCCACCTTTAAATGTAAAAATGTTCAGTTTTAGGATTAAGATTAGGTTCACTTATTTTATTCTCTAATAGAAACCTTTTTGACCTACTAACACATAATATTTTGTTACAAGGTAAAAAACCTTGTATCTCCAATGTTGAGGATTGTCATGGTCTCAGATGCTCTTTCAGGTTGAGAACATTCTCCCACAACTGGGACAAACCAAAAATGATTTGAGACTGATCTAAACCAAGACTGTTTTGATATTAAATTGTACCTGAGTTTAGTGAATAAATGTTATTAGTTACTTTTCTCATTTGGTTTGAGTTACTTTGGTGAAAAGTAACTTACAGTATTAGCATATTTGGGACCATGTTTAATGACACACAAAGCATTTGAATTGTAGAACATGACATCATAATGATATTCTAGAACACATGTCACACATGAAGGTTTGCTGTTTGCCAGTTTGTCATTTTAGTAAGAAAAAGAGTTGAAACTCAAGCTAAATCAACCTCTTGTCGAATTCAACCAACTCAACCAATAAGTGTATGAGAACTTCCAAAGAGTGATGAGTCAAAGATTCAATATACAAAATGAAGATGTGTTTATATAAACAGGAGGCATCTGCTGTTACTTCTCTTAAATGTTACTCATATTGAAAGTTAGAGAGATGATGGATTCTTCTAGAACACTGTACTGCCACCTCTGCTTTGTTTGTTTGATCACATATTTAACAACGTGTAGGTTAAGTTTTACTGCTGTCTCATCATTTGTGTAATGTAGTTCTCACAGAATCTATATGTGTATGTCAAATCCAAATGTAACTTGCATTTACGAACTTGATATTGAACATGAAGTCCTTGCAACCAGTGGGGATGCATTCAGTTTGCATCAGACCTCAGACACACAGCTTAACACTGAGTTGTTTAACATGTGATTTTACTGATATTCAAAAGGAATCAAAGTAACCTGTTATTCTCTTTCATCCAAAGAGTAAGCATGTAAGAATCAAACTTGTCAAGTACTGTGTTATCTCCAGTTGTCTCTCCTGAACTTCTTCATATGAAAGAACCTGGACAAGTGGAACATTTTCAGGTTTATTGACTCGTTCACCCTGAGGGACAACAACGCTGCTCTGGCATTTGAGATGCTGGATTTGACTCTAAAAGACTACATTTTCTACCAGAGGAACTTTAACCCTCTGGATTTACATGAAGTCAGGAGTGTGGTCCAACAGATATGGATACAGTAGCATCAGACACAACACTAAAGTCAAAGAGCTGTCAGTGTTGTGCCATTCTCTGAATGTCATCACTCATCTTTGGACTTGCAGATGGCCACACCTTTGAAGTGATCTTTTCAGATGTAAAGTCAGACAACATGCTCTGTGCATACCTATATAAGCGTGTCTAACCCCTTTCTCTCCCGGTTGTCTCAGTTCTCACGACTGTTCGTTTGTGCTTAGACTCACACGCTTTACTCAAGTTATCTAGTTAACAGTTATTTGCTTACCTCACCATGGACTACGAGTCGGTTTTCAACCCATTGGACTGCAATCTGTTCAATGATCGATCCGTGGTCTCTGAATCTTCTCTGCCCATAGTCACCTCCATTCCTACGCAGCCAGCCACCCAGCCATCAGGTCTGCACTCCACTATCCAGGTCGTATCACCCCTTGTGCTTGCTCCCTCCTTGTTTGATTTGCCTCATGAACTTTCCTCTTTCTCTCTGCATACCTCTATCCTGGCATCCTTTCTTCTTCCCTTCCTTCAGCTGTGGCTAACATAGCTCCTTTGGCTCCACCTGCTCCTGCAGCTCCCTCTTATTTCTCTCTTGCAGCAACCTCCACTAACACTGCCATTCATACGGCCGCAACGAGCCATGGCTCTCCCTCTTCTGGACCCACTCCGTTTCCTCCCGTTCTATCCCTGTTCACTTTCAGTTTTCCATCCAGGCATCGAGGTCATCCCTGAATCATCATCCACTTGCCTTAATCTTTAGTCTGCCTTGGCTAATCCTGCTACAGTGGATAGGCTCCTAGCTAAATAAATAATAAATTGATGAGGCTTCAGGATAGGTCCATTCAGTAGAACCCCTTTCCCAATCTATCGCATCAGCCCCATCATCATTGCTACCAGGAAGTACTCTGGCAAGATGAGACTCATTATAGATCTCTCTTCTCCCCACGGTGCCACTACACCAAGCATCAACAGCCTCATCCCCAGTCCGGATTTTTCAATGCATTAAACAGCTTTAGCCAACCAGGTGCTGTGGCCACCAAGATGGATGAGGTTGATGGCATGTGTGATAGTTGTTATTACCAGCACCTTCCAAGTTTTGCCAATATATCTGGATTTCTGGAGGTTCTCTGGCATTTCTCGGAAAGATTCCTAATACTTTCGAATGCAAGAGCAGCCCCAAGATATTCGATTCACTTTCCAAAGTACTTGCTGGATCCTACTCAACAATCACAAACTTCCTCACCATCACACCTCCATCGCACGGTCTCTCCATCCTCAAGTCTGCCTTCCTTCAGCTCGGTGTTCGCATCGTCTTGGATGACGCCTGTAAAATGGAGCTGAGACTGTGGCGCAACTTCCTTTCCTCTTGGAACGGCATTTCCTTTTTCTATGACAACCACATAACTCAGCCTGAAGACATCCAACTATACACAGACGCAGCACCCTCCATTGGATTTGGCAGTTACTACGGCGGTAGATGGTTTGCCTCTGATTGGCCGCCGGAACTGTCCTTGCTCTCTCCTTCCTTCGCCCTCTAGGAGCTGTACCCCATAATCATCGTCACCCTTCTTTGAGGGAACGAGTAGTACAAAAAAGTTATTCTTGTCCATACAGACAACCGCACCGCCGTTGATATCATAAATAAAGGTTGCTCACAATCACTCCACTTTCAGCCACCTTCTTCACCTAAACCCCCAACTTCTCCACCTGGTCACCGCATCATGACATCAATAGTCTCGCTCCTAAAACTCTTTCATCATGCTATTCAGAATGGTGCACCACCAAATCAGGCAGAGTCGCTACGTAATTGCCTTACGTAATTGCGATTTTGAAAGCTGGTTCTGCCTTTCCATTGGCCTTGGGATGCCTTGGTGAGGAAGTGACATCGCAGCAAATTGGCGGAACCGAGCACAGGCAAACTTGGGTCCGATGACCCTGTCAGGTTGACCATACTGAGCAAATTGAGCCTTACATTGTCTTTCCCACTGTGTTGGAAAAGATCTAGACTCAATCTGCCAGGGGCGTGTGGGCAGGTCATGGCTCAGCATTGTCTCATTTTGCTGTTCAGTAGCATACTTGTTGCATGTTGTGCACTTACTGTCAAAGTACTTTATTTCACTCTGCATTCTAGACCAGTATATTGCCTCCCGTGCTTCTCTATAGCAGGCCTTGCCACCAATGTGGCAAGCATTTCAGGACGCAATGACTTTGGTATTACAACTATTTGTCCCCTAAATAGCAATCCATTCTGAACACTTAATTCCTCTTTGACAGGCCAGTACTCTCTGACTGCCTGCTCTGTTTCATCCTTGTCAACGGGCCAACCCTGCAGAATAGTAGTCTATATGGCTTGCAGCTGTCTGTCATTGTCTGTATGTTGCTGTATCTGAAGCAGTCTCTTGTCTGTGACGTTAAGATAGTCAGCCATATTTATGTGCTCAATTGCCAGCTGCTCGTCCACCATACTGCAGACCGTATGCTCTGCATGCATAGTGCCCGGGTGGATGTTAGAAGTGACAGCCCTGCTCAATGTGTCACTCACATACATTTCCAGTCCTGATTTGTAGATAACTCGGAGGTCGTAATTCTGGAGAGCCAGTAGCATGCTCTGCAAGTGCTTGGGACTATTAAGAATAGGCTTACTGAAGATCGCTATGAGGGGTTTGTGATCTGTCTCCGCTGTGATATTATCTTGTTCACTGTGTCAACCAGTGTTAAAAGTTTGGCTTTGGGGAGCTCAAAAAGCATATCTTCCAGCGTGGGCATGAGGTAATGTGAATGCCTGAGTGCCTGGTTGAGATGGTGTGGGTGTAAACATATGCGCAGCTTTTCAACCACTGCTAGATGTCGCTGCGGTAGCGCTGCCTCAATTTTGGACTGAAAACGCCAGTGGGACAGTAGTACAGAACCTACAGACACAGCGCAAAAAAATATAGTCATTTCAAATTAGAGGAACTGTATGATGTTATGCTGTAACAACAAATACAGCTGTGTAATTATGTGCTCTCATTTTGGTTTGCAATCATGTAAGTATGACTGAAACTGAAAATAGTGGGTACCTACGGCAAAGAGTATAGCAATGTAAGTTCTGTGCCATCCATCCATCCACCCCAACCACCTCCTTACGCGGACTTTGTCACTCTTTATACAACCTTACCTGACATTTGTGCATAAAATGACGTGCTGTCTCTACACAGTAAAAGTTCAGCCTGGTTACCTGCATGCAAAATTGGACTTTGGCGTATGCACTGTGCGCAATTTGAAAGTGTAAAGTCGCGTTATTTGTACGCAGATTGAACAGAACGGGCTGAAAAGGCAGTTTGGAGGTTTGATTGCTTTACACAGGAGGCGACTATAGATAACTGTATCAAATGAATTCACAAATGAATCTTCACTGGCTGAATGGTGCTCACCCTTGTAGCTCTGTGTAGCAGGTGTAGCTACAGGTGTTTGATTATATTTTTTAGTGTATATCTTTTCACTGGAGTTTTGGCTAACACTTTACTATATCTACTGTATGTCAATGCAGCAGTTTGTGAGTGGTAAATACCTGGAATTACTAATTGAATTCAGTCACGGGCCAACAGTCAGTGTGGAAGAGGAGAGGACAGACAGTCGTACCACGACCGGGAAGCCAGCCAGAGATAGTGGAAGATTTAAAATGCCTAAATAAAAACAAATCAAACACAGAAATAAAGTGAAATACAATAAACATTGTTATATGCATTTCCTTTTTATGTATGTATTTATTGTGTTGTAATCAAATGAAAAACACATGTTAAAATGACACCTATTTAACTTTTTGTCTTTATTAACTGAATGAATTGTTTTTTTATTGTGACATGAATTTTCCATGCCACATTAAAATCTAACCAGAACACAGAAAACAAAGTGAAGAGGTGTTTTATATTTCAATGTTGTGAAGCACTGAAGAGAGCAGTATAGACCTGGCAATACTAAATACAAAGGATTGTAATTAGTTTTTATTTGCTGTTTATACACATAAACAGTTGACATATGTGTAATTACAACATGTTATACTGTGAATGCTTCATAGCAGGAGTTAAGACAGTAATAAACACTTATAAAGGTCTATATATGGTTACAGTGTGTTATAAACCATTTGGTAATTGTGTAAATACTGGCTATAAATGCTAAATACCTCTTACACAGGATTATACAAAGAACCTTGACTGACCATGAATTTTGCACATGATCATTCAAAGTTTCCATCATCTTGTGTTATTCCATATATATATAGTATATACTGTACTATACATATGATACTATAATATATTTCCATTTAACGGTCCAGTGTGTAGGATTTAGTGGCATCTAGCGTTGAAATTGCAGTTTGCAACCATTTGAATACCGTTCGCCTCACCCTCCCCTTCCATGCGTGTAGCAGAAACTACGGTGGCTGCAAAACTCACAAAAAACCCAAAAAGCCCTATCTAGAGCCAGTGATTGGTTTGTCCATTCTGGGTTACTGTAGAAACATGACCGTGCAACATGGCGACCTCCGTGGAAGGGGACCCGCTCCCTCTGTAGATATAAAGTGCTTATTCTAAGCTAGTGAAAACACAACAAGTCTTATTTACACTAATGAAAATATACTTATAAATATTACATTCCATTTCTGCCAATAGCTCCTCCTAAATGTTCCACACTGGACCTTTAAAGCTACGTAGGAGCTCTGTCACCCTCCAGTGGCAGTCACACACACGCAACAGTTTGTGTATAGTGTTTGTTCCTCAACTGAGCTCAGGTTTATTGTCCTGGACTTCATCAGTCAGCCAAAGATTGTGCTTCATGGGTCAGTATTCTAAATGTCTCCCTGCCATCTTCCCTAGTGGAGAATGTCTCAGGAAGTACTAGTACTACAGGTTACAGTGACAGACAGCTGATACAAAATAAGTATTTTAAAGGGGTACAACAGTGATTTAGTATTACACCATAAAGTTGGGGGCCTTTCGAGAGTCAGATTTAAAAAAAAAAAAAAAGAGAATGGTCAAAATCTGTGCCGCAGAGGCAGAGATATCCTGACTTTTAGTCCTTTTAGTATGCAGCTCCAAACACTGGATCCAAAATAACCCCAATGACATGACAAAGCTCACAGACAAGCCACAGAAGGCATTATACAGCTGTTTTCACAGGCTGAGTAGGACTAACCATGACTATGACTAAACTGACCTGTATGTGTAAAATCAGTGGAGTGCCCCTTTAACTACAAAAAGATTACTTTAACCTCCCTTACTTAGCATTTATAAGCACTACATAAACATTTAATAAATATTTTATAACACACTATAATATAGATATAAGTAGCTATAAATACATTTTAAGTGTTTATTAATGTACACTACTGTCAACAATTACAACTTCTATGAAGACATCTTTTATTACAACTGTTTACTACAGTATCTTGTCATTTATACAGCAACCTCCACTTACGGATGTCCACAGGCGGAATTATAGTGTGTTATAAACCATTCATTAAATGTTTATATACTGCTTATAAATGGTTAATAGAAGGGGTTCGGTGTTACCATAAAAACTAAAGCAGTCTATAGTTTGAAAACAGAACATATTGGTCCATGTCTTCTCTGATCCACCTCTGAAACCCTGATCTTATCCTAAATGTTACATGATCAACTTTGTTACCGGTATGTCATACAGAGGTGCAAAAGTGAACCGAGACGTCTGAGCTATTGATGTAGTTTTGTCATTTATTGACTTAAAAAAAAAAAAAAAAAGAAAAGCACTGACTGACTGAAATGTTCTTTCTGCAGCCTCTACAGGCAGCACCACAGCAGTCAGACAGTCATATGCAGTAGCTGAAGCAGGACAGTATGTTATTACAGTACACAAGTCAAGCGGATATCCACAGTACTATGGACTCATCTATGTTATAGACACACACACACACACAACACTACACCACAGAATACACGCATCGTCCAAAGATAAATTCAGTCACTTACATTTTAGGCAGAGAAGGCTATGTTATTTTCTAACAAAGGTCACTTTTAGGAACAGAGTAAAACAGAATGAGACAGTCACAAACATGCTGAGGAAACCACAGGTAAACTGATGGGTCAATACATCTGCATCGCAGGGCTCCCCCTGACCACTCATGATAACACAAATGGATATATTCAGCAAACACCATAGAACACTGACAGTGCAGTCGCAGAGTCTTTTAACATGAAATATTAATATGAATGTTAATCTGCAGTGAATATGGAGACATGGCTTCCTTCCAACACTGTCCAGTCACAGTGCTGCTATGAGGCTGTGGTGCACATTAACCACTGTGTGTCCCTTCTCTCTTCCATGGAAGACATGGGTTGGTTTGGAACCATAACAGTGCAGAGGTTTACTGGCATATTTGCTGGGTTTTGGTAGCCATATTGGCTCAGAAGTAGAAGGGGAATGTAGTTAGAATTGTGGTTCGAATCACTGTTGTGTGAAACCTGTAGTAGGGAAGTCCAAGTTTGATTAAAGATATAGTCCCAGATTTTGTTATAGCACTCAAATGTTTTTTGACTCCGCTCCTGGTTGATGTTTTGACCTAGAATTTCCAAACACCTGGGAAAACAAACAAAATAAGTAAGTATATCTTTAATGTTTTCACCCAACAGTGAGAATATGCATTGCTGGTGCACAGAGGAAAAAAAAAAACAGATTCTGAATAAGCCCACTTCAATACATGTTACTGCAAGATGAACTGGGAGTAATAGAGGCTGTATAGGGGTCAATAATGTAAAGAAATAATGCTACAGTACACATTGAAAAAGCTACAAGGTTTTCTTCAGTGGTTGGACCACATGGTGAGCTACAGTGAGGTGGAGGAGGCAGATGTGGTTTAGCGAGGATCATCTGGAGCAGCGATCTTCTCCAAACTGGGCTCCATGCCCCAGATCTCCCTGGCATACTGGGAAATGGTGCGGTCACTGGAGAATTTACCACAGCTGGCGATGTTATGGATCACAATTTTGGTCCACTCTTTAGGGTTCTGTTGATACACAGAGAAGGAGGAGGAAGGGGGGGTCACATTGTAAAATAAGATGAAACTTAATTAATTCCTGAGAGAAAATATAAAGTATTGTAGTATGGTACAGTTCCCTATAGTATAATATAATACAGCATAGTACAGTATAGCACTATAATTCAGTGTAGTATAGTATACCATATAGAATAGTATAGTATTAGTAGAGTATAATATAGCATAGTATAGTTTAGTACAGTCAAGTACAGTACCATATGGTATAGTACAGTATGTTTATGAAGAGTACCGTCTAGGCCGTCTCTATAGGAAAAGTGCAATGAGAGAAATTCTGTTATGAATTGCCAATATATGGGCAATGGCTTAGTGGTAGAGCGGGTCATCCACCAATCGGAAGGTCACACGGTTCGATCCCGGCTTCCCCCAGCCCACATGTCGAAGTGTCCGTGGGCAAGACACTGAACCCCAAACTGGTATGGTATGAATGATTAGTTGCTTTGGACTGATGTGCCATGTGTGTGAATGGGGTGAATGTGATATGTAGTGCTTTGAGTCGGAAAAGACTAGAAAGGCGCTATATAAGTACAGACCATTTGCTATATAAATAAATTAAACTACACAAGGGAAGTTTAGAAAAAAGGATCTGAAGTCAAGCTGTGTGACAGATATACTGAACAAGTTGTAATTTACACCAACAAAATGTGTTCTTCTTCTTGTCCATCTGAACAATTTAACTATATTAATAAATTAATTCACAGATTTAAGTATGTTAGTATGTGAATTAAATGTAGCTTAAACACACAAACTCTGAGCCTTTATTGCTGCTGTCTCCCTCTGTGTCGTCTGCTTGGAGCAGACACACAGCAGAACTGAAACTTTCTCTTACAGCAGCGATGTGAGGACCTGCGTAAGATTTCTGCAACAATAGTTAGCACCAACGGCAACTACACAAGGTGTGCCAGCTAACTTTAAAAGGCAACTAAGGAAGTTAGTGCCGAGCTAACTGTAAGGAGAACAACAGACAGAGCGACCGGTTCCTTCCTCTGCACAGACGAACTGCACAGCAAGGACATTCCTTCAATCAGAACCAACATCCTTCCCTGCCTGGCTCATTCCAACAGAACCGCCAGATAATAACAGCAACTTCAAAGCAACGTCTTCCTTTACGGACTGGTAACGTAACCACTGAACGTATAACTGGGGATTACATAACTTCACGGCCAAGCACAGGACAGTGTTACTTTTGTGAATGTATATGTATTGATTTGGTTCATTGAGTTTTATTGCTGTGATGTGTTTTCACTGTTAGGTTAATCTGGTAGCCACATGCTAAGTTGAGGTTAGTGATGTTCACCCAGACATAGAGTCTTGCATGCAACTAACTATCCTGTTTCTAACCTGATACGGTTATCCTACACAGTTCACACGTACACTTCAATTTACTTTCTTTGTCTGACCATGTGGCCGCTGCTCAGCCCAGCCGCCATTTTGAGTTAGATTTCTTTAGTTTGATGCTATTTTGGAACACACACACACACACACACACACACTTCTATAGTTTAGTGCATTTAGAGAGTTAGACTTTATATTGTCTGTTTTTGCTTTTATTATCTTTTAATTAATGCTTGTGTATAATTATGCTGGTTGAGCAAATAATAAGAGTTATAAGAGTGAATAATTTGCCGATCTCTATGTTTAACTCCAAATCCTTCAACCTACTAGCTATTAGTAGATTTGGTTATAGTTATTAATTTAATTATTATTCAGTTCCACATTGAGTCTCATATAATACACTAAACTATCAATCAATTGATTGGCTATCATTTCTCTTTAAGAAGAGTGGTGCCCCAAGGACTTAATTAAAGTTATTGTTTATTTATTTAATTATTTATTTATCTTTGATAATTTTGATAGCCAAATTTGTTTAATTGCACCTACACAGTTTGGTGCCCCCTGTAAATCCCAACTCATTGTTATTATGTAATGTTAGTAGATAGTGGAAGGAAGCTCCAGGGTCCGGTTTACATCCAGTAACTGCACACTACCATGTTTGCTGTCAAAACTTTCACCACGCTATCTTAGTGCAAACTCTCGCTCTCGGTACTGACAAGTCCGCTCTGCGCTGGAGGTTTCACATTTCTTTGGCGGTGGCATTGCGATTGGCTTTTGAATTTGTGTCGTACCAAATCTAGCTTCCCCAGAGTACGTTTGAATCTCAGATTTGAGTGTACAGACATCTCCCCCTTCAGTAGAGGAATGTGAAAACACATCTCTAGTGACCAACTTTGCACAGATACATAGGGGACATAAACATAAGAAACACATTTTTGAGTGGAGGGGTACTTTAAAGGCTGCAGTTATGACCACAAAAATAATTCACCATCATCATGCTGTATTAGACTGCTTGCCAAATGAATTGTGATTTTAGCTCTTTTTCCATTTCCTCTTGCTGACATACTGACCTTGTAGAGCGCGCTGACTTTCTCTTGACATTTGATGTATTCTTCATAGTCTGCAAACACCTTGAACCTGCAACACAGACATACAGTTAAAATGGATGAGATGAAGCATTCTAATATAAATCAATACTACATTAATATGATCCAAGTAAACAAGACAATTTCAAATCAGTTATACTGTATATAGCTTCTGCATTTACTGAGTGCCACCAGTTTGAATTTAGGTGATTGCAATTTGCATAATTGAAGAAGTCAGAATCTCATTTGGAGTATGTTCATTCACATTCATTTGATAGTAGATGACAGTGATACACTGATGACACCGCATGACTGTGGATATAAAGGTGGGTCAGCATAGACAAAGTGCTGATTCATTAGTGTCAGCATTAGTAACCTGTCGTGGTGCATCAGCATGTTGACGAGGTCTTTGAAGAGGTCGGGCTGGCTGGGGCTGAAGGAGCCTCCAGATATCTGGTCCATTGCCTGCTTCAGCTCAGGAATACGGTTGTAGTACGACACAGCGTCATAGCTGAGGACAAGACATTCAACAAACAACATGAGAGAATTTTACCCTAAAATCTGGCCCAGTGCACCTTTAATAATTTCTTAATAAGAAAACAGTAGGCATTTTGGGGAAAAAATGTTTCTTCTCTTTGTGTTCACTACAGAGTAGAGTTCTGCGCAGACGTAAAACTCGGACATGAACCCTCCCATACCTGCGTCTTTCAGACCTGACCTGACAGAACCCAACCGGCACCGCCAAATTTGAGACTTGAACGTGACCATGAACAGACATTACTGAATTATTTAACTGACTTCACACCTGTGCTACTGTTACAGTATGTTTTCATCATTAGTCTCACCCCTTCTTGTCCAGAGCCTCCACATCGTCCACCCTCATGCCAAAGATGAAAAGGTTCTCCTCTCCAGCTTCCTCCGCCATTTCCACGTTGGCGCCGTCCATGGTGCCGATAGTGAGGGCTCCATTCAGCATGAACTTCATGTTCCCAGTGCCAGAGGCCTCAGTACCTGCTGTGGAGATCTGCTCCGACAGGTCAGCTGCAGGGATGACTGCAGACAGGAGACAGATGGAAAGATCCAGAATTCCAGTTTTTCCCTCTCTATCCAAGTTCTACTACATACATGAGTACAGGGCCTTGGCTGTCAGACACTAAGCTCTTAATTTTCTTTTCTACAAAAATAGTTTTTAAAATAAATGTAACATCTGAAGCCAAAGTTTCCAAATGCTAAATGTTGTCTCAACACACACAGTCAGACAAGAAAAGACAGTTTTTGGTACTTGACAAATTTCAATACTCTGTGCTACAGAAATAGTACTCAGGTTTGATCAACGACAAGCATTAAAGCACTAGGCGATGCTGAAGTCCTAAATGTCTGAAAGAAAGAGCAGTCTTAAAATCTTGAACATAAATTACTAATTTATGAATACGATAACAAATGAATAGTATTCATTACCCTTTTCAGCCAGAGTGACCCTATAGTTCTCCAGGAAGATGACTTTAAGGCGATCTCCCACCACAGGGTCGTTATTGATAATGTCTCCAATTGATGTGATCAGCTTGATGATCATCTTGGCAGTATGATAACCTGGAGCCGCCTGGAAACAGAACCATCATGTTGAGAAATGCTAAATAAAAACCAAGCTACCCAGCCCATGTATAATTCATGTCTTCAGGATGTGAAATTAACAGTAACAGTAATGTGTGGAATTACTTTTTTGTTGTAAATTTAGCATTTTAAGTAGGATAAACTCATCAGTACAAATAGGAGCTGTTGGCAGCGTCCAAACACATTTGGCAGTATGGAGTTTAAACTTTCCTCTGAGGAGAAATTAAATCTTGAATATGCACTCATCAGCACTGGCAATCAAAACCCCATAATAATCAGTCCAAACAAGACAAAAACATTTTGACTGGAATCACAAAACAAAATATTTAACAGTTCTCCACAACAAGTTGAAGACACACCATCTGACATATTTCCAACTTAAGGCTAACATGTTGGCAAACACTTGCCTATTTACACATCCAGCAGTCTAAGAGCAACATTAGCATTCATTTAGAGATTTGTTTGTTTCCACCTGATGAATGTAAGACCAATTTTTGGTCTTACATTCAAATATCTTGCTGTTTAGCAGTCTGCCTTGGTGATAAAAATCAGTGGGTTCATCACTACGAGCAACACCTTTCAAATTACACAGACTATCATACTGACTTATTTTGTCTTACTGAAACCTGGCTGGGTCACGATGAATACCTAGCCTAAATAAATCCACTCCCCCCAGTCATATTAACAACTCACATTCCTCGAGGCACCAGCTGAGGAGGTGGAGTTGCAGCCATCTTCGACTCAAGCCTATTAATCAACCCTAAACCTAAACTAAATTATAACTCTTTCAAAAGCCTTGTTCTTAGTCTTTCACACACACAACCTGGAAAACACTACGATTCTATTTGTTATAGTGTACCATGCTCCTGGTCCTTATTCTGAATTGTTATCTGAATTCTTAGTAGTTGCTTTTTTTTTTTTTTGTTTGTTTTTTTTTTTAAATCAAGTTTAGTCCTTAAAACAGATTAAGAAATTATTGTAGGTGATTTCAATATTCATGTGGACGTTGAAAATGATAGCCTTAGTACTGCGTTTATTTCATTATTAGATTCGAAAGGCTTCTGTCACAGTATACATAAACCCACTCAGTTTTAACCACACCCTCAACCTTGTTCTGCTATATGGCATTGAAATTGAATATTTAATAGTCTTTCCACCGAATCTCTCTTTAATCGGACTATTATTTAATAACTTTTGAACTCCTATTACTGGACTACACACCATTAAGCAAAAACTCTACACTAGATATCTATCTGATAGTGTGGAACTTTTGTCTCCCCCTTCTGGCAGTGAGAGTAATTACACAAACATTGTCGACGTGCTTTTGACGTATGCCTACAGTGAGCTCGCCCCAGGCTCGTGTTCAAAAATAGTTAAAGCTAAAGCTGCACCAATGGTTATCCGTGTTTGTCCTCGCCATCTATCGCTTTCTTTTTTTGACAGTAATCCTTCCTCTGATGCTCCACATAAAAAAGAAACTCGGCGTTCAGACACTTTTCTTGGACACTTCTTAGGTTTTACTCCTATTTGCAGTAGCCTACTCTGTCGCAACAGTTGTGCTGCAGGCTCACTGTGAAAGACACTCGACTCTATTGACCCTTAAAAAAGATAAAGCATAGGAGGTTAACTCCATGGTATAACCCCCAAATTAAAGCAAACATCACAAAAACTTGAAAGGAAAGTCTGGCAAGGCCCGCCGTAATGCCAGAGCAGCCTAGTACACCTCATTAATAGAGGGAAATAAGAACAATCTCAGGTTTCTTTACAGCACTGTAGCCAGGCTGACAGTCACAGCTCCATTGAGCCATGTATTCTTAAAGCCCTCAGTAGTAACGATTTCATGAGCTTCTTTAATGATAAAATTTTAACTATTAGAGACAAAATTCATCACGTCCTGCCCTCAACAGCAAAAGATTTATTTATTTATTTATTTAAGACATGAACCTTAGAAAAAGCTGCAAAACCTGATATATATTTAGACTGCTTTTCTCCCAGCAACCTTCTCCAACGATTTCTTCATCTAAGCCATCAACCTGTCTCTTAGACCCCATCCCAACTAGGCTGCTTAAAGAAGTTTTACCCTTAGTTAGCACTTTTTTTTACCAGATATGATCAATCTGTATTTACTAAAAGGCTATGTACCACAGTCCTTTAAAGTAGTTGTAATTAAACCTCTTCTTAAAAAGCACACTCTTGATCCAGGGGTTTTAGCCAACTATAGACCTATATCTAACCTTCCTTTTCTCTCTAAGATCCTTGAGAAAGCAGTCGCTAATCAGTTGTGCGACTTTCCACATAATAGTTTGAGTATTTTCAGTCAGGATTTAGAGTGCATAGCACAGAGACAGCACTGATGCAATTAGAAGGTCATTTGTAATTTTCACCAAACAATGGACCAGTCTCTGTACTTGTCTTGTTAGATCTTAGTGCTGCATTCAACACCGTTGACCATCACATCCTATTACAGAGACTGGAACATTTAATTGGCATTAAAGGAACCACACTAAGCTGGTTTAAAATCCTACGTATCAGATCGATCTTAGTTTGTACATTTAATGATAAATCTTCCACGCCAAAGTTAGTCACTGAGTTCTGCAAGGTTCTGTACTTGGACCAATTCTATTCACCTTATATATGCTTTCTTTAGGCACTATTCACTTTCATTGTTATGCAGATGATACCCAATTATATCTATTGATCAAGCCAGATGAAACCAATCAGTTGGCTTAACTTCAGGCATGCTTTAAGGACATAAAAACATGGATGACCTGCAATTTTCTGATGTTAAACTCAGACAAAACTGAAGTTATTGTACTTGGCCCCAAACACCTCCAAAAAACATTAAAGATTTAGTTACTCTAGATGGCATTGCCCTGGCCTACAGCACCACCATAAGGAATCTCAGAGTTATCTTTGATAAAGTGATGTGCGTCTGTGAAAAGCAAAAAAGCTGTCCTTGACAAGATTGAGGGGTGCAACATGCAGCGCTTGGGAGGAGGTGCTAAGAAGCAGCCATTGTTATGCGTAATTAAAATGACCACCACTACAAGGGAGAACCGTTCCAGGAGGTGGTCTCTGGAAGCAAACAGTTACAGCTCATTGCCGTTTTTGAACAACTTGACCGACTTCCTGAGAGTTAGAATCACGTATGTCCTTGTTTTTAGAAGAGCTGATTCACCCGGATCGAGCCTGTGCTGTCCCGGGGAGGAAGATCACTGACAGCCTCATTCTGATCCAAGACACCATCTGTTATGCGAGAGACAGAAACATCCAGCTAGTAGTCCTAAATTTAGTTTTTGAGAAAGCCTTTGATAGAGTCTCGCACCAGTACCTTTTCCAGGTACTGCAAAAAAAGAAGGTTTATAGCCCGGGTGGGATTGCTGTACCGGGCATTACCAGCAAATTAATTGTTAATGGGCAAAATATACTGGCACAGATCTTGAGAAGGGACCAACGAATCAAGGGGGTAGGAGTCCCAGGTAGCAGGGGACTTGTGACTTGTGAATATATTGTATATATGGATGAAAAACATTTTATGCACAGACCTTTTATCTGTCAACAGGACGCTGAACTTGACTGAACTTGGCCTCTGGGTCAAAATGGAACAGAAGCAAGACCCAAGCTCATTTTTATAGACCGTGGATAGCGAGACGACAGGACTCCCCCTGACTGTGACCCAGACCGACCAAAAGGAAGGAGAAGGAAAGGTTTTAATCATCAAAGCAGTGATTTTACCTTTGCTTTTACTCATCAGTTCAGTTTTTATCCCACCTAGAGTGCTTTTAGACTTGGAACAAACCATCTATTAATTCCTGTAGGGCTCCAAGTGGGAAAGACTGAGGAGGCATTTTAACCTTGAGCAGGAAGAGTTGCAAGTTCCACCCCCTCCCCAACAATGTCAGTGTTCTGTCTCGCTTCCAATCGACACAGAAAGACAAATCTAATGTAACACCTTCAATGCCAGTCACCTTTCCTCCAATCATGATGGTTCTGGGAGTCCATGACTTGTTGGGTTCCTTCTTGATACCTGATTTAAAAAATTAAAAAAACATAAATATAAAACGTTTTCCTTAACTCTGAATCCATATTTTATTTTCTAAAAAGCTGCCAGTAAAAGAAAAAGCACCCACGGTTGTACAGTGTGATGATGTGCAGGCAGTTGAGCAGCTGTCTTTTGTACTCGTGGATCCTCTTCACCTGTACATCAAACATGGAGTTGGGGTTGATTTTCACCTTGTAGTGCTCTTCAAGATGGGCAGCAAACTTCATCTTGTTCTCCTAAAAGTTGAGGTCATACAGAGGAATGTGATTAGAAACAAACAGAAATAGACAGGAAAATAATCACCTTTCTTAAGGCATTTTAAGCTCTCACTTGTTTGACTTTGGCAACATCCCGAATGAAGGAGTCATCATCCACAAAGTCCAGAAGTTTCTTCAGCTGGTCCAAGTCGCGGATGTAGTCCTCACCAATCCTCTAAATAACATGATTATCATATGAGAAGCATATTATTTGGCAGACATGTATCATGAACTTAGAAATGGATCTGCAGTGTAAATAATTTGTCAAATCATCCAGGCAAATTTGTTTCTTTTAAGATAAATGCAGCAGTACACACTTAGGCACTTGTTCTGAAAGGGATTTAAATTATCTCCTCAATGTTCAACATAGAAACAGAAGATACCTGGATAATTTAATAATATATAGGTTTTGTTATGGCCATCAGTTTCAATTATTTCAACATAGTTTCTGAAAATATTTTCTCTGTTTGGTACAGTGGATGCCAATTGAGGTCCTGCAGTTGACGTCACAGCCTCTAAAAGCTGCCATACTGGCAGACAATATGCTATTCTCGGTCCTGCTAGCATTTAGATGCATAAATACTGATTGCTGATGTAGCTATTTTCACATGAGATAATTATATCGTAGTAAATTTCCACTATGCCAGATAAACTGTAAAACAAAACAAAAAAAACTGCACACCTAGAAGAAGTACCAAGCATATCATCATATTTTTTTCAATAAACTTTAGTGATCATGTTATTAATAATGACAAATACTTTTCTAACTTAACTGTAAACATTGTTTGAGAAGGAACAGTTATGGACTTGTTAAAGAAGGTGTAGTACAATGACTCAGGAAACTTAGGCTCTTCTTGAGGTCAGGTTTATTTCGCGCACATTGTTGTTTATGGACCAGGTACAGCACCCTTCAGTATGCAGTAGATTGTGGTGGCCTTAGGGTTAGAGAAGCAGGCTTGTGACCAGAACTCAGACCAGCAAGCTAAATCTGGGCGGGCAAAATGACAGAGCAGTGTTTGCCCCTCCCTCATGACCACTCAGTGGCCCATCTGCCTGTGCACACACCCCTTGGATTGGGGTGTGGGTTGCCAGGTTGCGGTGACAGATGGGTTGAAATTGCATGTAGTGTGTGGATTGTGTGTGTAGATTGTGTTTCATAGATGATCTTGTAACTTGGGTGACTTCAGACAAATACATAACTTGGATCCATGTATGACGATTATTCATAATAAAGTTTGAGGACCATGCAAATTACGGGAGTTTCCCGGGAGAAACAACAAAACGGGAGGGCACCTTGAAATACAGGAGAAACCCGGGAAAAACAGGAGTTGGCAGGTATGGTTGTAGCTGACTTCTCTCCTTATGATTATGATTTTATTTAAACGTTTTGTACCTGTAATTTTTTAATCAAAAAAACTGATATTTTCTAACACAATTGCTCATCTTTTATACTGATGATCCAACAAGGAGAGTTTCGTGTCCATCTTTGGACGTGCTCCAACTGTCAGTCAGCTAATATTGTCTATGCAGAAAATTAACAGGACTTTTACCCCCAGGACCCTGGATGCCTGAACTCCTCTCACTTCTCAACTCTGTTTTTGTTCATACAGACTGAATATAAAACACACCTCTGCGATGACCTCGGCCAGGCCAGGGTTGCACATGACCAGCCAGCGCCTGGGTGTGATGCCGTTGGTCTTGTTCTGAAACTTCTGAGGGTCGAGGTCGTAGAAATCTTTGAACCTGAGGAGGAGAGGAGAAACAATCAGAGACTATTTCGGGAGATTATAGCCAAAGTATTATCACAGGAAAACACCAAATTTTAGTGAGGTCCAGTGTGTAATATTTAGGAGGATCTACTGGCAGAAATGGAATAAAATATTTATAAGTATGTTTTCATTAGTGTATAATAACCTTAGAATAAGCCGTTTTTACTACAGAGGGAGTGGGTCACCTTCCACGGAGGCCGCCATGTTGCACCGCCATGTTTCTACAGTAGCCCAGATTGGACAAACCAAACACTGGCTCTATATAGGGCCATCTGCATTTTTCGCAGGTTTCGCAGCCACCGTAGTTTCTCTTATGCGCTTGGAAGGGGAGGGTGAGGCGAGCGGTATTCAAATGGTTGCAATCTGCAATTTCACCGCTAGATGTATCTAAATCCTACACACTGGACTTTTAATGTCAACATTCTTCAGCCTTTAGGCTCATGAAAAATAAGCTGGATTTCTTTGTTCTTGAAGAGCTGACAGTTTGACATTATTGGTGAGTGAAAACCTGCTACAAATATAAATATGGCCAGGGGTTTCTTTACAGTAATGTTATACTAGCACACACAAGCGAGAGAATAGATGAGGGTGAAGTGGTTTCCCTACACAGTGTTTATGATGATTTCAGAATGGATGCGGGCCACTCCGTTGACAGCATGAGATCCCACAATGCACAGGTGAGCCATGTTGATTTTCTTTATGTCCCCTTCCTCGATCAGGGACATTCGGCGCAGGCGGTCAACATCGTCAGGGTACAGCTTGGTGATGCGCTGGAGGGGTGAAGGAAAGAGACATCTCAGTAAATGTACAGAGCACAGCTCTAGAGTCGAGATGCAAAAATGAGGACTTGCAACTCGACTTGGACTCGTCTGCTATAAGACTCAATTTACTCGAATGCCTGAAGACTCGATTCGATTGAGACTTGAAGGAAAAAAGCTGAGTAAACATCTTCAGTTGCAGCTGCTGGCACCAGAATAAAATGGACAAAAGTCTGAATTCAGATTAAAGAAATTAGCCTTTCATTATAAAATTTCCTCCCTGCAGCTGTGAGAATGATTCTGATGCACAAATCACTTATTTTCTATCTCCTGCTTTTAGTTATTAGAAGAGCTCCTTTTCGTTTGTTAAATACTTGACATTATCACTACTATGTTTTCATTTGTCTATTGTATTAATTATTAGAAATGACCTATTTTTTATGTCTCCTGTTCCGTTTTAGACAAGACGTTGCAGTGGCGACCACTTACTGAGGAATCTGTGATACAAATACAGTATCTAATATAATGTTTTTGTATAAATGCGCCTACAGTTTAATGATGAAGGATCTTAACTGCTGAAAAGACTGTTTGAAATTACTGTAACATACCTGTCACCAGTGCATGACGGTTCCAGTGTCTTACAAACACAGCCTGGCTTTATATAAAGTTTTTTGTACATCATGACACAAGCCTGTGAGCCCATCCATCTAAAATAATCTTTGTAATGTTATTAACAATACAAAGATTAGTCAGAGTCTGATGTTACCTTCAGTTCTTCTATAAATCTGTATCCTTCTGACATGGAACATTAAAGCCCTGTGTTTGGGTCATTGTTTCAGTTGTGTGCATTCAGCACCGCTATCATCACAGACAGTGCTCTACATTACACTGTAAAAATATTCATACACTGTAAAAAATATAAGATTGTTTCAACATAAAAATACGAGTGACCGCTGCCTTAAAACTTTAAGTTAACTGAACTGGTACTGAATAGTTTAACATTTGCTCATTAGTTATAATGTTAAACATTGTGAGTCAACTTAACTACAAAAACAAGCTTAAAAATAAGTTCAGTCAACTGTTAACCCTAACCCAGCTGTTGAGTTATACTGAAAAGAGCTGCTAGATAACCTTGACTTTCAGTTACGCTCATTTTTTCACTAGTAGGGCAGCTTCAAGTCTGATCCCTCATCCGCTACGCTGCCTGATTGTTAGAGCTGTTACTGAAATGTTAGTCACAATAAGGATCAGCACTGATCCTGGTTTTAATGTGACCAAGCAGACATGTACTCAGATCAAACCCAGGAGCAGTGATGTATAGAAACACTATAATGTTCCCAACAGACAGAAACTCATCATGGGTCTTTTTGCTCAGCTGCACCTTTGTTTTGAATGTTCTCATTATATTGGGAGACATGACTTGGACTTGGTTCAAAAGACTTAAAAACAGAACTGGTACAGAAAGATGTAGTGGAGGAAAAACTTACCAACACTCAGTTCATCTGCATTTTTAGTCTTGCAAAAGACGTATTTTTTTGGGAAAAACAATCTTTCTCTCCTGAAGCTAATATTGTATTTCTCAGATTCTTACATGACCCATCTATGTTTCAGGAAATATTCTAGAGGTACTGACCCTGACCTATGAGTTTTTCTTAATTCCTGGTCTTTTTTGGTGATCTAGAAATGCATACGTTTTCTGCTACTGCTACTATGGGGGCCACTTGGGAGCAGTGGAACTAGCTGAAAAGTCAACTCCAGTGACACATCCTCATAAAGATGTTCTGGTTAATGTGTTAGCAAACAGTATTATTTATTTTATTTACACATCCAGCAGACACAGAGCAACATTAGCATTCATTTAGTTAGTCATTAGTCATGTTTGTGTCCACCTGATCAATGTAAGTCGAATATTCACTCTCCTTTATAGAAATATATCTGGGCCTTCACTTGCTAGCTGTTTGACTTTTTTTCCATTTTTATTTTTTAAAGCTTGACTTTTGTTCACCAGCTAGTCTCTAACTGCGTCTGTCTGCTGTTTCGATGGAGCTAGGTTAGCAGTTTTTCCCTGCTTCCAGTGTTTGTGCTAAGCTAGGCTGGACCTATTGCTGTACTAAGATTCTGCTACCAGACCAAGATGTAATTTGACTGTGCCAATGTCTGTGTCCATGGGCATGGCATGTGCTGCAAGAAGATATGTAATAATGTATAAAAAGAAGGGGGGGGGAAGCGCGGCCAATGCATTAGCCTGGAGAGCAAACAGTCAATAATGGTTGAAATAAAGCAAAAATATGGCTTTGGGTCTCAGGTCAGATTGGGGTCTCAAACTTGGCAGAACTAGTTCAGTCGGGTCAGGTCTTTAAGACCTTAGCCAAGCCCATACTCACGTCTTTGAATAGTTAACTAACTCATACAAGGTGCACAGAGAATCAATTGTTAGATTTTAATATGGGCAAAATGGCAAACAAGATTTTTCTCAAAACCTCACAGCACTCAATTCAGTTTGTGTAGATAAGGGAATCATTTAAAAAGGCCTAAAATGCTCATAAATCTACGTCCAGCTCCCCTCGTACCTCCAGGTGCCTCCTGTTGATCTCATAGATGATCTCCAGGTGACGAGGTAGCAGGTTTTGGAAGAGGTCTACGGGCCAACGCTCCAGGGCTTCAGGCAGGACGGTGTGGTTGGTGTAGGCACAGGTACGAACCACGATGTCCCAGGCCTGGACACAGAGAGGACAGGACCAGAGACAGGTGGGTTAGAGATATCTGACATTATCACACATACTCGCATGTATCTCAGACTCACCACAAAACGCAACTGAAACTGTGACCATGAAATTAAAATACGTACATTTTGTATTACCTTTTATAAAAATACAGTAAATACAATTTAAGTTGTGTTTTGGGAAAAGATGATCTTGTATTAGCAAGTTCATTTTCTTATATCCTGTCAGTGTATGACTTCAGCTTTGACTGAGTTGTCATTCTGCTGTGGTCGACGTGCTGCTGTGTCATTGTTACTGCAGTGTTGAAGGATGCAAAGAGACAGAATTGCAACACATGTGACCACAGGACAATTCAGTTAAACTGTAGTAGTTGCAGTTTTTGCATGGTGAGTCCAACACCACAACAGTGTGGAGTCAAAAAAAAAAAAAAAAAGAGCTTAAGAGAGAAGTTCAAACACTGCCTTTTACACATCCACACACCTGGCCAGTCACTGTGTAAAGTGAATGGGACTGCTGGATTATGCGCTTCAGAAAGTTACAAAAATGGTTGGACACAGCCCTCCCAGTTCCACTGTGGGAAGAGGATTTCTGTCGCTCTAAGACAATCTGACAGGCTCTTTGTTTTAAGCACACTGAGAGGCCTGTGTGTTACTGCACTGCTGAAATGCCATATACCTTCTCCCAAGTGAGATTCTCCATGTCCACCAGGATCCTCATCAGCTCCGGGATGGCCATAGCAGGATGGGTATCATTCAGCTGGATGGCCACCTGCAGAACACAGACAGACAAAGAAAGGAGTAATTCAGTAGAGCACAAATATCTGCATTCAAGTTGCAATACTGCAGTCGGATGTCAGACCTTCCAATTCACACCTAACTAAAAATGGCAGACATTCCCAGATTAATAGTTATGGTAAAAAAAACAAAAAAAAAAACTGCTGTCATCGAAAAGGGTAATCTGATCATCATCAAAATCTGTTCTCAACAGGTAACAAACAAATATGGATAAAAAAAAGATTTAGCTCAAAATAAAATCAAATATCTGTGAGGGGCTGATATACTGTAATTTGTAACATATACCATATTATAATTTGATATGATGGATTTCTCACCTTGTCTGGCAGCGTAGAAAGATCTAGTCGCACAAACTCTGTGGAGCCGAACTTGGAGGCTTTGAATCGACGGATGATGTCTTGAAGAGTTGCTGCTACAACAAAGTACTCCTGCTTCAGACGCAGCTCCTTCCCTTCAAAGAACTGCAGAACAAAGACAATATGGGAAACTGTTAACAGCTATCGTCACATTTTTACAATACCTGTGCTCATGGGTGCCTGGTTATGTTTTAAAATGGAGGAGCAAACTTGGAAAAAAAATTCCTGCATTTCTACACCACCAAACCCAACTCATGGTAACAACAGAGGATCATTTCCAAAACATAAAATAATCATAATTTTGTATAGGCCCTACTCTTACAGTTAGATGAATAATAATGACACCTTTTGAGATTGTGTGTTCCTCACTTTGTTGCATGTAACTGCATGGCTCATAAAGGCCCATTTGAGCCAGTTGTGGTGAAGCAGGGTTGGATGGAAAACATGCTGGACAGGGTGCATGCTCTAGTAGAGGTTTGGGCAACACTATTCTAAGTTAGTAATCACAGAGGGGATGTAGCGGTAAAATAAGGTAAACCCTATGTTGCATTTGAAAAAGGTGGGTAAACTGCATTTATGTGCGTTTACCCTCCACTAATAACAAATAATTATATTTCTTACCTTTGTAAACAGTCGGTTGAAGCTGCATTTTCTTTTTTTTTGGCCACTTGGGCAACAGTACTCCACAATAAGCTGAAGACACAACATCTGACATATTTCCAACTTAAGGCTAACATGTTAGCCAACAGTTGCCTATTCACACATCCAGCAGACACAGAGCAACTTTAGCATTCCTTTAGAGATTTGTTTGTGTCCACCTGATGAATGTAAGTCCAATTTTTGGTCTCCACCAGCTGCAAGCAAAAATATCAGGCTGTTTAGCTGCTAAATGCTCCACTATGTTCACCAGCAGGTCGCTAACTTTGTCCGTCTGCAGTAACTGCAGTGTTGGTGATAAAACCAGTCGGTTTGTCACTTTGGAACAACCCCTTTCACGTTACATTAGTCAATTAATACATTTTTGTTAATATAAGAAATTATATTTTGGTTTGTCTTCTGACCATTGTGTTGTATCAAACAGAAAACTCATTACTAACTGAGATGAAGAACTGCCTGTTAGCTTGTTCCACCCACTGCTAGCTACTCTTGAACACTGACCCATCCTCTTTTAGAATAATTGGGTTAACATAATCTAGAGGACTTTCCACAATAAATTTAGCTGTTTAGCCATGACCATGACGGCCAAAACCATGAGTGCATTAATAAATAACTCATTTACAGTTTCTAATTATGTATTGACCAGAGTTACTTCTTTGACATCTTATTTGTACTAAAGGAAACTGGTTGAGTTAAACCTCAATGAGCAAAAAACAACCAATGAGATCATTTCAGCCTCTACAGCAACACAGTTTTCCTGTGCAATGAAGCATTATTAGCAACATTTCAGGTGCACTCACTTTCAGTTTGACCACCAAATAAAGGGGTTTAATAATCTGGATAAACTGTCTAATTGTTCCATCACCTTGCCCAGTTGTGAGGTGAGTACCATTTTATCATAACTGATGTAATGTTGGCCAAAACTATAAAAATAAGAGCCAAGATTGGAATAAACTGGAACGACCCTCTGAGTAAAATGTAGTCAGCAGTTGATGGTTGGCATGTGCATATACAACAATATATCCACTCACATTGTCATTGGGGTAGAGAACCCTGGAGATGTTCTCAGCCAGGTTTCTGTCCAGCACAGCTTGAATGTAGCCACCAACATTAACTGTGGGACAACAACAGTTACTCATGTTCAGATTCTTCCTAATTTGTTCTCGTTACTGAATAAGATTATTTAGATTTGTGTTCAGTAGCCAATAATTTCATGTAGGAACTATTGGTAGAAAGTCCCATTATATTCATAAAAGACAGACATCTCTAAGGCCGATATCTCCAAAACTCGGCAGCTCACACCAAAACAGTCTAGATGGATAAACAGCGCTGCAGGTGAGAGGAGCTGTACATATGACAACACTTACAGTCTTTGAGGTTAAAGTCACAAGGGGCCTTAGCAGACCACAGTCTCATGGTGTTGACAATGTTGTTTCTATAGCCGGGGACTGGGGTGTCATAGGGGAGAGCCAGAACCACCTGGATCAAAACAAAACAAAAACATTAAATACATCGGTTATTATTTCCTTATTCTCTGTGCAATGTGTTTATGAAGGGTCATCTGGGAGATCAGACTCACGAGAGCTTTTTAACATCAATACAGTCTCCATTACAGTTTGTCCACCAGAGAGCACTGAAGTTTATTTTCACACTGTAAAATGTCCTACTCACTACATATCTTGGTCACTATTCTTTAACAATCAAATTCAATTTATAAGGATTCTTCTTATTATTTTTGTTTATGTTAAAAAGAGGTAGTCATCAGATTTTTGATTGATATTGGCCTCAAAAATCCAGTATCGGCCGGACTTTAGTTTAAACCCAGGAAACTTCTGATAATTACACAACAATTATCATCATCATTATATTTGTATTAAATCTGGCAAAGGTATCTCATTAGAATCGATTTCAACAATGTTGTTTATTCATCAGTTCTATAGAAAATATGCAATCAGACAGCATTATATCCATTATATGAGAGGTGAATAACACCCTTCATATTTTTTAATAAAAGGGTCAGTTGTGGTGTCTGACTTGTGTCTGTTCCTACTAACCTGTGTGTCCACCCACTTCACTCCTTCAGCTGTGTGCTCCACTCGTCCGTAGAAGTGGACTGGGCGCATGTACTCCGGGCGAGCCTTCTCCCAGGGGTTACCGTAACGCAGCCAGTCGTCCGCTTCTTCCACCTGTGGAAACATGCCGCTGTGGTATTTATTTGTTGTGCTAGAAAACATACAGCACACAATAGGCTCATTTGATAAGGTACATTAAGCTGTTCTAAATGTTCACATTAATACACTACAAGTATTAATTTGTTGGATCCAGAATGTTAACTAACAGCATTTGGACACTACAAAGCCACATTCATGAAATTCAATTCACACACAATCCACATTTTTAGGTAATAACTCAGACAAAGCTCTTTCTTATTCCTGGTGCATAGGATCGAAGACTTGACAAAAACCCAGAACTCCGGTACACTTTTGGTCACTTGTTCTCACTTTATCAACTACATTTCGGTCTTTAACAGGCTGATAATCAGACCGAATTTCCATTGTGTTCGTGTTAGCTGACTTTACTTTGCTCTAAACAAACGGTAGTGACTGACGTACTGTGGAAGCTGTGGCTGCGTTTGCTAGCAGTTAACGCTGTTGGAAGAAATGTCCCAGTTTAAGAGCTGTTATTTCTGTGAGTTACAACAGCCTTTACAGCTGTGTCCATCTCATACATGCTTGTCATCATTTTGTGGCAGTTTTTCTTACGTCACACCTTTCTCACTCTCTCTTTCGTCACCAGAAGATGACGTCCAAAGTTTTTTTATCCCACCTACAAAACTCTGATTAGTCAATTAGTCAATGTATTTCTGTTTTTAGCGGCCTTTAACAAACAGCATTTCCCATAAGCCCTACACCAGGGGTCACCAAGCTGTCGATCTTTGTGTGTGTGAGTTTTAGGAAATCGCAAAGTATTTCACTTGAAAGGCAATTTGTTAGTTTTCACTAATCAGAATGCTCTCCTAGTATGAGGACTGTCTCTACTGCTAATTCAAAGTGATCACTTCCTGCTGCTCTTGTTCCACGTTAAAAGCTTTGCATATGCAAATCCCATGGATTTTTTTGAGAAGCAACTACAGGAAATGCTTTGTATTTGTCACCATAGTTACCAGTGTCAGAGCACTAATACGGTTCGTTAACTTTGTGTACACAGCAACTGCTTTTTTTTAGTGGATCAATTTTGAATACTGTAGGGAGGGCTGAACAGTGTGGACCTTTATAGACAGCAGAGATTACAGACTAAAAATTGCATTGGTGGATATCATGAATATGGAGGAAAACCAAATTAAGATGACATGAGTACGTGCGCTATCGTGGTGGTGAATTTTCATGGGAGTTGATACCAAGGTTAATCTGTGATTTTAACAAAGTTTAACTTTGTTAAAATCACAAAAGTTTCAACTTCTCATCAAGTGCTGGTGCTGACAGTGTACCAGATTTCTGGTTCTTTCACAGTCAACTTTTTAGCCTTAACTTCAGTTCTGGAAACCATTATCACCAATATGTGTCTGTTTAATTTAATCCAACCATTTCTTGCAATAAAACTTTGGGTGAAGAGTGGAGGAAAGTTCACTCGTCCTGGCCTACATTCTTTTTCTGTTGAAAAATGTGAATCTGGCATCCTGATGAAAAGTTCTGCTCAAAACACTGAAATCTGTATAGTCACGGTCATGCCTCCAAGAGGAATCGACCATTCAGGCAGGGTAAGGCATCCCATAAGCAGTATGGATACATTAGACTTTAATTTTAACTTGTTTCCATTAAATCCTAATCTAAAGCAGCCTAGATTTAATCACACAGAGCCAAGTACATAAAGACCATCAGGTGAACATACCTGCCAGCCACTGACAATTTTCTGATTGAAGATGCCAAACTCGTAGCGGATGCCGTATCCATAAGCAGCCAGACCCAGAGAGGCCATGGAGTCCAGGAAACATGCTGAGGAAACAAGAGAGGGGGTTGAGACAAGGCTGTCCACAGCACTGAACATCACTGTCTATCAGCAGCCAATCAGGAGGAAGTAGGAGCTCACCAGCCAGACGACCTAGCCCACCGTTGCCTAGACCGGCATCTTCCTCGATGTCCTGTAACTCCTCCATGTCCAGACCCAGCTGAAGAACACATCAAAATATTCTTTCAATGGAGAGAGTCTTTGTGGAAGCACAAGGGATTTTGATCCACCATCCAGTAGCCATTGCCGGTACTCATAGCCATTAAAAAAGGGTCACTCCACTACATTTTGGAGGCAAATATTGTACTTTTTACTCTACAACATTATTTTAGTAGATATAGCTACTAGTAACTTTGCCGTTACATTTTCCTAACACAGTCTGTTCATGGTGGTTTTAAAAATCACAGAAAGTAAAGTAAAAAATTAAAGGAATCCCTGCAGCCAGGCTCCAACGTCTGGTGGAAAACTGAAACCAGAAAAGTGGAGGTGTGATGTTTGGGTGTCCATATACTTTGTTCAAGTGTCCAATTACTTTTGACTATATCGTTTTCTATCATTTTATACCCTCTGCCTCACTGTGGAGCTGAGTGTGTGATCTCACACAGAGTGCCACTCATAATAAAGGCCCACAGAGAAGGGACTGGTTTGGGTAAAGTCCATCATTCCTGGGTCCTACTTTTTTTCCCCCCCATGATCCTTTGCCTCACCTGGTATGTAGCTTCATCGCAGGCGTTCTCCAAGGCCAGGTTAACCATGGTGTTCTGCAGAGTCCGGCCCATGTAAAACTCCAGGGAGAGGTAGTAGACACGCTGCAGGAAAACAGAGAAAAACAAATGTGAATTCTGGGCTTCATTACATTTCCACTTGATATAAAGCTGCCAATACTTTAAATACCATACATACATACATGATAATACTAATAATAAAACATACGTGCTCCGTTTGGTGTCCCTAATGGCCTTGCAACATTATCTCTGGTAGAAAACAGCTGCTGTCAGAGGCAACAACAGCAGGGCTATTACTGGCAACAATATCTCTTTCACTTCACAGAAGTGAATGAAACCACGAGCCCACAGTAACACAGCATAATGCCTCCTCACAGCTCTGTGAGAGCGCGAAGGTTAGCACAGACTTCCACAATGAGCATACGTACTGATGATGGCGGCCTACCAACTTAAATAGAGATAATGCTTCAAACTGCGTGAGGACATGTGAAACTATGTTTTGTGTGTCCTAGCTGACATTTTGGCAGCATCTCTGACTTTGTGCCATGTGACATTACTGATCCTCCTGCTGACTGATGGCGGAGGTCGTATAAAAAGGAAGCGGTCATGGAAAAAAAAAAAAAAGTGTGTGCCAAAGTGACAAAGGCATCCAGTGGTTAGTGTGAAAAGGTTACACTGAAAGTATTTAACAATAGGTATGTTGGTTTGTTGTGTGATTATTAAGCTTTAGATATCATCAACACAGTATGTACCTATTAAAGAAAAAAAAAAAGAGAGTGTTAAACAGCTTACATTCACTGACAGAGCGCCAAATACATGTCCAAATTACAGGTCTGCTATTACCTCTGGCTGTAAAACTAAGGCTTCCACCAGTCCTGGCAGAGATGTTTAACCTCTTATAGGATAATGCTGGCGTTATTCTATTTTCACTATTATAAACAAATCCCATGAAAAGACAAAAACAACAATGTGTTAGTCTGTCTCTCAATACTCTCTGACTTCATTACCCAATCTGTGGCTCTCAGCCCCAAGCCCATTGGATCTACTGACGACGTAAATCTTTAAAACAGCTCACAAATATATTAGTTGTAGAGGTTCAAAGCAGGATTACTGAACATTAGTTATCAGAAACAATAAGTTTCAAGTGGGATGGACTGTGAAGTTTAAGCCAGACACTCCCCCTCCCTCAGATCACAGACTGCCATTAGGCCTACACGGTGCAGCAGTACACACTGGCTTCATTTATTATACAGGTGATGGCCCTTTAAATTCTCCATTCAGCCTCCTGTTCCAGCAACGCCTGGGAGCTGAGTGCTGGGCGATTTGTGGATGGGATGAACTGAGGTAATTACTGGGAAAGGGTATGCAGTGTAGTTTCATCTGCCCTTTTCAACAGTGCGTGGCCATTTTGTGCAGCGCAGTTAGTGGTGGTGGGGAGGGATGGAGGGCGTTACGTAATACATATATCAACAACCAGTTGAGTCTTCTAATGCCACACAGTGCAAGTGCGGGATAATGCCAGCATTTTGCACCCATTTGAAGCACCGAGGCCGTGCGTCGCCATCAGTGGCGCGCAGCGGATCAGATCAAGGTTACTGAGGCAGATGCAGATGCACGAGCAGATTATGTAACAGACCGTAGCCGCAGAGGAAACGTGAGCGTGGACAGAACTCCCTGACGAGCAGCACACAGTCTACTCACACACTCAGGCTCTGTTTCTACACACAGTATGCGTCAAGACAAAGCAGCCGGAACATTTCTATAAATGGATATGAAGGGCAAGGCAGCAAAGAGCGCGCGTGCGTGTACGCGCGCGCGCGGGCCCGTCGGTTGTGATACTGCAGCACGGAGCGCTGCGTCCCCTCCCACCGCTCCCCGCTCCGCTCAGCTCAGCTGTGTGTGCGTGCACGACTGCGGCATCAGCCCGCTGCTTACTTTCGGGTCTTTCTCATAGTAATGCTGCTGCGTCCGGATCCAGCGGCCCACCAGGTAGTCCCGGACTGTGTTGGCCAGGGCAAAGTAGTAATCCCGTTTGGTAGCCACATTTCGGTCTTTCACCAAGGTGAAGTGGAGGTGCCGGTTGAAATTAGTTTTCAGGTCCGCAACGTTTTCCACCCCGGCCAGACCTCGGACCGAAATCTGCTTCCTCTTGTCTTGGTCTGTTAGCGGCTTGGCCATGCTTACTGATGATTTCTGTTTAGTTTTTACTGAAGGCTAAGTTCAATTTCACCCAGCAGCCTGCCTACCCTTCCTCCGACTCTCCTCTTAGCACAGACAGCCGGTGGGATGAGACGGTCCAGCCTATTTATCAGTCACGTACTCGGTGTCAAGATAGACCGACGCAAACAAGCTTTTCCGGTCATCACTTTCAAAATAAAACTTGGGTTTCCGTCAGCTAAACAACCCAAAGACCATTTGCAAGTGCGTCACACGCCTCCTTGTAACATGTTTCCCGTCATAATTAACTGATGAATGAGTAACCTGTATTTATATCCAAGCTGTAGCTATTTTCAGCTAAGAAATCCTCAAGAGCTAAGGACTGCATTGTTTTCTCCAAATGATTTAGTCAATTAGCAGGCTTGTCAAGTGTGCGAAGAAAATCGGTAAACGTTGCTTTCATCTAAACGTCAACATTACTTCCTTTCCGGTCCTAATCAGGTTAACTTGCCGTAGCTCTGCATTCTCACGTACAGAAACCACATACAGCTGTTGTTTCTAAACTTCGGAACTACTTCGCAATTTCCGTCGTCCATTGAAAAGATTATGTACACGAATGAACTGTACCAAAAGTAGTTTTTAATAGTTCTTTGCACACGAGGCATTTAGCGCTATAGAAGCAAACGAGGAAGGAAAATGCTTTAGTGAGAACGTCGTTTGTGTTGAACAAGTGAAAGTAGAAAAATACCAAGAGTGTCAAACTATTAAACATTAAAGTTCATTCTTGGCCTTTAAAACAAGTTTGATGGGGGGAAATTTTTTTTAATCCAAGGTCAATTTACTATCATTCTGTGGAGCTTTCTACAACAACCTCAACGTCTTCATCAAGCAAATTGGGTTTTTTCATCCCATGGCCTAAGTATGGAAGTCTAACGAACACGAAAAATCGTAACTCAAGGTCCACTTAAAGCTACTAGCTTTTTCCGGGCCTTTCAACCATCTCATGGTCTTGGTGGACAGTTTGCTCAGCAAGTGACCTAAATACATAACTGTGGTCAAGTGATATGGTCTGATATAGACCAGGATTCTTTGGGCTACGTATAACCCGGTTTTAGACCAGCTGCAGGGGTGGGGATCCTGAGGGTTGTATCTTTATCTTATCCATACTCTTTATCAGTACTCTTACCAGTTCTTTTCCATAACAAGAGAATTGGGTTTTCTTTTAAATGATTATTTTTTTTAAAAGAATACATTCAGAACAAGATAAGAATTGATTTATATTTTAAATATAAATATTGTTTCTAGAGCAGCAACAGTAAAGTTCACAACAGCAAAGTCACTCTATACTCTCAATACTATCCCACTGGAGACAAATCTAAAATGTCAGTAAAATAAGCCTAATATTCCTGGCCTCCGAATGCTGAGTGAAGTTTAGAAAGAATGGAGCAGCAGACCTCAGAGAGCGCCAGTCCTCCTCCCTCTGCTGCAGGCAGAGAAACTGCGGACAGCTTTCATGTTAGCTTGTTCTAACAACGCGCTATTAGCTTAACGCGCGGCTGTGGTTGTAACAAGTGCGGACAAAGCAGGTGGAAAGTCGCTTTTTCCTCGAGCTGTTGTCAACTGGAGTAAAACGGTACCTTCGCTGTCTCCACCGCGGCCTCTGCTCTGTGTGTGTGTGTGTGTGTGTGTGTGTGTGTGTGTGTGTGTGTAGCAGCGGAGCCCGGCCCTCGGTCAAACACGCAGAGGACAGAGAAACTAGCGCGGCCACAATTTTTCTTTTAACGGATCTGAATCTGCGTGATTCACGTGGGCCACATTTTCAGGTCGGAAAGTCCGGAATTCTGTATTAATCCGGAAAACTCACATCCCTGATACATGCTGAAAACAAGCTACACAATTGAATACCTCTGAACATGGCCCTTAAGGCTTTTTAATACGTTTTAAGGGCCTTCATTGTAGCTAAATTCATTCATCAACTTTGAATCCTGTTTAAGCCCCCGCGGACACCCTGTACTCAAACGTCTTTTAAAGTTCACATCAACGGAAAACTGCTCAGTGGGCTGCAACATAACACTTCCACAAGTGTTTCTTAGAAAAGAAAATTCAGTTTCCAGTTTCACTTGCTTTACTTTTTGCCTCACTTGTCTGCAGGCTTGATTTAAGTATTTAGCTGCACAGGTAGAAACTAACGCAGAAATGACAGTGTTTCAATGTGATACCATTCATTGGTTTATGTTGCCAAAACAAGAGTAACTATGAAAAAACTATTTAGATTTAATATGGATCAATAGGGACTTTGTTGCTTCTGTCCTGCAGTGATGCAGAGAACATAAAACCTACACATTTCTATAACGAGCATGAAAAAAGTCTGCAGTGAATGTCAGTAATGGAGGACATGAGCAGACATCCCATACAACTGTACATAGACTTTAATGACTCATTCTAACCAAGTGTGGCTTCATGGAGTTTGTGAGGCAGCAGACACCCTTGACAAAACCAGGTTATGTAACACATTTGAATGAGACAGCCAACAAGGCCTTGCCTGGAGGAGGGGGAACTCTTGGCCAGCATTCTGACACAAAGGGTCTCACATCCATGAAAGGAGAAACCAATCTGTACTCAACGGCAAAAAGGTGAAATGGATCAGTTTAATGCTAAACCAAGCAAGATTTCAACAGCTATTCATTCAGGCTAGCGCCATAACACAGACTGATTCCAGAAACAGAGTAAAACTAAAATTTTTCTTCTCTAATAACTCGATAGACAAAACTGATATTTTTGTCCTTGCAAAAGTAACACAAACACTGCACACAGCGTCTTATCAGAGCAGAGAGATGCAGAAAAACAAGGATATATCAGATTCGCAGCATCCAATCCCCCCTTTTCAAACTCAATGTCACAACTGAGACGCAGGCAACTAACAAAAGAAAAAACAATTAAAACCCTGGGAATTTCTGGAAAACAATCTAACAGTACTACAAAAAGGTTTTCTGACAGAACTAAGAAACACATCACATCTCGTTATTACAAAAATATTAAATCTTATTCAATTCAATTCTAAGCCAACATACGGAACAGGACAGGAGTACAAATTTGTGAGTGAGGCGTTTACAATGGATCATGCAAGTTGTACTTCAACATATTAAATCCAATAATAGTTAAGTCTTTAGGTCTGAATTGAACAGTTGAAGTGATGAGGCTGTAGAGCAGCATAAATTAAACTTCCGGCAGGCTATTTGAGCAGTTTATTTGGTATACAAGTAACGTGACAAACTACGGTAGCAATGCAGAACATGTGCCAGAAAGCAACAGTGTTTGTATGCACACAAGGAGCTTTGTGTTAATACAAACTTTAAAAACAGGAAAAATACCTAATTAAGTTACGCAACTTTACAAATTGAACTGACAGCCTTTCATTGTTTCAGAGATGTCTTCACAATATCAAGGATCAATAAAAAATAAAGCACTGGTTATATTTTTTTCTTTGAGCACACATCCACGATGTGCTGCAGGGTGGAAACTCTTTGCGGGAGGACGATTCTTCTGTGGTAGGGTTAATTCTGGGGTGGAGGAGGTGGGGGGGCAGGAGGCATGCCGAAGGGGGCATGCCCGGTACTGCCATCCCCATCATGGTGACAAAGTTGGAAGGGTCAATGGGTGGCGGGGGCGGCGGGGCATACATCATGCCGGTTGAGCCTGGAGGTGGTGGAGGGGAGGAGGAGGGGCGCCTGGGGGTAATGGGGGCTGGACACCCGGAGGAGGCGGCACCATGGATGGGGTACCCATGGGTGGTGGGGGCTGGGCTCCGGAGGCTGCGGGCTGCTGGGGCTGCTGCCATGGAGGCAGGGTGCCGGTGCCAGGGCTGGACGTGGTGGTGGTATCTGCGGGGGGGGGGCAGTTGGAGGTTAACTCTTTACTGTCATCAAAACATTCACACTGTCACCTCACACTATAACATACACAACAAATTATGACTTCAATGATAAATCACTACTGTGATATGTGCTCCATGGGTCTCCACAGAAACCGTGATATTGTGTGTCTTATTAACAAACCATTTGCCCAGAAGTAACTATTAACTGGAAATATGGTAACAGACCATGTAAACTCATAGAAGAAACCACAAACTTGATCTCTCAATATGTGACATCATCTAATGACGAGTTTTCATGCGTGCAAAAACATAGGAGAGCCAGCTGACCTGCCCTGACTTTAACTTTTGTGATGACCAAGCTGCAGTTAATTAGGTCAAAAATACAAATAACACAGCTGATTATTCTTCTGACGGAAACATTTGGTATTTGGGTCACACAAATTGTCAGTGCTTAAGGCCGTGTGTCCATCAAAGTGTTTTTTTCCTGAGGCCAGTGTATTTTTTGTATTGTTTGCAATGGGAGCGCCACATATATTCACTATGCTACAAACAGCAGGAGCACAACGAGGCGCTGAGGGTCTATTTTATGCTGAGCACTCCGCGGTTTTTTTTTCTGGTTGCCGAGAGTTGGAAAAAAAAAAAAGTTCAACTTTGGCTGCGCTTGTCACTGTCACTTTTTACCCAGCCGTTCAATCACAGTGGAGGAGGGGCGGGCCAAATACCACAAAGACCAACTGTCACATGTAGCCTACAAGCGCTGAACGATGACAACAACGGAGGAGAAATTAATACTGCTGGTTAACACAATATCAATATGAAAAAGAATGCTTGGAGGATCATTTCGTTCGCCATGGGTTTATCAGGTAAGCAGCAGTCAGCTAGAGTCGATTCTATGGATATTCCGTATCATAGCAACCAAAGCGTCTCAGCTGAAAAAATGAGCTCCCCAGCTGGGTGTTTTCAGAAGAGGGCCTGGCGTTTTCAGCTTTGGTGGACACAAGCCCCAATACTCTGGGCAGCACTTTATGCAAAACAACAAAGTGAAAGTGTATTTTGTGTGTTCACAATGTTTAGTAAAAAATATTACAGCCTATATATTTGACTTGGTAACCCACAATGCAATTTAAAAAGTAAAAAATTGCCTGAGTAGTGTCTAAATTGTCTACCATCACAGTTCTGTGTAGAGGACAGAACTGTGTGTACATTGAGTAGTGAATGACGGAATGGATTTGGATACAGATTTTGTGTGGTCTTACTCTGTTGCCAGGGCAGCGGTGTACTGGTTGCCATGCTGCTGGTTGGAGGGGGAGGTGGAGCCTGTTGTTGCCATGGTGGCAGGGGCCCAGAAGGGGAGGAGGCGGCTGGTTGCTGGGGGGAGGAGGTGGAGGCGGCATCATGCCCATTGGAGGTGGCAGCAGACCTGCAAGGAAACCAAAAGTCAAAACATTTCCTTCCACAGTTAAGTTTTGGTGCCACAGTTTATTCTCCTTGGTTTTGGTGCAGATTGGAATTTGGTATAATTTATAATACTAAACTTGTAAGTAAATGTACCATGGACTTACAAGGAGCTTGTGCAACAGAAAGCTTTCATTACAGGGTTGCTATTCTGTGGCATTTCAAGACTTTTCCAGGGCTTGAAGGAATGATGGTGTCTCAGTAACATAACCTTCTTAAGTAAAGCCTGTTTCCTTTCTTCCACTTGAAATCTTTTTCCAGTATCTGTGAGCTCGATTTTAATGCCACTCGGAGCTCATATGTGGGTAATTTTTCACCTCCACGCCACCCCAGTAATACTTACAGCCGCAACTACCTAATGATTTTCGGCAAACTTGCTGGTCCTCCTATAATTTAAATCCCATCCGGAACGACGTCCTTGTATTTTAAAGTGGATCTCTGAGATTTTTCTGCGGGAAGAGCTGCTTGTCCTGTCCCAGCTCAGTGTGAAATTTGACTTGTGTGTGAAAATGGAGTCAAAAATGCTTTTGCTAATCTGATAGATGGAAACACACTGATACCGACCATAAAGGCCTATTTGGGAACCAATATGAGGACAGAAAAAACTAATGCCATCAGGAGAGCTCATCAAATGGGCGGTTGAGATGTCAGCTACAGGTACTGCTATTCTCTTTAGACCACAGTTTTTCAAGCCTATATTTGTTTACATTATGGCAAATTGCCCCTGTTAGAAGTATGCAGAATTGATGTTAGCAGCTCCTGTTTGCAGTGTACCCATGGATGTACAGGCAACTATTACTGATACTGAAGAAAACTTAAAAACCTGATGACTCTCAGGCAAGTTCTGAAGTGTTTTTTTCTCTATGATTTTTAAGTGGTTTTATGGACGTTTAGTCGCAGTGGACATCAGAGATAATGATATCCTCGGGAAGTGTAATTCACACTGAATGATTCAATGTGTGTTTCACGTCTGTGTGTTCAGATTTGCCTGAGTTCTGACTCAGAGAAGGAGTGCGTTTGTCCTGCTGAATATCCATGTCTATTACAGACCACATCCTGTAATTTCCCGACGGTTAAAATGACATCCAGAAAGATGAGTTAGATTACTGAGGAGCACCGCGAATATTTTATTTCCCACAAAACCCACAAATGTCAGCTCTTACCCATGGGGTGTCCGTGAGGGCCTGGACCCTGGCCCATGGGAGGAGGAGGGGGCTGCATCCAGGGGGGAGGCAGGCCATTGGGGTTGGGGGGCATCGGGGGGCCTCCCATGTTGGGCATGGGGGGAGGGAAGTTGTGGGGCCCTCCATGGCCACCGGGCCCTCCATGCATGCCATGGAAGTTCCTGTTCTCAGTCGGACCAGAGCTCATCCAAGGTGGCCTGTTCTGCTGCACACAAACAGTCATCAGTCATTTAAGACAATTTTCTACACCAACAGGAGTATGGGATCATGTGTGCCAACTAACCGGTGGTGGCTGGTTATTGTTGGGTCCCGAGGCCCGAGGAGCTCCTCCATGGGTGCTGGAGTGTCCTCCAACAGATGTGGGGACTGGAGCCTCCCCCAACTCAGCCATGAGGGACAGATACTCCTTGTCCATACGAGCCTTGTCCTGGGCCGACTGAGGAGGCTCGCCACCTGTCGCTCTGTGGGCAGCGAATGAGCTACACAAAGCCAAACAGTAAACATTGTTACAAAAAGACTTACTACATAAACTAATTAGACTTTCAGCTTATATTTTGTAAACTGATCATCACCTGGTGTACTTGCAGTCAGAGGAGATGTGGCCTGCTCCACCACACTTGGTACAGAGGGTGGTGTTGGTGATGCTGCGTGGCTCAGAGTTCTGCCAAGGACGAAGGATCCTACAGAGACAAACAGGAACATTCTGTCTTCGGTGGTGCTCTGTAGCTTAAACTGAGCATAACGGACTATCTCCTACATGTCCCATCTCCAGTGCCCATACAGTCATCACCAATGATCTTCCAACATTGAACTGAGCATAAAGCTCCACCACTGTCAGACTGGTTACACCGACCTGTTGTCATCTTCTCTCAATGTGCCATTGAGTCTGGCCAGCTCCCTTAGCTGCATCTTTCGTAGGTCATTCTGATCCTCAGGTGTCTCAATGCCTTGCTTCAGAATGTTGCGAATCTGTGGACACAAATTTCTCACCACTAATATACTATACATAGTTTATAGTCCCAAAGGCACAATGAATACATATAGCAATAAACGGATATCAAAAATCCTCACATCAGGTCACTTAAGTTTAAAGAGCTGAGCAATGATGGAACCTCCAATACGAGTATGATACATAAGAACAGTTGAGGTGATCTAACCTGCTCCACAGCTTTTTTGACATTCTCCATTGTGTTGGCGGTGACCAGGGCATGCAGAGGCTCATCTTCCCCTGGCAGCATCTGTCCATCCTTTCGGCCTACCTTCCCCTCCTTCACAGAACCTTTACCCCGGATCATGATCTTGGCGCAGCACTCCTTCTCAATGTTCTTCAGTGTATTACCACTGGTAAAACATAAAAAGGAAAAAAGTGAGAACCCAAACTCACTTTTAACTGTACTTACTTGCTTGCTTATTAAAAGTATGTAGAACACGCAAGACAATAGTAATATTATGTCCAATTTACCGTGGCCCGATCAGCAGACCGACAAAGTTGATTTCAGGGTATTCATCTTGGGGGATCATAACTTTGTCGTTGACTCTGGTGGCTGGAGGCCTGCGGGAAACACATACAAGATAAACATGTACTAGCAGCGATGAACAGCTTTCTGATTCTCCTAAAAGCCACTGTGGATATATTATCATCATTACAGAATATAGATCTTTAAATCAATGTCCATTAGCCCTTTTCCACTGCAGGGACTTAACAACAAGTAACCTGGAGATTCCCATAATCTGAACTTTTAAAACAAGCTTTTGAAGCTGTGCTTGTATTATTCATGTTTCTGACATGTCATTAAAAAGGCTACAGCAGAACAATCATTTTTTGTGCTGTTTGGTAGGCAAGGGAAGAAATGCAGATATTGTTATCAATTTCTATCACATTTTGCTGTGTTCTCCTTTAAGTATTGGTTGTCCTACTCCATACAGATGCAGTAGTAAAATGGTGATTATTGCTGTGGCATTTGTTGTAGTTGTTCTTGTTGTGATGTGACATCTTGTCTGTTCAGCCAATCACAATTGACAACGCTGCTAGTGACCCCTAAATGCATCTGGAACTTGCATTTAGTATCAAAAAGCAGAACCCATAACAATGACTACAAGTTACAATTTCCTGGAAAAGGGCTAGAAGTGGCAAGATTCTTTGTTCACATATCTAGCCAATTTGTAGAATATTCACATTGTATGCATTTTTATCCCATTACTGCATGTTACTAACTCGACATCTTCTCTCTCCCGTAGTCTTGTGCTTTCAGCAGGTATTTCTGCCTCCAGAGTCTGGATCTGTGGGTGTGGGCCACCTGCCACCGTGTTCCTGCTCGACAACTGCTACTACAGTTGTTGTTATTGACTCTGTTACTACTATTGTCATTATTATTCCTATGACTGTCATTCCTATTATTATTATTATTATTATTACCACTACATTATTACTATTTTACGACTACTAAAACTATTGTAGGTGGTATTTGCATTCTCTCTCTCAAAACCTAACACGGCAGCAGCGGATGGCCGCCCACCATTGAGTCTTGCTCTGCTCAAGGTTTCAGCGTCTTAAAGGAAGTTTTTCCTTGCCACTGTCGCCAAGTGCTTGCTCATGGTGGGATTTGTTGGGTCTCTGTAAATAATATTCTAAAGAGTACGGTCTAGACCTGCTCTATAGGAAGAGTGCAATGAGATAACTTCTGTTTTGAATTGGCGCTATATAAATATAATTGAATTGTAGAATTTCAGATTTCAGACTAATATCATTATCATTTCACAACTTGCATGGACAAATTGGTTGCCCAGTCACCTAGGACAGCCTCTGGCCACAGACATTAACACAGAGTGTCTCTATAGCAAAAAAAAAAAACCCAAAACGGTAACAGTAAGTGGTAAACAAATGAATAAATCATACTTATAGTCTGCAGGAGGCTTGAAGTCAGGGTTAAGTCCAACCATCTCAGTGATGAGGGAGTGGCGCTCCTCCTCAATCTTCTTTCGTGTGCGATACTCGCGGGTGTTTAACCTCTTGCCCTCGCTGTTGTAGATGGGCTCTGGAGAGGGAGACCTGAAAATGGCAGACAAAAGACAAAAAAAGACATCATCAATACCTTTCTAGAAGTGGAGCTCTGACATTAACAATCACACAGGCTCCCTACAGCTAACTAAGACCATAACAATTTCAAATCTTCAGTGGGAATTTTGAATCAATGGGTAGTGACATGTCTTAGAAACAATATTAAATTTAAAAATAGTTTTGGAAATTTGGATCTACTGAGAAAATTCTCAGACTATGTGACTCATGGCCAGTGCAAGAGCAAAACTAAAAAAGAAAAGAAAATTATGTAGGAACTCTGCACTGACATTTCAAAGGCTAGGGTCCATTCTTTTAAACAATTCAGGGTAAAAAAAAAAAGGGGGGGCAACCAAAGCTGTACACTGGTAATTATCCCAGTACACTGGAGGGGCATCAACCACAAAGAAAAAAAAAACAACCCAAAAACAAATACATGGCCACAACTAAACCTGCATACAGGATTGTTGGCCTACAAGAAAGGAAAGTTGGAGGTAAGAAAAAGAAACCAAAGCAAAATCCGTAATCCTAAACAGAAACGCTGGCTTTGAGAGTTGCTTGGTGTTGACGTGGCGGAAGAGGTCCGTACCTCCCCTTGGATGCTGAAAACCTGTGTTGCTGTGTTAAGGAGGCTCTGTGCTTGAAAAAGGGTTAGGTTGATGTGGGGTAATTTGGGTTAGAGAAAAGGAATTAAGATTAGATATCCACCTTTTCCTATGCTCTCCCATCAGAGAGCCACATTTGTGTCCATGTGATAGTGAGAAAAAATAAAATTTAAAATAAAAGGTTTTTTCCTTTTATGCTTCAAACTTCCAACGGTGACAACCTGAAACAGCCCCAGTTGGTTCTGTCACACTAGATCAGGGAGTGATTTAAAAGAGTGCTGCAGCTCTGCAATCAACTTTTTGGTTGCTGTGGAAATGTCTGATTATGAAGAGAAACTCTATACAGTGTACAGGCGAAAGGGACTCTAGCTAACAATGGTCAACTTCACACACTCTTGAGAGCAAGCCACTTCCTGTGGGAACAGATCCTTATGGAAACTATGTTATAAGATGGCCACTGCTTTTCCATAACACATACATTTCTGGAAGTTTTCTTCCAGAGGGAAAACTGGAACACACCCCCCTCTCCCCCTGGGTGGAAATGTTTAAAGCCACATTACGGGAAAACCAGAGATGACCAGCGACAAACCATTTCTTAAGTCCAGGACAAAAACCTATTAATCACTGGTATGTTATGATGTAGGCTACACGCCATGAGCTCAATCATCACTGGCAAAAAGTTAAAATATCCAGTAAGTAGAAAGGTCAGGCAAGGCAATATCAATCGATGGGACTTGTGTGAACCTTAAGTGACCAACTAACTTTTCCAAAAGAGCCAATTCATCTGAACTACTTCAACTTTAAAGCTAACAAGATGTTAAATAATCAGTGGAAAAAAAAGAAAGAAAAACGTTTACATAGATTAAGGTATATTGACCCAAACCTGTTTCAGAGGAAAATCTTTATACATTATGCATCATATATGTATTCATATATTCACACAGCACTCTACATCAGACACACAAACAAGCAGTGGGTGAAACCATGATGCATAAATACTAATAGGCTAAATTTGAAGCAACGACTCCACTTAACTGTCAAGTCAAATGAGTAATAATTCAATAAAAAGATGCAAATATTCAAGACAGTTATCTTTGTTCTGGCAGTGACTTGCTAAATTGTCTGGGCTGGAATACATCTAAAACTCAACATATATTGACCTATATAGAGTGGGTTTCTCAAGCACTCATTCCCCCCTGGCTCCCTTCCACTTCGGACACTATCTCTTACAAAATGTTCAATTAGATTATTGCTTTCTATTTGTTTTTTACCCAACACTGTTTTTACTACATCATTCTGAAAATGAGATCATATAAGTGTATATATTTGTTTGACAAAAATGAATAAATTAAAAAAATAATAGAAAAAGCGAAACACATTGAACAAAATACTCAACTCAAGGATGGTAGTTTCTCGGCTCTGAGCAAACTTCCTCTGCTGAGGAAGACCATGAGGTTTGATTGAAACCTCAGAAAAAAGCCAGAAAGTGGACCTTGACTTGAGGTTTTTTTTTTGTTTTTTTTTAAGTCAAACTACTGTTTGTAGTTGAAGTGAAGAAGAGACTATCACGTTTAATTGTACAACTTTGTTCAAAATTTCAGTTGACAGATATATATATATAAATTGTCTTGGGTAAAAATATATGCATCCAATTTTCAAAAAAGCTGTAGTACTAGAGATGGTCTAAAAAAAACTTTATTTTAGATTTTATTGGATGGGGGGGGGAAGACGACTACTCTACCAAATTTTAAAAACTGTAACCATGTAGGTTACCAAACCTATCTTTACTTTAAAAATTATTAATAGACCTAATTTACCATTACCAATTCAAAACAAGCTACGCAGAAATATAAAAACTGCTAAAGCTACCAGTAAATGCACAACCATGTACATGTACCATGCTTACTGTTGATGGAATGATGAGCAGTCTGAGAGCTTTACAAATATATTAATGTAGATCAACACTACTCTACCACTAGGCTTTGACAATTTGAAAACATTTTAAACAACGCTTTACTTAGGATATAGCTAAATAAATGCTACATCTGCCAGCTATCAACTATGCAATCTGAGATTTTGGCTAATAACCACATACATACTGAAAATCAACATTTGTCTTCCAAAAAGTCAAGAAGGTAGAGAAAATGTTACTGTTCATGGGTTTAATCTTTTTCCGACCTGTCCTCAGGGTTAACAGGGATTCCCAGGTCTCCTGTACGCAGTTTACGAGTCAGGTCTTCAATCTGCAGTTGGACTGGAAGAATTCAGGTTAGGAAAGAAAAACAAGGATGGAGAGAAATGTGGTTACCACAACAACATCAGAGAGACAACGCTCTGCACATTTGAGCACTGTCTCATACATTACTGAGGTAAAGACAAATGGTGAGTCTGTTAAATAAAGGGAGATCAAATGAACATCTGGTAAGACTCTAAAAGCATGAAACCACTTACTCATATCTGAGGACATCAACACATTACCCAATATAAATATGTTCTAGAGGTAATTTACGTTAGCATAAACACAACTAAGCTTTTCTCAGACAATGATTAAACATGGCAACATATCAGTAAATGTCTAGACCATGATTCCTAAAAATGCCTGCCAAACCATTAATATTTCAAAACTAAACTGTGGTTTTCTTCCATGAAGACAGGGTTTCACATACTGCAGCACACTGTGTTTAACGGCTTTGGCATTTTAAGGACACATCGGGTCTAAAAATCACTGATTGGTCTATTTGTTTTGCACTTTTCAATAACAAAAAAGGTGATCACAGTCACTCTTTGCACTCCACAGATCTAACACTGAGGGTCTGCAGTGACAGAGGCAATTCTTATATTTAGAAGGCAATGAAAAAATAAATCAATCAGTCATCCCATGCACGTCATGAACGTTGTAATGAAATACCCCCCAAACAGAGAGATTCACTGGACACTGAAACAATTACTCTGGATTATAGAGATGAATACAGGCCCTGTGAATTGTGGTTCACAGCAATTTCATCTTAAAACGCTTACATTGGATTGTTTAAGGGGATATACTGAATAAGCAAAGGAAATGATAAGTGTGACAACGGAAGGTGGGCACAACTGAATGTTTACATACCAAAGAACAACAACCATTACCAATGAGTGAACAACATCAATAACGCTGTCAGTTATTGACAAAACGACTTATCTGCTTCAGAAACCCCATTGGGGGCCTGTGAAGGCAGCATGTTGGTGCTACACTGCTGCTGGAAGGCATTTGTGGTTAGAAACTTATTTATATAAATAAACAGGCCAAACTAAGAGCACAATAATAGTGATCAAGTGTTTCCCAATTTGCAATGCCCACTAAATCAGCTGGTTGAGTAATTTAAAAAGCAACAGCTCACCCCAAAACCAAAAATACACATTTTCCCTCTTACCTGTAGTGCTGTTTATCCATCTAGATTGTTTTGGTGTGAGTTGCCGAGTTTTGGGAGATATCGGCCGTAGAGATGTCTGCATTTTTTAAATATAATTGAACTATACGGACTTCGTTGTGAGCAGTTTCATGTAGGAACTATTTTCTTTCTACCGATAGTTCCTACATGAAACTGCTCACGACAAGGTCTGTAGATTACCTTGAGTAACTGGGTCATGATTTCTGGAAGGAGACTTTGCTGTTGAGTTTTTCAAATGTGTGTTTTTTTCTTTTTTGGCTCTTTGAGCACTACAAGCCAAATGCCATATAGTCCCAATATATTCCAAAATAGCAGACATCTCTCCAGCTGATATCTCCAAAACTCAGCAACTCAGACCAAAACAATCTCGATGGATAAACAGCACTACAGGTTGAGAGGAAAAATATGTATTTTTGGTTTTGGGGTGAACTTTATGGGTCCCTTAATTTAAATATGTTGGACTGATTTGCCATTAAAGCAGCATTGCTCACACTTAGACCAATATAAACAATAGCACAATTTAGCATATTAGGACATTATGAGTAACGCCTCCATGCACAGGAACAATACTGATGATGTTTAGGGGATCAAGCAAGACAGTGAGCAGTGACCTGCCACTCAGGACAGACAGCAGCAAGCAGTGGCGTTTAATCATTTATCGCAAACACCTCTTGCTAATGGCTGCCCAATGGTATGCAAACCAAAAGACCACAGAAACACTTGCCACAGCATACCCACTTTACTTCCATTAAAGAGAAATAACCTTAATTAACACTTTACATCATCAAGTTATATCATTGCTCACTGGTGATTGCTTTGTCTCAACAGTTGGAGCAAAACATTTCCCATTTTGTGTAACACAGTAACTACTGTTGAACACATTGGAAGTGTGATTGTTTTTTTTTATTTAGTAACTGTGGGTGCCTTTAGAGAGCTCTAACTGTTGAGAATTCAGCAAACAGGACATAAGATTAACATTAATACTGGTGTGCACCATGTAAGAAAACTAGAACCTTAAACAGATGTAATTGATGAGACATATTAGAAAACAAAACTGCATTTATAATTTACATGGCAACCTTAATTGACTAGAGATATTTATTACAAATTTACCTATATAGGCTCTCTCTTGATCCCGGGTCAGTCCAGGGGGAATGACAGTGGGCATGCCCGGTATGACTGTCTTCTGATCAGGAGTCTCGCTGCTCCAGCGACTCTTCTTCCTCTGTTTCTTCTGACCGAAATCTACCGAGAGAAACGGGGGGATAATATCCATGTTGGCTGTAGCTTCGATGCGTAACGTTACAGAATGAACGTAAGAACGTAAATCCAAGCGCTACTCAACGTGACCTTGCCCATCGGTAGAGGTAACAGGAAACGGGAAGAGATAACGTAACGACCCACAGGTAGTCACAAGAAAATGAACTGAATATAGGAGCCTTTGGCATGCTTAAGCACGGGGCCCTCGTGGCAGTATAATTTATTGTTTAACTCGTCAACTAACGTTACCTAAGAGACATGTATATCGATTACTAAATTGTACGCATGTGCAATCCTTATGATTCAGAAAATGCAACTATGCCCAACTGAGCCCTTGACACGGTTGACATAACTAGCGTTACATATAGAACGATTTCGGCATGACATTCTGTCAAAGAAACATAACACGGTGCAGCAAGCTAACGTTAATGTTTCACTGGTTGATGTGTAACCTTACGCATTCATTTCACAATTAAACTAGTACACCAATTCAATATTAGCCGTGATATGTGCACAGTCTAACACTGGAAGAGGATAACTCCCGTTAATGCAAACTTAAGTGAGCTAATTAACGTTAGCTACTCTCTAACATTCTTTTGTTAACGTTAGCTGGGCTGTCTCCATTTCGTGCAAGGCCAGGGCTTGACGTGGGGCCTGTAGCCCACGTTACTTAGCCACGTTAGCTGGCTAGCGTTAACTCATGCCGTACCAAATGCTTGTAACGTTAGCGTACGTTCGGTTAACTTTAAGTTACCTGGTTTGGCCATTCCGACCCCTGCAGCTGGTTGTTGTTGAGCCTGGGTCGAAAAACTTGTCCCCGGATTGAACTGATGTGACTGCGGAAAAGATGGGTTTGGCATCGAGGGCTGGAAAACTTGTAGCGAAGGAAACGATGCGGGCGGCCCCGGTGTTGGCATCAGCCCGTTCCCCGCACCAGGCCCTGCGTCAAATCCTCGTTTAGCGCCAATACTGGGGTGCAACTTCCCTAAAGGAGTTGCGTTTGCTCCCGTAGCCATTTTCGCTGTACCCAGATGACTTAGTCTCTGTCAAATGTCAGTCGACTTAGGTATAAATTTGTTTAAATTCAGAAAAATATCTTGCAAAGTATTGCCCACAATCCCCTTTCACATTACTTTAATCAAAATGGCGCCCAACAGAAAACCACAAAGGATGATTCCATGGACGTAGGATGACCCGCTGTAGTATAGAGCATTCCTATTGGTCAGACCAAGCTCCTCCCCATAGGCCGTATTCTATTGGACAAAGTTGTTTCGTTATCCTCATTTTGCAAACTGATTGGCTCATATGACTATCAATCCCGTTATATTTCTACCCATCTTTAACAAGCACCATGAGCGTATCCAGGACTGAAATCTTATGGCACGGAATATAATTATTATTAACAAATACTCCCAAATACGCACTCGCATGAAAATATTCTTTAATATATTCTCTGCCTTTGCAGATTCAATTTCAAGGCACTTTGTTTGCCACCAGTACAAATAAAATCCAACACGAGAAGAATTGTATTTACAACAATGGGCAAGCATTCAATACAGCTTAATATCAAATCATTGGAATTTGTGTCCTGTAGCAAAGCATCACCAGCATCACTGACAAGTGAAGTATCTTGGCTTCAGACCTCTAAATTACCGGACACACCTAAAATTAAAAATATTAATACATTGGCCAATATGATATATATATAATGTGACATTTTTCTTTCTTTTTTTTTTGCAAATTAAGAGATTTTCCATGTGGAGAAACTTTCACCAAGGTGGTCAACCTCAAACTTATATTTTGATTGGCTGTTGCACTGTGATGTCAATGCCATTTTACAGTATACCTGATGACTCAGCACAACAAACACACAGGTCACAATCTTTAGACTTTAGACAAACAGATTTTAATTTTAACCTAACAGTTAGACAGTACAGGCAATAGGTCATTTTCATTATAAAACTACAACATATGTTCAAGATGTGAAGCCTCATATTTATCACAGCAATGGCAATCTATTTAATGGAAGTAATGTGCCTACTGACAAATAAAACAACATGATCACGATGCACCTTGATAAAAAGTTCAACTTAATTTCACAAAAGGTTTGATATAACTCAAATACAAAAGAGAACATTGTTTTTACAGTGTGCAGATCCATATTTGGTACAGGTGTGACATTAAAGTCCACAGGTTAAACAATGTAGGTGATGAAGCATACGGATCCAAATTCGTTTTGCCTTTGCTTCACATATGCATTAACAATGTGAACTTACACAAATACACTAAAATACACATAGTAACACATTAAATGCTGCTGAAAAAAAGTAATTTAATTAACATAACCCTAAGATTCACCTTTAAAACATGCACTAATTAAATTTGTTTCTATTAACTGAGTCTAAATAGTGTATGAACATACAGCTACTCTCAGAGGGGCAAAAATTCAGTTCTTACAGTATCATGAATAGAAATCAAACAGGTTTTACACAAACCCAGTGTCTGCACTTCCACACTTAGGCTAAACCATCTCAGAACTGCACCAATACCACAACACGTAAATAGGACAATGAAAGGTGGTCAACTGAGAATTAGTTGTACTGCATTTTGAAGTAGAACCTAGAATGAGATCATAGCATATTGTGAATGCTTTTAACCATTCACACTGAAATCTACTTGTTGGATATTATGATTGGCAAGCTTTATTGTAATCGTATTCTTACTACCCACACGCCTCTGATATCACCAATGAGATATACTGTTTAATGTTTAATTTTCAGTGATTCCAATGGCACTTAGGCTATCCTATCCACTAATTGTCAGATTAGTATGTATATCGTGCCCGCTCAGCGTCGGGGTCCCGCGGATGGTCAAAGGTAGAACTTCTTGGGACGGCGGGCACCGGGGAAAGGCGCGAACGCTCATATGTATATCCATCTGCCTCGGCAGGGACTCTCCGAATCGGACTCCGGTCACGTGCGTAGTATGAGGAGACTGGGGCTGGTGGAGGAGGAATTGGAGGGCACTCGTATGGGTCGAGGCTAGAGGGGGGCAGACGTTCCCTCATTAAAGCTGTGGAGGAGGATGTTGATGGAGCAGGCAAGGGGACAGCGCGACGTTCCTCAAAATAACTGCCTCCGTAAGAATTGGCCCTGTACTTCTCGTAGTAGTCCACGACCCCGTACGGATCCCTTTCCTCGTAAGGCGACCGTCGCATCGGGTAGGGTGGTACCGCGCCATAGAGTGAGCCGTTGCTCCTGTATGCCGCCTCGCTGCCGTACAGCCGAGCCATGCTATGTTCAGCAACAGCGCTTATCCCGTAACCTGGGTGCGGCCCGTATCTCATTGCACTTTCGTAGCCCGCACCCCTTCTGTACCCTGCCATGCTGCTGCTGTGACCGGAACCCCGGGAAAAACCATGTACAGGAGCATAGCCGCCACCATAATCTGGATCGCCACTGAAGTCCGGATGATAACCCCTGTTGTGACCACGCCCGCCAAATCTCGAGGCATCGTATCCATCAGACTTTGGCTCTGAGCCGTTTCTGTGGTAGCCATTTTGGTCTAGAGGGCATTCTTTGGACCAGTGGCCTTCCTGCCCGCAACGATAACAACCCGATCTGTCTCCCATTCCCGGCGCAGTACGCAGGCGGCTAGTCGAAAGCTTCACGCTCATCAGTTTGCCTTAAAAAGAAAAGACTCAATAAGGACTTATGCCTGCATTTATTCTAGATAATATATTTGACATTTTCTGCCTGGCATACAAAAGTCTTCTAATTCATCAGTCTGGTAAAAAGCTGCATTAAACTCAAAAAATAGCAATAAGACATGGCTTATGATTTGAGCATTAAAAAAAGTTATTAAAGCTGAAATCCGTAACTTTCCACACATCCCCTGCAGTGGCAAAAAAATACCTAGAAATAATGTTCATACAACAGCAAAGATGTCAGAGTTGTCATGGGAGGTTACCCGTAAGGTTGCTATTTGAATCAGCTAGTGCTAAACTCGAAATAAGTTAGCAAAGTTTGACAGCTCAAATGATACTTTCTGTCAGTGTGGCTATGAGGGTCCGTGTGACGAACATCTCGCCCATGTTGCCGAGGGTTCGCGCAAACCGTGCAGCCCAAAATTTATGAGGGGACATACATGTGTGAACACATCTGTGTGTAGAAACTAAATGGAGTAGAAATAGAACCGCGTGTTTATCCAGCCCTTAATGGCCCCATGCAGTTGGGTTTGATTTGTTATTTATTACTTCCAGTATTAAATTGACTGTACTTGCATTATCAACCAGAACAGGTGTGACCCGACGACTCACACGATCGCAGCAGGTGCCCGTTTGTTTTACAACAATCCACCATACAGATAGATATTACCAATGACATTACGGATACCAGCTTTAAAATAATAAGTATTCAGGGCTGCCTTACTTTCTTAAGCTTACCATTATCCCTTCAGCTTTCTCTTTTTACTCACCTGCGGTGCAGCCATAACCTACCTATTAATTCACAAGAACATAATTAAATATTCTTGATACTATATCTTTAATATAAAAGGGTAAACTCCCCATTAAGCCCAGCCCGAGAGTTCACCTTTAAAAGCAGTGTTGTCTAACTGATTAATGGCCTCCATAGCATCCTCCATTCGCTCCATGTGAACAAAAGCATAGTTTTTTACTATGTCACACTCCAACACAGCGCCAAACTCCTCAAACCTGGCCCTCAGCTCCTGGTTGGTACAGGCAATGTTGCCAACATGTAGTTTAGTGGATCCTCGTGACTTGCCACGGCTCAATTCTACATTCATGGGCTGGCCATTTAGCTCATAATGGTGGAGGTTGCGGATAGCTTCTTCTGCCTCTGCTTTGTCATCCATGTGCACAAAGCCAAAGTTCTTGACAATAGTGCATTCTGCAATCTTGCCGTATTGGGAGAAGAGAGAGCGAAGTTCATCTGATGTAGTGTCTGGTGACAAGTTCCCGATGAATATTTTCACCATTGTGATTGTCCACGTCACTAAGGGAGAGGAAGATAAAGATTATTGGTACCGCAATTCTATTGAGTCAATTAAAACCATGACCAGTTGATTTTACCTAAATCCAAATGACCATTACTCTCATTTTGGAAACTTGATCCATTGGCATGCATTCACAAGGCTTTCCTGCAACTGGCACTGAGATGATCACAACCATAATCTCTGATGTAATGAACCCTGTTAACAATGAATGATTGATGGATAACAACTAAACAGTGACAATATCCAGAGTAATTACAGTGCAGATTTTGTAGTACAGTTGTTCAACACAACTTTGACACAAAGCAAAACCACAGTTTGCCTCTGAATTCCAGCTTCACTCCTTACTTAAGTGAATAATAGACCATTCAACTTAAGGATTCCTATTTGAGTAGATGTGTCCTCCAATAATACAGGGTGGGATCGTACATGTGTGTACACTTAACCTAAACCAAGCAAAAGCCTAATTTGGTGCGTTATGCACATGCATTGTGGCTACTGTATGCGGCTAAGTGTTTGGGGAAAGCAAAGAAAGGGTGATACATACTAAAAAACACATAGCACAAAGCCTAACCTTGGGCAGAATGTGATAGTCTGTAGAAGTCTGCAGTTTTCATTACAATATATTTATGAAATGTGCAATGGTCTCTGTTGTTTTGACATGTAACTAGGGAAAGCACTCACAAATTTCCTTCTTCAGAGACACTGGCATCGGCTGATGTTAGCTTTTGATAGGTATATTCTATCGACAGATATGGCGACTGACATAACTAGAAATTGCAGTGCAGAAATGGCAAAGATATACAGTATTTGAGGTCATTTACAAACAGTGTCACCATTACACATTTTGTCAAGTTGTTGACAAGTTTTGTTTCCAATATAAAATGTCTCACTCAGTACATATCTTGTTCACAATTCTTTATTAACAAAGTTTAAATAATCCATATAAAAAAGCTTATATGTTTATGCTAAAAAAATGGATATCAGCTGATATGTCGCTTTCTGATTTTGTAACTCTCAAATATAAACGTCAATGTTGGTATCGACCTCAAAAATCCAGTACGTGGTGGGCTCTAGTAACGATGATTATACTGATCGATCAAAGTATGTCACAAGTCAAAGAGAAATCAATATTCAAACCTGCAGAGCTTTCAATTCCAAAAAAGTAAATCCGATAAGGCTCGTGCTGCAATAACAGTTTCTCTATATTAACACAGAGGTTTGAATTCTGTGCCAGTTCATTGCCCAGAAACCACAGGGAACATAAAATCTCATTGCATCTATTTGGACAGATACCAGAGATTCAGGGTCATATTTTCTGATAGCTCTTTCATTTTGACTCTTATTTCAAGTTCACACTTTGTTTTTACCACATGTAAAAAAATTCTACAAGGACACTTAAATAACTAACAGACTATCTTTTACATTTCTCCAACTGCTGTTCTTAAAGCTAGGTTTAGCTTTAAACCCATTTACTCCAAATCACTAGACAAAATATGCCAGTGGCAAAAAATATATAGCTGATTTTGACCTGAATGATATTGGTGAGTATGTGGAAAGTAAGGAGTAGGAGGATTCATGGCTTCCTCTAGTATTTAAGTGCACACTAACACAATCCTTTAATAAACCTTCATTATATCCAGAACATGAGCTTTATTATCATTGTTGTTATTTTCAGTGACTAACTATAAGGAAGATTAGTTCTCAAAAATGGGGTGTGATAACCTGTGTGATAACGAGGGAGCCATCTCGCTTCCTTCTCATCTCTGTTGAGAGCTGCACATGCGCAGTACTGATCGGGCAGGATGTTTACGGATATAGCGACACCGCCAATCATATCTTTCACAAATCAGCGTTTTCTCATGCGAGTTCCAACTAGGGATGGGACGATATACGATTTTATCGCAGATCAGGATAAAAAACACTCACGATAAGTTGATTGTGATGAATTTGGGATAATCGTGAATATCCTCACAAGAGTGACTTGAAAAAGCTGTTGTGCTCACTAATGTACAGTCCTATATTGATTTCCTAATTTATTTTTAATTGCCAAGGTTTGGCACGTCTCACTCTCTAGGCCACGAGGCCAGCAGTACTGTTTGATGACAGAAAAGTGCCACAGGGTTCAGGGTTGGTTTTTGTTTTGTTTTTTACTAAAGCAGGTCTCTAACAAAAATAAAGTCCGACTAGCATTGTGACAAAAGGATAATTCCTGTATTTCTGAAGTGAGGGGTAAATTACATATACTGATGCAATTGATGAAATTGTTGTCGGTACCATTTGACACCACGGTAGAGAAGTAAAAAAAATAGAGCCTGATTTAAAAAAATGAAAGAAAGAACAGACTCACATACTCACGCTATTTATTTATCCTTTATTTATGCAGGGGGACCTTATGATTATCTTATTTAAGATTGTTTTTCACTAAACAGGATGTTTAGTAAGATGTGTGTCCTATTGGTGATGCAATAAAAACATTTGTTGAAATTTTCATATCGCCCCATACCTAGCTCCGACCGCGCTTTGTAGCTTTTCAAAACATCTGGCTATTGACAGTCACGAGTAGGGACGTGCTCTACTAAAAATACGTCTCTATCAACCCTGAAACGTAAATTTGACAACGAAAACCGTCAGTTTGAACCTTGGACTGGCAAGTAGCCTACTTGTTTATTTTACCGCCTTCCATTAATTTGCATTTGCTTAAAATTTGTCATTACCAAAAGTTAAAAAAGGTTTTAAATAGGCTGCTGAAAAGGTCTGGCCAATCAATTTTCCCTGGTGTTAAAATCTGGCACACTTAAATTTGTAATTGAATAGCCCTGCTCTACAAGAAAGAAGACTGCTTGATTGTAAACCTTCTATTAGAAAACTGTTTTCTTAACATTTCATCAACCCTAACATTTTCTCAGAGTAATCTTTGAACCATCACAGGATAATGTAAATTAAATAGATGGCATCCTGCTGTTGATTGTATGAACGTGAATCTTCAAATCATCCCTTTCACCAGTCCAAATGAGGAACACACTAATAAATCTGTTCCCATAAATACATTGGCATAACCTGATAAAAATGGGGAGCCCATAGCTGTGACTGCAAATAACACTTATCCTCAAATCTTATAAAGACGTTGGCGGACATCACAAGTCTCCAAATAATGTTGTAATGCATATTAGTGCAAGCTACAACGTAACAAACAATGTGGCTGAACATTAGCAATAAAGCTGATGGTTTGCAGAAAATCTGTGGTATATTTTACAAATGATTGTAATCTGAGGTTGTAACCCTGCCGCTATGGGATGCCCTGCACCCTCGAATACATTTCTATGGTTCTAAGAGGAGTATAAATCAGGGGGAAATGTTACCATGCTCCTTTGTCAATGACTTTACTGATTTTAGTTCGTTTAAATGTTCATTACGACATTCGCCAGCATTTGGTGGCAATAGCGCTGTGGCGGGCTTGTAATTTTGCAGTGAATAGAAGAGGAATCTGAATCGTGCTAAACACAGTACTGTTACCGATAATAAACTGTTAATATGTAGCTAGGATCGCAGAACTACTGAGTCCCCTGAAGGTCTTGGTGAGAATTTTTTTGAGGACTACTTTTACATTCCCTCGCATTATGCTTTGCGTTCTCTCGCAATACTTTTCTTCTTCCATTCCTCCATATGTCTGTTTCTGCTCAGCTGCTCCCAGCGCAACGCAGAGGCGGAATTACAGATGTGCAGTTGAATCTACTTCATAAAGCTAATGTGCTCAAAAAAAGCAACAAACAAGAAGGTGACTGAAATGCTGCAATCAGAGTCTGTGGTTCTGTCACAGAAAGAGCAGACAGCATTGAACCACTTGCAGAGATACATCAGGAATGCAGACCAACGCAAGTTGGAAACCTTTTTGTGTTTTTGCACAGGGTCTGCTGTTAATTAATTAATTAAAGTAACCTTCAATGCTGAAACAGGTTTTGGTAGAAGGCCTGTTTCTACATGTGTGGAGCAATAATTGATGTTCCTTATACATACAGACAGCCAGAAGTTTGGTATATACATATATGTTCTATCTGATAACTTGTTTGCAATAGACATCATATAAGGTGAGGTGTCCATAAACAATGCTAAATGCATTAACTTGATAACCTCCACACTACCTTCCATTACAAACAGACATAAGGCTCAGAAGGACTGGAAGTATTGCGAGGTAACGCAAAACATATAGCGAGGGAATACAAAAGTAGTCCTCAAAAAATGATCGCCATGACCTTTAGGGGGCTCAGTACAGAACGGAATATGGATTTGCATTGTCTTTGGCTGATATCAATAGGCCTACGTTATCAACAACTTACATTATGAAATACTTTACAGAGACACACAAACGTCGCACACCCATTGCTCTCATGACATTTCTTAATTCACAGCATAGCACCACATCGTGGCTCTGCAGCTTACTGTCGTTAGATCTGCAGCTAACGAAAGTAACGTTAGCTAAGTTAGCTGACTTATCAAAATTGTGGCCTAACAACTGACAAGTAACTTATAGATCACTGTGTTGGTTTTAGTCGGCAACAAAGTTACGTAACAATGCTTCTCAACAATTTTACGACGCCTTAACTAAACACGTTGTACTCTTATAACGTTAGCTAATCTGTAAACTGACGTTCCATTTGCTTAGCGTATCCATACATTTTACAGAAACCCTATTTGTTATAGGCCTTGGTAACGTTATTAACTGTAAGTTAGTGTATTGGCTAATTTGGATAACCAAGATTTTTGGTTTATGCCCATTTTGTGGTATTTGAATTCTTACCTTTTAAGCTGCAGTGTGCGTCTCGACCCTAGGAGAAAGGATAAAATGACGACTGCCGCTTTCCAGAATGACGTTACATTACCAGCTCGTGATCAGGCGAACACCATGGCAAACACATACAGCTAACTCGGTTAGCACCTCTTGGGATGGACTACACTGCCAAATGCTACAAGAGTACCTATCTACAGACAAAATGGCGGACCATCACAAGAGCATGCGCAAGAAGCATCTCCGCAGTGGACAGGAAATCACGTGATCTCAGCAGCGGTAGTTGGTCTTCTTTCAGCATGGATGTATAACATAGATGTTTTGTGTTTTTTTTGTATAACATAGATGTATAATAAGAACTGGATACGGCGCCGCCGCTCAGTCTCGCAGCCGAGTTTTTCCAGTGGTCACTCGCGGTATTGCAAAGAAAAATTCAAAAAGCATTTTCCCCATAGGTTACCATTATAAAAGAGACTTATGTAAAAATGTTGACAGGACACCTCAAACTGCAAACAAGGTCAATTATGGCTCTTTCTATAATGAATGTTTGATCCATGGAGGTTTTATATTTGTATAAATCCGTGACGTCATCACAATGTAAAGTCTAGGGGCCGAGCGGGAGAAACACCACTGCGCATTCTGTGGGCCGGTTTACCATGCAAAGAATTTTTATATTCCAAATTTAATATTGAGGACAATGTTTGTACTTTGGGTGTCCGATCTTTCGATTACAATGATGTTAAATTTGGCGTTCTACTGGAGGACAAATCAAAAGATTTAACAATTAAATTTGGCAGCACTAAACCTTTATTTAATGTTTTTATTCGTGTCATCTTTAAAAGAGTCTTTGAATTTTTGTAAATCTAAGAATGCACTTTGGCTATGTAATAATTTGGATGCTCTTTCTTTGTTCTTGGTTCCATTTTTGTTCAATTGTTCGACCTGCTCTACTTGCAATATTGAATGTTTAATAAAGCCTGTATGGTTTTGAAATAAATATTAAAGGGGGGGAAAAAAGCATTCTGTGGGCCGCATACCCCGGAAGCTAGAAAACTTTTTGGCTATGCGCCAGGCATTTCCATTACGTCCATGTCTTTGTGTCGTTTTTGCGTTAACATGTGCATTGCGCATGTGTTTAGTCCACTTGTGGCAGAAAAGGCGCCCGGGCCTTACTGTACAAAAACCCAACTTTATTCACGGATTCTGGTGAAACTAGCAATATGGGGCACTGAATTTGATGAATTTACTGTTTTAACAGACCATAAATTAGGTTGGAAAAACGATAGACGTGGAAGCGGAGTGTTTCTGGTGGCCGGGCCTCACTGGTTATTGTGCAAAAATCACACAAACTTAAGTCACTGATTTTGGTGAAACTGGATTATTTCATGGAGATATTTTCTGGTTTTCTCTATATTGTCCTCCGGCTGCTATGCCTCAACTCTGTGATTTACAGAGTTTCCTGATGGACCGAAACCCTTGTTGCTTAAACAACCACTGACTGCTGCTAAAAATAGCTGCCATTAGCTCAGTTAGCCATGCAGCTAGCTGTCCTATTAGCTGAGCCTGGCTCCGTTGCCCATTCCCCGCTGGTTCCCCCCACCTGAACCTGAAAACCTCCTCCTCCTGGCGGTCCAAAAGTCCTGTACTAGCAACACCAACACTCCCCCTGGTGCTGAGTTCCCAGTCCAGGCCGTGGATGCATAATGAAACCTGGATACCGGACCCAAATATGGCGCTTTTTCAGTCCAATAAACATTGCTCGCCTGACGTATACGCCCAAAACATTTCTACCTTCCAGGTTAACTTCCGGGGGTACGCGGCCCACTGAATATGCGCAGTAGTGTTTCTCTTGGTTATGACCACATAGTTCATACCCTGGTCTGACAGTAATATCCCATATGGTTGTTACTTAAAACCAGGCCAAATCATTAGGAAGAAATGTTTAATGACAATATTTTATGACTTTTGCATCATTGTGACCAAGGATTTTGCTTCTGATTTCTCTCAATTGACTTTCCAAACAATTACTATAATAGATAGTGATTTTTTTTTTAAACTACATACACAGCAATATTAGATTTTTCATCATATTGCTCACTTCTAATAGACGGCATCTTTTGGGAAAAAACATTATGGGTGACAGTTTAATTCCCTTAAAATTACAATGTTCTAAAACCATAATCCTCATGCTCAAATGGGGTTTCAAACAAAGAACTGAAAATTTTGTCACCAAAATAACTTTGGCTTTATTAAAAAATCATATTCATTTTAAATTTTAAATGTATGCTGGTACTTTTACAGCTAGTATGAAAAATACAAACTTCAAATCCACCTATATGCAAAACAAACAAGGCACCTTCAACAAACCATAAGTGCCTCAAGACTTATACAGCCAAGCCCTGAGTCCTGCCTCACATTTCTGTATCTGCTTATGGGGATTTATATGGATATAATGAACATCCATCCCAGACCAAAATTCAAGACATGAATTCTGTTGTCAACTGTAGGCAAAACGTGCAACACTGCCAGTAGGAAGAAAACGTAAGTCAAGATGTTACTTAGTTGCACAGTGCATGTTAGCCAACATTCTTGTTTAGGTGTCACGCAACGACACTTTTATTTCAAGAATTTTGACTTCAGATTGGCAGACATCTCATTAAGTGTGGTAAAATATATCAGTTTTATAATTTGTAGACACATTCAAATTAGAAAAACTGAGAGGCTGGAATGTTTGAGATTATTTGTCTTACCTTAGAATCTAACTCTGTGATTCTGTATCCTAACTGAACAGTCAGTCAGGTCAGTCGCATGGATATGGATTCATTTCTCTATTGTCTTCTTCAGTGTGAATCACTGAGTCCACTCATGTGCTACAGAGGGCAGAGTCTGCAGGTTTTCTTCCCCAACCAACGCTTGACAGCTTACTGCAGGTTTCAACCTTTCAAGCATAAAGGAAGCAACTTCTGAGTGAAAACTACTAGTTTTAGCTGTAATAAAACATACCTGAGGAGTCATTGACCTCTACAGCATATTGTTGGACACCAATGATGATCATTTTTGAAAAAAACATTTCTCTCTCTCCACATATCTGACTCTGATCATGTCAGATGTGTGTCTAGGAGCAAGATAAGATTCTTGTGCACTACAAGCAACTGATACAGCATGGGTTAACGCTCATCCCCTTCAAAAAAGGAAGGTACATGTTCATATATTGATGAAAAAAGAACACTTCCTCTAAATGACAAAACAGAAGCCAAACAATTAACATTTTCTGAATTTAAAAATTTGCTTCATGTGAGGAAGAAACACCGGTAAGAAAAAAAGACATGGCTAAAAACTGAACTGAAAACCTGCAGAGCAAGTGAGCAATTATTGTTTTATACATCATGAGTGTTAAACAGTGCAGTTTGCTAATCATCCTTATTCAAAACAGGTTATGTGAATGTGAATGAAAGGACCATTCATCTGCAGGCAACTGGCATCTCAGGTGCCTGGAAGAAGCCAACACAATTTCCAATCTTAATTTCTGCATCTCATATGCTTTGCTGTGTGATGTAGCTTGAAGAAATGACGGCAAAGGAAAAGTCCTGCAGTTCACAAACAGACCTAGAAAGAGAGCAAAGCATTTCCTTTTCAGAAACAGGGTTTAATCTTCCATTATCCACAGCACAGCTTCAAAGGATTCAGTACCTTAAAAAAAATCCAAGTTAGAATGGATTTCGAGATCCCAGTGCCCACTGACCAGTAACGTTTTACAGTAAAATGTCCCACTGTTCAGAGATCAAATAAACTGTCGTATTTTGTTTACTATGTTGCTCACCTTGGCACCATGGCTTTAGTAAGGCGCATAGCGTGGCGCATAATGATCCTTGGGCCGTGGGGTAGCATAGGAGCTCCTGGAGGCTGATACCGGTGACAGCCGTGTACGCTCATATGCGTAGCCTGCCGAGGAGACTGGTACTCGTCTGATTGGACTGCGGTCTCGTGCATAAAATGCAGCAGCTGCGGCGGGCGATGAAGGTGGAGGCAGTGGCCGACGGTCATATGGATCTACACTGGAGGAGAGCTTTGAGAGGGAGGAAGGGGGGGGTGGGGGAGGGGGGAGAAAGGGCATGCGACGATCCTCGAAATAGCTTGAGCCATAAGGGCGAGCTCTGTACTTCTCATAATAGTCAACACTGCTATAGAGACGTTCACGATCATAAGCTGATGACCTCTCAGAGCCTGCTGCTCTGCTGGCGAACCTATCCCCCAGCTCAGAGCTGTAGCTGCTAAGCCTACGAGGGGGAGGCGGCAACCCACCTACGTAACTAGACCGACTATACGCAGAGCCACCCATGTAATCAGCTGCTGGAGGTGAGGCCATCCCGTAGCTGCCCCTGCCATAACCTGGGGGACCGCGTGGGGGGGCCCGGCCGCTGCGACCTCTTGTGCCGTCACCGTAGCTACCGTTCCGACCGACTGGACAGTCTTTCGACCAGTGACCATGTTTCCCGCAGACATAGCAGCCGGTATGATCTCCCATTCCTGGGGCAGTGCGAAGCCGACTGGTGGACAGCTGTACGCTCATCAGCTTGCCTTGTAAGGAGAGAGAAGACACGCATGAGACCGTGGGGTTCTGACACGAAAAGGCTCTTACCGACTATAAAACACGTTAAATGCATTTGACCGACAATCTCTGAGTGAAGCGAAATAACCTGCCGCGCCAGGTGCAGGCGATTTCATGCCAGTGCCTATTCACCAGTTTAACTGCCACTGGTTTAACAAGAGACATAGCCAAACTTACATGTGATTACTTTCAGTCCACCCGGTCAATTAATGTGGAAAAATATCAGTTAGTGGATTTTACTTGCCACGAGAGCACTACGGCGACAGAACAGAATCCAAATTTGTATCTATAAACAGCAAAGACAACTAGCTCTATCCTGCCCAAGTTTTCACCTTTAAAGGCTGTGTTGTCCAGCTTATCGATAGCATCCATGGCATCCTCCATTCGCTCCATGTGAACAAAGGCATAATCCTTCACTATGTCACACTCCACCACCTGGCCAAAGTCTTCAAACTTGGCCCGCAGAACATCACTGGTGACCCCTTCGCCAAGGTTGCTGACATGTAGCTTGGTGGTGGACTTGGGCCTCCCTTTGCTTATCTCCACATTCATGCGCCAGCCATGCAACTGGTACTGGTGGAGGTTTTGAATAGCCTCCTCTGCTTCAGACATGTTGTTCATGTGTACAAAACCATAGTTTTTGACAATGTCACATTCGGAGACTTTGCCATACTTCTCAAAGAGTTCACGCAGCTCCTCAACTGTGGTATTGCAGGCAAGGTTGCCAATAAAAATTTTCACCATGATGAAGTTCTGTGTATCCTAGAAGATTTAGAAAAATGTCAATTAGTACTGTATAACCACAACCAATATTTAATGATCACTTTAAGGATGTGCGGGTCATCCCCACTGTCTGTCAGTGAACAATGAAGTGGTGCAATTAATAAATACACTCAGTTACCAGTTTATTATTATGTACACCTAACTAAAACTAATGCAGTCTCAAACAACAGTCCTGCAATTAATCCTTTATGTGTTAAAACTGTTTTACAGCTGATGATTAAACTGTATGATCATTTTGGAGGATGCAGTTTGTGGTGCTGTTGAACTGTATTGCATTATACAGAGAGGTGTTTCTGTTGTTTAGCCGACCCTCATTGATATAAATGGAGTGGACAAAATAATAGAAACACCTGTCGGTATGACGCAATACAATTCAACTGAACACGTTTGTGCCCCGACGTGCTGCTGACAGGGGTGTAAACTATTCAAGCGGGAGGCAACCCTAGCAGCTTTAGGCTAAATACAGCCTATTTGGCATTAAGTACATGCATTACATTGTTGACTAGCTCTGCAAGTTCACATGTTAACATATGATACGAATTTAACATAATTTCCTCTACGAAACTTTTGTAAAGTTTTTAAACACTATACGTTGGTTTGATTGTCCACTTAAAACCACTTTCTGACGACTGCTAACGTAGATAGGTAACATGTCACAGATAAGCCTATGGTCAGCTAACGAGTCGTACTAGCTAGTTAGCATGCTAACACTAACGTTATTAGTCTTTTCGGTGTATGTGACATTACCTATAGACTAACTAAGCCTGATAATATAGTCTGAACAGCTCGCTCGTTATTTATAAAATTTAGTAAATAGTGTACAGTTTGCAATGCTTCCATGTTTGTCCATATTTCAGTGTTATGACGTTCTAATGTTTGGCTAATGAAGGCGTATGAAGTCAGGAAGCTAATTTGTTGGCTAGCTAACAACTTAGTAGCTAACGTTCGCATACTAATTCAGCCCATGTTCTTTCAGAGAGCATTTAGAACAACGCTACAATGACAGTTATGCATCACCAACTTACTAAAATGTATTTCACCTCATGTTTTAACCTTAAATTCTCTAACCCACCTATGAAACGATGTAGGCCTCGACACCAATGAATGAACAGTGCAATGGCGATGTTTGTGCTGCATCCGTGATGCTGCTACCGCTTCTTCTACTCCCTTACCCTGCATTCATTACCGCCACCAACAGAGTGGAAGTATGTACTGTAATCGTACAGCATACATACTGCACACAGTCCTTGTCCTATACAGTTATTACATCTGACTAATGATAACTTGAAATGTTTTTCGAAATTGAGATTTATTGAACTCAAAGATTAGCTTGTAGCTGTATTCAAGCTGCATAGCGAGTAGTGACTCCATTTGTGCCATTTTCTAATCATCAATGGATTAATTGACAAATACATTTTTGAATCAACAAAGACGTACAAATGCAAGTATTGATAAAACAAAAAAGACTGATTATTACAATATGATTTTTAAAAATTGATAACACTTGATGATCGCATCACAGTTTGGCTCTATTGTGTGTTTTAATGTTTTCGAACAACAGTAGAGCAAGACAACAAAAATGTTAATAACGAAAGTTAAATGAGTATCCTTTAAATGACACACAAAATAGCAATGCCATTTGAAAGAACCTCATCGGCACACTTTCTGTTAAAATGAATCACATCATTGTTACTAATTAGTTTATCATTGTTGCTTTCAATGTATCTTATGGAAAAATCGATCCATATATTAAATGACAAGTACGCCTGAAGTCAAACTTACTCAAAGTGAATTTGCGAAATTTTCTGGTTAACATGAATTCATTCTGATAAAAACAGAAAATCCATTATAGAAATTAGGATCAGACTGATGCTTATTATATGGAGATGCTGGGGTGCATCTGTAAATTCTAGAAAACAGCTCACTCTGGGCCCTGAAAGAATAGATCTCAATAATCCCTTGCATGTTCCAAGGACCCGGTCCAGCTCAGGGCCTTGAAAGGTTCACAATTCTGTGCTACGATGAGGCTCCAGACAGTATTTTCTGAAAGTAGAACTGATTTTTTTCTTGTGTTCATAGTCTGATGTTCACTTAAGGGTTTTACTTTTTTGTTGGTTTCTTATGTACTTGACAACAAAGCTTAATATAGGGTAAATATTACATTAAACTATTATTACATTTACAAGGAAAAAGGCTTTTAGTCAAGATATTCTAAAGTGTAATAAAAACCCCTTAGGGCTAACAGCTGTCAAAGCATACAGACAAGAAACTAAAAATATCACATCATCATAAGTGGCTGTGCTTTCTGTTCAGAAATGGAAAATAAAGTTTATTTTGGTTTATTTGATATCACATGTACAATAACTTGTTTAAGGAGCATCAGTATCAGTTTCCCCAGTTAAGGCGACCACAAACATACGTAAACTGCTATGACCGTTGTATTCTGACATCTTACCAAACCTCTATTGAGATTATAAGTGGATCTTTGTCATGACAAAGATCTTTATTTTGCATATTACAACCCCATACCATAATGTAAGAGCATACTGTATTATTATATACATAAATTTATACACAATAACAATAAAAATATCTTAGCCATAGCCATATGCATATTATATCTTTCAAGTATCTCTCAGGGAAAGGTGAGTGTTACTTATATAATCCCCTTTCCATAAATACCATAAATAGCATTACACACAAAACTCTATAGTAGTGGAATTTACATTTTAGTCAAACAAGCAGAAGTACAACTTAATTGCATTTAGTTTCTATGGCACCTCATGTAATCGAATGCACATTTAGCCTATGTCTAAGATGAATTAAAGCTGTGTTTGGCACCAGTGGGTAACTGACTGCAATAGAAGGAGCCTTCATATTCAGAAACCTGAACAGGACTTCTCAGCTCTGAAGCTGTCTCAACATGGTGACACGTGATGTAAATGCTTGAAAAGAAATTTGAAAAGTTAACTTGGTTACACACTCTGCAACATTCAAGCTGAAAATCTAAATATCACTGACATGGTGTTTCATCGGTGACAGTATAGAATCGCAGCCCTGTCCGCTTTCTAAGCTAGCTTCAAACAGATAATGTATTTTCTCGTGGAGGGTTTCTTTCATGTCTTCCTAAAAACATGACACTGTGTATCTCTGTCCATATTTTAAGAGAAATGAGTATCTACTACTGTACTGGCTAGTCAAACGTTAACACCTTGTCAGTTCTTGAGTTAGCATACAACAACATACAGTATCCCAGTAATAGCCTCATGCTAACTGTAATTGTTGAAATTTCAGTTTCAGATTTTCAGAGAATGGTGAAAGAAGCCTTATATGAGAAATTACACTGAGTGCTGAAAGCTAAGTGGAACTCAGAAGTAGGGTTGGAATTTGGTTCAGTTTTACACTTTAGCATTCATTATTCCTCCACAGTTTTTTCAAAGTTGGACCGGTGGGACACAAAGAGGTTGGGGTTATGCTAACAACTATCAGATGTTCATTTTTGTTCATTTTGAATGGTAATGTCGACTACAGCTGCTGTCCTCCCTGTAGCAAACTACAAACTTTTCATAGCCACGTTTCAAGTCAACAGTGGCGAATGTTTGATTCTGTTTGAGGGTGAGAAAGAACCCTTAGTGCTCCATTGACTCCCATGTCTACAACCTGGGCGCATTCACGTCATTAGACAACTCAGTGACTGGATGTTGACGTGAATGGCATTTACGAGAAAGTGGTAATTACGGTAACTTCAATATGGCGTGAACGCAGAATTACTGTGTCGAGAAACCAGTATGCATATACCCCAAAAAAGGCAACCTCTATGGCTAAGTCCAACTGTCCTAAGCTGCAGTTCCACCAATGGTCAATAGATGCTGGCTCCAAAAAGTGTCGGATTCCACTGAAATCCCTTGAAAAAGTCTTAATTCTATCACTCTACTGTGCATCTTTGTGAGAATTATGAGAATCGTTATTACTTTAAGGGGATATTAAGGTTTATTCATGTGATTGATTTACAGGAGTCTCAGCTCATCACACTCAGCGTGCTCATCCGTCAGTTCCTCCCAGTTGTCCTCCCACTTCATCGTATGTTCTGGTTCCAGTTTGGCAAACAAAGATGGCAGCAAACAGTAAACCAAAATAAAAGCTTCAAAACATCAGTTCAGAAACGTATGTGTGCTGTCACAGATGTTATGTCCATGTTTGTCTACAGTCTACGGTCCATACTGACAGCAGTGGATCTATGGCATCTCAATTAGCAGGAATGGAACTGCTTTCCCTGCTGCAGTCACACTGTGATTTAGGCTGGTGACATGAATTGTTTTTACATGAAAAGCTTTTGTAACTTTAATTAGAAAACCCAAGAGTTAGAAACTCACTTAGCAACGTGACAAGTCTATCTTACACACGTTTCCCAACAACTTACAGTTCAAGTCTGGACAGGCAACTGAATCCCATACTGACATGTGTCATTCACAGCGAGAATTGGTCAGTGATCAGTTGGTGCTGGTGTCTGCTACAGCTTCAGTCAAGGAGGACACTGTTTCCACCACAGGGCTTATAGAGCAGATTGCATTTCTCGTCAGTGTGAGTTTTGAAGAAGTTGATCCATTTTCTCTCAGTAGCTGCTTTCATGTCCAGTCAGGATGTACAGGTTGCTCAGTGCTGAGGGGTCATCTGTTGGTGTGCTCTGAAGGATAATGTCCCTGTAAAAAGTCCAGAAGGAAAGGGGGGGGGAATCTCACAGCTCATCCAGGGTGCATGAATCAAACACAACCAAAGAAATGCAGAGCTGGCCCATTCAGCTTATGCTGTGACTAATTCTGGGATTTGAGGGCGCTATAAATGAGTGTATCTTTAAATGAGACTGTGTAACTTTTAAAAGGAAGAACACATTCCTTCTCTTACAAATGAAAAGTTGCATAAGTCATAAGCAATAAAACACACCCTTGCTCAGTCCAATACATTGAGGGGTCTTGCTGCTACAACTTTACTATTATAATTATGGCCTGTAGCTTATGGTGGCTAATATTAGCTAATATTAGCAATTGGCGCTGTGTAACTGACATTACTGAATCACTAACATAAGCATGCTAGGCATATGCTTATGACTTATTTCTATTTGTGTTAGGCCACAGTGGCCGCTCTTATGCAACGGTTACATAGACTTGTTTTGAAGCTTCGAGTGATTCCAATGATCATAAATCATAGTTGATTGTTTCTGTGCACATGTGTTTATTTGGGATGGGGGGGGGGGATGTCGAAAGGCATGTTGGCCCTGAAGAAATGAGAAAAAAAACTGTCCTCGGAGAGCAACTGACAAAGCTGTAATAAAAACCCACAGTGTTTGGAATATCACTACGTGTAATGATGGTTAGTACTAGGGAACTGCATTTAAAACTTTGTCAGTTTAAGTTGAAGAGAAGATGAAGTTTGTTTTTCATTTCAAACTACCCCAACTACTGATGCTGCTACTAATACTATTAATATTACTACTACTGTTAAATCTGCTACCACTACTACTACTACTACTACTACTATTAATACTTTCAATACTATTACTTCTATTCATTCTGCTACCACTCCCATCAGTATAATAATAATAATTGGATGTGCCATATCTTCCTGTTAAACAAAGATAAAAGTGAAAAAACACTTTTTGGAGCCAAGGAGAACAATTAAAAGTCCGCGCTCCGCTTCAATCGCTAATGTAAAAACCACAAACCGAGACAGAAATCTTGGTGTAGTCATACATTCAGACCTACATTTTAACATTCTGATTAAGACAATTACAAAATCAGCCTACTGTCACCTTAAGAATATATCAAGAATCAAATAACTTCCTTTCCAGTAGGATTTAGAGATCGTTTTATCTTCAGTGGGCTAGACTACTGTAATGCTGTCTTTACAAGTCTCTCTAAAAGGTGGATCAGACAGTTGCAGCTGATTCAGAACTCTGCTGCTCGAGTCTTCACTAAGACCAGTAGAGTGGATCACATCACTCCTGTTCTCAGATAAACTGGCTTTCTGTCTGTCAAAGGATTGACTTTAAAATACTACTGTTGGTTTATAAAGCACTGCATGGTTTAGGGCCAAAGTACATTTCTGATCTGCTGCTCAGATGGTCTGGGACAGGTCTGCTTGCTGTGCCCAGAGTCAAAGCTAAACACGGAGAAGCAGCGTTCAGTTTTTATGCACCACATATCTGGAACATACTTCCACAAAACTGAACGTCTGCTCCAATTCTCAGTTCGTTTAAATCAAGAAGAGTGTTCTCTTTGCCACTGCCTTTTATTAACTTAAATTTGTGACTATTTCTTCATATCTGTTCAGTAGACGATTTGTTCATTTTTAAACAGGGGGGACGGAGGGTTTCCGGGTTCGTTTTGTTCACCTGCGACTAGCGACCCCCCTGTAGCTATATAGTTAGCTACAGGGGGTAGAGAATATTATAGATCCATGACTCATAGAAAAAGTCGCAATTACAAATCTGTCTGCTACTTCAGCACCACGTGGATTTATCAACACACAGCACAGTTAGGCTGCTGATATTTCAGAGCCATGGTCGGGGCCATAGATTCTAACTTGCACAAACCTCAGTCAGATAAAGGATCAATGAGTCAGGCAGACTAGACTAAAATATTCAGCTAAACAACCCCTCTGTCCCTGCACTCTCTCTGCTACTAGGGGATGGAGAGGGGGGATGGCAGGTTAACAAGGGGGATGCATTTTGGTCATTTTGCTAACAAGGGGGAAGCCATCAAATCTGTTACTGCACTGTAATTTGCATTCTCATGTTTAATGTATTTTATTAAATTTTAGCTTATTTTTATCTTCTATTTTGTTTTACTTTACTACTCCCAGTACTACTGCCATCGCCGCTATTGTTTCACCAGTGATTGACATTGATATTGTCAGATTAGTGTTAACGTACCTGTTTGTTCCCAAAACTCTGAATACTCGACTCTCATCTGTAATTTCTTGCGTAACCTGCAGATAAAGATGAAATTTACCTTTTTATAGACATGGTGCAAATATGAATTTGACTGAATGACAAACACGTGACATCAGCTCAGTCCCAGCCTGTCGTAGCTAATCACCTCATTTGAATGAAAACTCTTCCCTTTAAGGCCATGCTTCCAGAAAGCCAGCACACTATCCTGTAAGCAGACTGATAAAACACGTCATGTCACCCAACTGTCAGCAGGAACATCAAGTCTCATTCACTGTGTTTTTCACATGATTGTTTCTACCTAGAGTTTCGATGGGGAAGTCAAAGACCATTTCAGCAGCCAGCTCTTTGGATGGAAGCCCTCGGAGGTTCACAATCTTAACAGTTTCTGTTCAATGTGCATCAGGATTGAGATACAGTATATTATGAATCAGTCTGAAAGATGGCTGGAGGATTTAGAACGCGTTGAGATGGAAGTGACTTACTTTCTAATGCGATAAGAACAGTGTCTCTGTCCATTTGGGTTATCTGTACTGCCATGAGTGCTCCACTATCTGCAGACGCACAGAGACAAAGAAGAGAATTTAGTTTAAGCTTTAAGCTGAGCTCTATGAGCAGGCAGCGGAGAAACACAGCAGTCCAGCCTACCTGGTGCTGAAACAGGCGTGCTGTTCAGCTCTATAATATCAAACTTGAGCTGTTGGCTGATTGGGCGTTTCCCATTACTGCAGTCTCTCACCCCAACACACAGCTGGGGAAACTCATCTGTCACCAACACCAGCAGCTCAAATATTGGCAGAGGGTCTGGTAGCCTAATCGCTATGTGCTGCAAGTCAAACAGATGGCAACGCAAAGAGGAAAAGTCTGGTTACATCATACTAACAATGTGATTGATCAAATATTACCACAAACCCAGTATGGGTTGAAGCCCTACAACAGAAATAGGCAAAGCACTATATTTCACTGAAGACCATGACTGTACATGTCTGTACAAACCTTTAGATGCATGAACTTCTGCAGAGGCTCATACCACAACAGGAGAACCAGGCCAGATGGAACTGCCCCACATAGAAATGTACTGTCTGTGTATGGGTTTCTTGCTGAGAGAGAGAAGAAAGGTGGAAAGTCTGCTGTTATTACTGAATAAAAATACAGAGCATGTAGAGTAAATTCTGCACCACTTACCTACACTACATCTCCTGCAGCCTTTAGTGTCGGGAATCTTCACAGATATGGCAAACCTTCTGTGGATAGAGAGAGAATATACAGTTCAGTAAGAACACCTTTCACAGTGCCAACAAACAACATAACTGTCACTTAAAGCCACTATGTGTAGGTTTAACAATGTCTTAAATGCCTTGATGCCACCCCATGGTAGTATCAAGAACACCACTATTACTACTACTGCACCCACAAATTTACCATTACTCCAACTTACAACCTACTACCACTAATGTCCTGTCCTACCTGGCGCTGATCCTCTCAGTGAAGCGGTTGGTGCTGAGTGACAGACTGCTGTGTTTCTTCTGGAGATTTCCTCTCGGTTCAAACAGAGCCGTCAGACTGTGGGAATAAAGCTGGGAAGACTTCCCTGCAGGATCAAGTCAGTCAAGTCAAGTCTGCTTTATTGTCAATTCTTCCACACGTACATTACATACATACAGAGAATCGAAATTGCGTTACTCTCAGACCCCCGGTGCATACAGATAACACTAACAGTAGACGGATGGATACTTTCTTAGAGCAGCAGAAAAGATACAGCTCTCTGTGTTCTCTGACAAAACCGACATTTGAAGAGATTTGTTACCTGATACAGACATCAGCACGTTGTTCATAACATATAGCCATGTACATCGCTGAGGGAGTAGCTGTGGGAAGAAAGAAAAGACAATCAACATCAAACAGTTCCTGTGAGCTAATATTTACCATGTGCTGTAATTTGATACACATTTGCACACCAAGACTGTTCTTGAAATATCATCTTAGGTGATCACCTCATATAGTTTGGGTGATTTAGTTGAATGTTTTTTTTTTTTTTTTTTTTTTTACAGTTGAAGAATTATATGTTCATCAGAGGCTCATTTCTGACGCTTGGATCATTGATCTCATTCTTCCAGTCATTACCCAGAGCTCATGACCACAGGTGAGGGTTGAAACACAGATTGACTTGTAAATCATGAACTTCACCTTCAGACTCAGCTCCCTCTTCAACACAGTACGGACGCTGCTCCAATCCATCTGTTGATCTCACACTCCAGCTTAGCATCGCTCACAAACAAGACGCTGAGAGACTTCCTCATTTGGGCAAGCCGCTTGCTCCCAACCAGCAAGGAGCAAGCCACCATTGCCCAGCAGAGTACCATGGCTCCATCCTAACCACTTCACACTCTGCTACAAGCCAACCCAGTGCACACTGGGAGTCACAGTTTGATGAAGCCAGCAGAACTACATCATCAACAAAAAGCAAAGATACGATCCTGAGGTCACTAAACTGTACACTCTCCACTCTTCTGCTGCATCTACACGTCACGTCCTTAAAAGTTAGAATTGGACAAGGGACAACCTTGGCAGATCCCAACACCGACCTAAAACATGCTTGACTTACTTTTCAGAATGTGAGCACATCTCTTGTTTCAGTACTACAAGGATCAGATGGCTTGTAGCAACTACCCCGGCACCCCCCAATGTTTCCACAGTGCCCCCAACAAGGCTCCCTGAGGGACACAATGATAAGACTTCTCCAAGTCCATAAAGCAAATTCCCATAAGCCTTTCAGAAATAAAGAACCAGCACAGAATCCACATTACTCCGCCTGAATTTGAGGTTCCACAATCAGCAAGAGCCTCCTTTCTGATCATTGGTCTTTGAACTAGGGTGGTGCTCAGTACACATGAACCATCTTTTGCTCCAACATGCTGTCTAATAACAAGCACCACTCAGATTCAGATCAGTCAGGCCTTTCCTCTCAATCATCCCCTTCTAAGTGAGTGCTGGACTCCCCCAGCAGAACTATCTATGTATTTTTTGCAAGAAAACAGTCACATTTTCACTTTGGAGCGTATTGTGTTGCAACAAAATGATGGTAAATACATGGATCAGTACTTTTCTTACCTTTTCTAGTGTATCTTCATGAAGTTCATTAAGGTTCAGTGTGTAGATGCCCTCCTCTGCCCCAAGAATAAGGTACTGATCTAAGAAGGAAAAGTATTTGTTAAAGGAAAAAACTGGAAAACAAGTAAAAAATTTCCTGCGCCATAACCCAAAGTGACCATAATATAAATGTGGGACATTGATATTGTTGTTACTTGTACAGTTGATGAGATATCTAGCAACGCTGACATCAAAACTACATCCATTAGAGTTTTAGGACATTAAGAGACATTATTGTCTTACCTCTTGTCTTGGGTAAAATCCAGGTGACAGCACAGTGGATTTTAAGAGGACAACCGTTGAAGACTTTGGAGAAGCAGGCTCCCATCTACAGAACCAGCACGGCAACTGAATCACTAATGGTCTGACATTGCTATAGTGTCTTTTTTTTAAATTTTGGTATGATATCCATTCTAACAAAAACAGCATGTATGGTTATTACAATAATAATACGTTTTTAGCTAGTCAATATATTAGCTTCGTGAATTCATACGCCTTCATTAGCGAAACAGTTGAACGGCATTACATGGAAATATGGACGAACATGGAAGCATTGCAAACTGTACACTATTTACTGAATTTTCTAAATAACGAGCGAGCTGTTCACAGTGATAGCCTGATGCTACAGTCTGTAATGTCACATACACTGAAAAGACTAGTAACGTTAGTGTTAGCAAGCTAGCTAGCTAGTACATTATATAATGTATTTAAAGTTGCACTAGGCTACTTTGCACATTGGTGACTTCAAATACCCACAAGCAGTAAATGGGTGCTGAGGTTTCCAAAGATGCCAAATATATCAGTGTGAATTTTGTGCAAATGTGTATAAACTGAAGCATGAGCCATCCAAAAATATTTCCATTTGATGGAATGGTGCAGCTATAAAATCATCAGCTGGATTTTTACATAAAAACTGTTCCTAGTGCAGCTTGTATCATGCCATGCGAGGAAGCTTATTTTGTTAGTCATCAGGGCACTGCCATTGGTCAGGTTTTAGATCACATGCTGTTAGATTTCACACTTACATGGACTTGAGGGGTAGGAGGAAGTCCATGACAATCAGCCCTCTAGAAAGTTCAAAGGTTACACATAACAAAACAAAGGGGAGGATAAAAACTGTACATCAGATGCATTACAAATCAACATCTTGTTTGGCTGCATGATTTGTCATACAGACAGACATTATTCATTAGGAAGTTATTAGGTTAGCAAATCACACAAGCTTAACGATGTTTGCTACTGATAAGAGAGACAGATGTTTGGCTTGAACTCACAGAGTCCTCAGTCTTTTTCCTCAGTGTGCTCCATTCAGGTGACAGTGGTGTCTCTCTTTTTGGAGAGGAAACAGTGGTAACCTTCGTCTTCTCTGCTGTTACAGCGCCCCCCGCAGGCAGACATGGATCACTGCAGCGCTGTCTGATGTCCTGCGTGGCCGAGCACCTGGCCAACACTTGTCGAACACAGGAGAGAGGAAGGGGAAGTTACTTTTGTCAGTCTAAGTCTTGACTTTGAACTCACAGATAAGACCTCAGACTTGACTGTGTGTGGGTCTTGGGTGTTCCAGGCTACATAAAGCCAAACAAACATGGCCGTCCAGCTAACCGCAAAGCTGTTTTTCTTAGTTACTGAAAAGCTGACATGTTGGCGATACAACATGAGCTCTGATGGAGTTGTTGGCACGATGTGTTGTACCTGTAGCGGAGGTGGAGTCAGCAGTGATGGCAGTGTCAGGGCCCAGCGTACAGCTCGGCCTCAGCGTCAGGTCTCTGTTCTCTTCGCTGGGAGTTAAAGAGCTGAAGGCCGGCAGGGAGGCTGTAGACGGACTGAACAAACCACTCTTTCTACCGCCCTGAAAAACACCAGAAAGCACATTACTCACTCTGAAGGGCTAATAGGGTCATATTTCAATATGTGCTCCTGTGTGCCAAGTGTACACTGTAAGAACCTCTGTCTTTTCCCCTAGCGCCATAAACAGATCATGGACGCTACAGTGTCCATGGTTCAGTTCCTACCAGGGACCTTTGTCTAAATAATATAAAAAATATATACTGCTTCACAAAATGCCAACAGTGAAACTGCTGCATCACAAATAATGTCGTTCACTAGGCCTATGGAGTTATATCTGTGTCTCGTTTCTGAGCATATGATGGGAAATTTTGAGCACAGAAATAATGCTTTTACATTTTGTAAAGAAATCATCACACAACATATAATGTAAACAAACATACGAAAATCTATTCTGTTTATTCTCTAATTTTCTATGCAAACTTTAGAGCACACAGAGCAGCGATGTTGAGAGAGGGCAGATGAGTAAAAGTGAGTGAGAGAGGTTATTATAGTGTGCTTCTATGGGATATAGCAAAAAAATGGTTTTGTATCAAGTCTGTGACTGAAATGTTTGTACCAGTATATCATATTTTCCATCTGTGACATAACAATTCACTATTGATTAGAGCATTTGAAGCAGGAAGTTAAAGGAATGGCAGGGAAGCTCTGACCAGTTGTTGATGTTATTCTAAGGAGTTGATGGAGTTAACACTTACAGTATTTATACCTTTAATGTTGGCCTTCTATTGTTGAATTTATAGGTCAAATAAATCAGTTTGATCTATTCTTTCAAGTCTTCCTGCTGGCATTTTAAGTGTAATTAATGGTTTTTTTCCAGGTGTATACATACTCAAACCTAGGATAGAATCAGTACATAGTATGCAATTGGAACACATCTTCAGTTTAGGGTTGTATAATTACCACTCACATCAGTAGATGGCGCCCTCCTAATGGTTAAACTCCTGAAAGGCAAAGGAGCAACAATGTCCTGATCAGGCTCCAAAAAAAAAAATAGAATCAAGTCATGTGATGAGATCCAAATCAAGCATCATGACAACAAGCTAGACAACAAAGGCAGAGGCTGAAGATGCTGAGGGCAGTGTAACAGCAGCACATACACAAAAATCTTGAGGAAACACCACACAAAAAAAAAAAGCAGACAAAAAAAAAAAGCCCAGAAAGCTGAGTGGGTTTGTGCTGAATCCCATCCAGCTCGAGTAGTACAGCACGACTTTGGGGTTTGGGATTAGCGGAGAGTGAACACAAACCCACTGATTATGTCAAAGATGTTTGGCATTAGCTGATATTCACATTGTAAAAAAAAAATAATAATCACAAGCAATTTATTTCAGGTGAATTCATGTGGGATGGGGGGGACACTGCTGGAGTTGATGGACGTGGCCTACCTCAGCTGCAGAGCTTGCTCCACACATTCCAGCAGGCTCCTGCAACAGGAAGACCTGGTGTTTATCTGACTACGGGCCTGAATGGCCCATAACAATGGGTGGGAAGGAACCAGAGGTTGACTCATATCGGTTTATGAAGCCCGAAAATAGTGCTGCTATTTGGACTCAGGCTCAGACTGCTGAAATTCCGTACTAATTTAATGGATCATTCCAGTTATTACAAGTCAGATCTCATTCTCTCAGTTTTGGCCATCATCACTATCAGTAATGATAACATTGCTAAAAAGAAATCCAACGGGGGAAAAAACACAGATGATCAGACAGGTTGTGAACAGACCCCCAGGTGAGCAGGTGGCAGGGGAATTTTATTGCATGTTATTTCACATCTCTCTCGCTCTCTCCTTATCTCTTGTCATCTCTCTACTGTTGACTCTAATAGAGGCATTAAAATACCCAAAACGTTCTGTAGTAGGAACCAATGGGCTTAGTCTCTTTGTTTCAAATGGTTTGGTCAAGTTTGCATATGTCCTCCCAGAAGGGAGTAGTAGTATGAATGCAGTGGAAGTTACTCTACTTCCTGGAAGTTACTTTGACTTTTTTTCTTGCATACTAACAAGTTTTCACACACTCTCAATCGCAGCACATGGCTTTCAGATGTTACATCTGACTTAAGTAGGTGGGAGCCACGCTAGTTTATTGTTATTGTACCAGTAAATATATTAAATGTACGCCCCAAAGTTATATGCAGTCCTATGTGTGTGAGTTGACTTTCCTCTTAATGGCAAATACTGTATGTGAATATGTTATTTATTAAATCATAATAGCTATTTTTAAAATTAGCTGAGCTACTCGACACTCTTCCCATGTACCCCCTGGTAACTACAGAAGTACTCACTGGGTTACATGTACCCCTGGTAGGGAATCAGTGGTTTAGATAATCTGGATGAATTATTGGTTTGTTTACAACCTGTCTGATCACCTGACTGCTTGTGTTTCATGCCCAGTCGAACTTTGTTATCACAACGTCACAGTGTTCCCAGATCTCAGTGATTACTTTGGTAATGCAATACTGATAGAAATTATGGTAATATTACTACAAAAATAAGTTGTAATAAACCAGAATGATCCTTTTCATGCTAAAAAATATTATTACCAATGATAATATTGTCACTACAGTTACTACAAATACAACGATTTGTGATTCCACTATAGCTGCTAACCTAATCCTGCTACCACGACTTTATTGTCACTGCTATTAATACCCCTACTATTAGGAATAGTAGGAACACTACTATTACTACTCTTACTGCTTTCAATACCAAAAATTATTACATAACAATCAGCCCATTAAATCCGTCTAACTAAAAGATGCCTCCTCCCCCTCCTTCCTTTGAACACTCTGAGGCTTTAATATCCATATTCTGTCAAATACACTCTCTCTGGTTGTGTTATAGAGCCCAATAGTGCCCCCAAATCCCTAAAGGCAATTTGGCAAATTTGATGTTGTGGCCACACTCGGAATTGCAGGTCACATGACACCGACATGGCCAAAAATAGATTTTACAGTCATTACACAAACAAAAGGCTGTAAAAAGATGAATACATTGGCTGCTAACATATAATAATTAATTTCAGGATTTGAAGACTAAAAAAGTCTTAGAGCCTTATCAGTATATTTTTTTTTACTGGAAAAATATGGAAGCCTGAAGAACTTTTTTGGCATATGCAACTGGTGAGCACTTCTAATTGAAATGAATGGGGCTCTATATTGGAACACAGTATCCAGTTCTCTTAAAACAGCCCTTCACAGATTTAGCACTGCACTCCTATAACATTGTCGGACTCACGCTGGACAGTTAAAAGAGATCATTAAAATCGATGCAGCAGAACCAGAGATATTGTCCTTTTTATTTCTTATTTCTTTCTTTTACTTCCTTATCAAAACTTGGCTCCTACATTACCCACAATGCAACTCGACCGCCAACAGTTCAGTTGGAGATGCGTTATTTTGCACCAAGTCCCGCCCTACTGTGCTGTGATTGGCTAGTACTCATAACTTCGACGCGTTGTGATTGGATGCTAGCACCGTTTTTTCTGATGAATTTTCAGCAAGTCCCGCTAGCAACACTAGTGACACTACTGACGTTGATGATAATGTAATACTAATACAAATATCAATATATTTTAAATCTTTATATCTACAGAGGGCATGCAACTCAATTTAACTCTATGCAATTTAACCCCTTGTTCATATAACATTTGCTTCTCAGCAAATCATGTATTCATAACCATAACTTTATTCAGTGAACATATTACACTCAATCTTGAACCATATGTTGCCATCAAGAAAAACAAAGGGTTAGAGAGCTGTATAAGATAACAAAATAGGCAAAATTATTTCAAATTAAAGCATTTCCGTTAAAATAACATTTGTTATTTTATCTAGGGAAAAAGCTATGCTTATTATCTTAGCGTATGCCCCTCAGAAGTATAAGTGTATTAATGTGGTAAATTAACTAATCAGATCTTTCCTATTTTGAAATAAAGACCAACTTTTAAGAGCCTTAAAGAAAATTAATGCAATAAGTCACAGGCGAGGGAGCACCGAGGATCTCTGTCATCCTAGGGAACAGCTGCTCGCAGCTAGCATCCAATCACAAGGATGCGTCGAAGTAACAAGCTAGCCAATCGCAGCACAGAAGGGCGGGACTTGCCGCAAAACGGGTGGGAGAAAAAAAGAACACGTCGGAGATTCCGGTGTGTAATGCTAGTAGGGCTAACGCAGCATGGAGCCTCTAGCCTGAAGGAGAGATGAAGAACGGGGTACAGAGATCTGGTAAGCTCACCTCTCTAACTCCTCAAACTTATAGTGTTCAGACCCAAAAGACGCCAAGCGACTATCACTTATTTCATTTATCAGACTTCACAAAGCCCCCTCTGGAGACACTAAAGGCTTTATACAACTTTTTCACATATGCAGTAGAACTTCCCAACACCTGGAAACACACTTTGATGTGTAAAGTCAGTGGAGTTCCCCTTTAACACATCCATGCTCAGTTCACTGTTGGGGATTTAGAAATAAACAGATTACACAAACTGGGAGGAAATCTTTGGATTTGGGGGCACTATTGAATAATGTTAAAAAAAAATATTGTGTAGAGTGTATAGTTGACAAAAGAGGGGAATTTGGGAATTTTTTCTATTGTTGGCCTCAGGTTAACTAATAATCGCTTCAAGGGAGGCAACAGTGATTTCTCTACATCGAAAAACAATATTCCCAATCCAGAATGAAGGTAGAAGAGTGAAGGAGAAAACCGAGAAAAGTCTTACGGTGAGTTGTCTTCATCTCCAGACAGATTCCAGTCATCATCATAAGGGCCCTGCTGAAAGGGGAACCCAATCACAGCTTTTGGTCATCTTCATGAATGTCATCAGTATACAGCACTGTCACAAAAATATCTTGCAGAAGACGTGCATTACCAAATCAGGATAAGGCTCTGTGACTTTCCTCAGCGGAGGCCCAAACTTCACTTGGTCAACTGCAAAGAAAAACGTGATAAGAATGAAATGAGTGTGGATTTTATCAGAGTGCTCTCACACAATCCGGGCGTTTTCGTGCTCACACTATTGATGAGCACTCGCTCTCAAGTGCATTGATTAGCCTTAGTTGGAGCTAGACACAGGATGCACTCTGCAACCACACATGACCAATAATGAGCCAGCACTATGGCAGACTAGCTCCTACAGCCCTGAGCCCATACAGCTGAGCACAATATGACAACGGCACACTGACTAACACAATACCATTTTTACCATTTAAAATGGGACCTTTCCAACTCAGTTTAATACACTCAGAGGTTTTGCTGCTACAGTACTTGGTCTGGTATGACAGTAGCATATGGTGGCTAAGGATAGCTAATGTTAGTAAACGTTAGATAAATAGTGTTGCATAACGGCCAATACTGAGTCACTTCACTGACTTTCTGACTTTTCTCTACTTGTGTACTGTTCTTGCATTTACCATTATCCCGTACACAAGTAACACTGGCTTTCTTTAATGTCTACAGTACAATTCACAGATAACAACTCTAACATATAGTATATACAGTATACATGACTGAAACCTTCAAGATCTAACTAAAAGCTAGATAAGAGCCCATCTTGCCTTCTTTCCCAAGCTTTTGGTATGCTAGCTAACTGAAGTCATTGTAATATACTTCTTCCTTATAACGCAGATCACACAATCCCCATAATAAGGTATTTTCAAAACTACTAGACAACATTTTCCATCGATATTCATGGTACTCACAGAGGGAATCTATCATTTTTGGAGACTACCTGACATTCATTAAATACCACCAGAAGGCCAAATAATTCCATGTGTATGCCAAACTCTAATGGGCAGATTTTCTGAGCACATTTAAGGTACAAGGTAATTTATTTATCATTATACATCACAAGGTTGTACAACGAAATTCCGTTAGTAGGCCCTTCATGCTACACACATACAATACATATATCCTACAGTTATTTACATATATATTTTTGAATTTGCTTCTGGGGGGAATGCAAGACAGCAGCAACAAGATAGTGAAGATACTAATATGGTTGGTATCTTCACATAAAATGTTCGACATCTGGAAACAGTGTCCATCCACTGCGCTTGAGCACCATCGATGTGAACACAGAGTCCGCCTCCCCTCATCCCGCCGGAGTTCTATGCTCCATCAGCTCAGAACACGGTCCGTCCCGTGAGTGCTATGCTCCCCAGGTGGACTCAACACTTTCCTCTTGCGACATCATCAGGTCAAAATATCAACTTGGAACATAAGCTGACAAGCTGACTGCTATTAAAAGCCTCTGAATTAACAGAGTCTGAACTCTGAGGGTTGCGTTCGACAAATTTTGTAACTTTCCAAAACAGACAATCACGCCCACTTTACGCAGCAACTGGCCAAATGTGCGGAGGCAAGAAAGTAGTCAGGGGTTTGACGTCTCTCTCAAGCTCTCTTTTTTCATTCTTCCCACAACTATTTCTGTCACTTTGCATGTTACTAAGTGCAACACACAATGTATGCCTTTGAGGAGAGACTGTCGTGGGAACGAATTGTATCTCACGCGCACAAATGAATCAAAATGTGGGAAGGAATTATATTTTTTTCTCTCTATGGCCACTCCAGGGCTCCGTAGAGTCACACTCTGAACAGATATAAACACTTCTGCCTTTAGACGACATGTCACATGACTTAGTTCATGTTAAGCATACTGAGACCTTAACACTCGCAAGGGGGTAAACCCTTTGGATTTTAATGATCCACTTCCCTTTCAAGACAGAATGTTTTGACTGAAGTATTTCATTACAATACAATAATTTGCTCATATAGTGTAAAAAAAAAAAAAAAACATATATTACATGTACATATAATTATTATGACGTATTCCAAGTAAAGACAGGGGGACCTCCATTTTCAGTTTAATTCTGTAGACTAGCTTTTGGAAGTATCTTGCTTTGGTTTCTCTGATGACCTGACTGAGATGTGATTTGCAGGAGGAAGCAGGTCGTCGTGTAACCACAGAGAACCTCAGCTATTGGTTGACAGTTTGACTTTGAAGCAGAGGATGGGGAAACTAGTGAACCAGAAAGCAGAAGTCTCGGCTCACTTAGCTCTCATAGTGTTGCTGAATGCCTGCATCAACAGATGAAACTTCTATCATCATTTTAAAGTTTATAACTTGTTATGAGAAGTCTCTGAAGTTATATTCTTTGCTGTTTGAATGGGAGTATGAGGGGTTTAGAAAACTGATTGCAAAATGTAATGAATTATTCCAAATGCATGTCAGTACTGTCACAGATAACACTAAAGGAAAGGAAAATGTAATTTGTAATGACCAAACAAAAAACTATTATTCATTTTGCATGCATGCATACTCCATTTACTACTAATACTTTGAATGTTTTCAACCACTCCAGCAGTCAGTGGTTTCGTTTCAGTATGAAAATGAACTTGCAGAGACTTGAAACATGCTTGCAATAGAAATTCCACCACAGTGAACATGATGTGTCATTTTTGGTCAAAGATCCATTGTTGTTGCATGGTAAAGTAGTTGGTCATGGCTGATTTGAAAGCTCTGTACTGTATTACAAAGTAACATGGCTGATGCCAGCAGCTTTCCCTACTTCTTCACTGGTGCAAGACTATGCATTTTCACATAGTTTTAGACAATTATCATAACAATATTTATTTAAAAAACACACCGGTTGTAGTTTTTCACTTTACACTCGACATCAGCAAAAAAAAAAAGTGAAACAAATATTCTCACTGGTGAAATAAGCACGATGTCCTGAAGTAATCCTTCACATTGTTGTGAGTGATCGCACTGTGTGCCATAAAAAATAAGAATCACAAAAGAACATTGATTAAACGAGGCTTATAGTGAAGGGATCTGAACTGCGATTTGCCCGTCCTCTCAAAGTCAGGGTGAAGCCATAACCAGCTGTAGGGGTCGGTATTGTTAGGATTGTATCTTTATCTTATCCATACTCCATTTTTTTAAAAACATTTTTTGGGGGCTTTTTGCCTTTATTTGATAGGAACAGCTGAAGAGAGAGAGGAAATGCGGGAGAGAGGGAGGGGGATGACATGCAGTAAAGTGCCACGGCCTAACATTCCTGACATCAAAATACTGAGTGAAGTTTAGAAAGAATGAAGAACGCAGACATCAGTCAGCGTCAGTCCTCCTCCCTCTGCTGCTGCTGCGATTCGCTGCCTGCAGTGTGCATGCCTGCACCATTACACCCCTAATATGATATAATATCTACAATGTTAATTCAGTTGCTTTTACTCTTGTTTAACCTTTAAAACGAAATCTGTCTGTATGTAGCCTAACTGTTTATTACGGAAGAGGATTAGGGCCACATGTGAAAACTCTAATGAATTTTTCACATGTGGCCCTAATCCTCTTCAGCAGTTTATCTTAGTTCGCCATGAATCTTAAAATTTGACAAATTCTTGTAAACTTAGCTGCTGGCTGAGACAAACCAGCCCCTCCTCTTCCGTAAGAGAAGAGAAGAGGGCTAATTCTCTGGTTCGGTATGTACTTCGGTTTTGGGGTCATGGTTCGGTACGTTTTCGGTACAGCAGGGAAAACAAAAAAAATGCAGAAAATAACATGTTTGTCATTATTTTGAAAAATGTAAGCATTCAACAGTGGCTCATTGGCCATAATTCTTCCTGTAACAGTTAATGCACTCAAATACTGGCATATTGTCAATAAGAAAAAATAAATAACACAAATGTCAGTAATGCTCCATCGTAAGACTCATCGTAAGAGGTTAATGCATGAACATGATTAACTTAGAATGTAACAGAGCAAACCCATAGTTGTTTTTGATAACATATATTAACAGCTGGCACATAGCTCTTTTGTTTTTACGGATTAAGACGTACCGTAGTACCTATGCGTTCAACGTAGGCTTTATTATTTTGAAGAAATTGATGCCAAGTTAGGGTTGATTTTATAGTTTAGTCCTTAATTGTCAGTGTACAGTTGATGCACTTGGTAGCTCACTGCATCCGCGTGTAAGAATATGTGGGTGCGCAAAACATGCCTCACATAATTAGGTCTGTGATTTTAAATAATGTACCACGATGCTTTTTATATTTATATCCTAATCAAATCAACTAACCAGTATTTATCAATTGAGATGCAATGATAGTGACTGAATCGTTGATCACTCATCTGGACCCAGCGCCATGAGGGGTCTTAAGGGGGTTTGGCCCCCTCTGTTTAAGCTTTATGTATCCATACAAAAATAGCAAACAACAAAGAACAAAATTATTGGCTGAGATACATGTGACTTTCACTTAGCGGTTGTTTCAGAACAATGCATAGCGGCGCTGTTGTTTCATAAGCATTGACAGCGCTGTTTGTTGTGAGTAGGCGACAGGGAAGTGAAGGGACAGTCGACGAGAGAGAGAGAGAGAGCGAGAGCTGCAAGCTGCAGCTGTTTCTCCCAATCTTAGGGAACAAATTGTATCTCTTGCTCACGCAATAGCATTTCGAGCGCTAGATGTAGAAAAACATGGCCTCGATATATATTTTATTCTCTCTGGCCACCACGGGGCTCTGTAAAAATGCACACATGAAGGCACGTTGCAGCGGGGCTCAAGCACTTTGACCATATGCTTAAATTCTGTATTCTCTACGACGACGAACAACACTACTGACACTACTAATGTTGACGATAATGTGATAATAATACAAATATAAATATATCTACAGAGGGCATGCAACTCAATTTAACCCGTTGTTCATATAACATTTGCTTCTCAGCAAATCATGTATTCATAACCATAACTTTATCAGTGAACATATTACACTCAATCTTGAACCATGTGTTGCCATCAAGAAAAACAAAGGGATAGAGAGCTGTATAAGATAATTAAATAGGCAAAATTATTTAAAAATAAAGCATTTCAGATAAAATAACATTTGTTATTTTATCTGAAATAACATTTGTTATTTTATCTGAGAGAAAATAACATTTGTTATTTTATCTGGGGAAAAAGCCTTGCTTATTATCTTAGCGTTTGCTGCTCAGAAGTATTAGTGTCAGTGTGGGTGGGGAAAAAATAATGCTATAGGCAACAACTGGTGCACTGCCAAAACGTTCCGGGTAAAACTGCCGCTCTAGAACTTCTGTTCTGTAGTCGAGATAAATAAACCTTTTGACAGTAAATGTTTAGGGTCACAGGGTATACCGAACCGAGGAAGTCGCATACTGAACCGAATGTCCTGTACCAAACGGTCCGGGACAAATACACATACCGTTACACCCCTATCTCATATTTTTTCTTCTTCTTTGTCTCAGTATGTTCTAGTAGAAACGTATTTTGCCTTGATAGCAGCATGGCTCTATGGAGAGCAAAGTCGGTCTGTTGGTCGGTCCACCACTTTGGTCCAGGCTGAAATATCAGATAACAAATAACAGCTATTAAATGGACTTCTGTGAAATGTTGTACAGACATTCATGTCCCCAGAGGATGAATTCTAATAACTTTGGTAATCCCCTGACCTTTCCTCTAGTGCCACCAGCAGGTCAGAGTTTTCACTTATCTTGAGAAATATCTTAACATCTGCTCAATGTATTGGCACAAAAGTTTGTCTAGACATTCATGGTTCCCAGAGGATGAATCTCACTGACGTTGGCGATCCCCTGAGTTTTCCTCTAGTGCCACCAGCAGGTGGACATTTGTGATTTTGAGTGAAATGCCTTAAGAACTATTGGATGGATTGCCATGAAATTTGGTGCATTCACGTACCCCTCAGGATGAATTGTAACAACACGGTACATTGTTGCGGGACTAATACCACACCTTATTTTGAGAAGCATGTTTTTCTGCGAAAACATTTCTCATTTAACAAAACAAGATTTTCAAAGGTTATATGTCTAAACTCAAAAAGCTGTATAAGAACTTTCGCCAAAATAAAATACAAACTGTCTGATTAAAGAAGATTTCAAATCTGGCCGCATATTTGATGTCAACTTTTGGTACCTCACTGTTTCTGGTACTCGGTGCTGCAGACACATTTGGTCAGAACCAAGAGGTATTGAGGCCTGATGCCCAGTCCAATCTAGTAGTAATATCAGCCTAGTAGCAGTGGTAGCAGCAACAGCCTCAGCAGTAGCAACAGCAGTAGCAGTGTGGTCATATTGGTCAAACTGAGGAGCAGGTGTTAAGTGTTTGCGGCTTGTGTGTCTACCACACTGTATGTAAAGGAAGTTAAGGTCAGCACCAGGTTGATGTATGATATGGTACTGGGCAGAGTGTGAAGCCAGACGATCACACCAGAAACACTTACACCACAAGAAGCCTATTGACAGTACAGCAGTATTAAGTCACTCCAGCCAGTGCATAGAAGTACCACTGTCTGTCACACACTAATGGTATGTTCTCAGTGCCATCCTCTGACGCAGCGTCCATCCCACATGTATGGACGGGTTACAGGACGAGGGCAGCCATCAGCAGGCTGACTGAGAGGCTTTTGTCCTCATTCATATTATGGAGATTACAGCACTGAATACTGGGGGTCGTAGTAGACAATGAAGCCACTCTTCAGCAAGTACAACCAACATACAGTATATTTAGATATGCGTGCATACAGTTACAAGCACAGCCATCAAGTGCACTTGCACATCCTTTGATGATATATTCACTGGAATGATGAGGGTCGCTGTAGGTTTGCCTCCCTCACCCTTACTCCTTCAAATTTCATTCACCTTATTTTTGTTGTGTTCTTTACCAATCATGGATAATAACATGCAAATGATGTAGCGCTGCATAAAGACTGGCTGCCCATAATATTTATTACACGGCTTTGTTGACTACTCGATTCTGATTGGTAAATTACGGCATTCTACACTCTGTTATTTCTGAAGAGCAGACTGCTTTGAACGCAGTTCGGATCATAGACTCTGGAGTCCAATCATATCAATCCGCAGAAAGACGTCCTGTCTGCTTTAAAATCATTTTTAAATCAATTAAATCAATATTTGGTGTCAAATTATTGATTTCTTTAGTAAGTATCCATGTAATAAGCAGGATATTGTAAAGCGAGCCGATCATTATTGCAAAATTAACCCCGGCGGGGTGTGCGGCGGGAGAGCAAACAGTTGCTTGACCGCAGTGAAAATGTTGTATTTGAAAGGCTAAACGCCAACAAATATGGATTGCATCAGAATATTGTGTTAGATAAAAACATGTTGTGAATTTTGGAAAAGATTTCATCGATCTTTTTTGAATAAATTTTGACTTTTGGACTTACAACGCTCTGAAGCCCTAATGAGAAGATGGATTTCAATCGATTATCTGCCTGTTAAGTACATGGCTGGAGTCAGGATGTCGTTAGCTTATCTTGAGAGAGTGGAAGTAAGCGGAAGCAGCTAGCCTGGCTCTGTCCAAAGTTCAAAAAAACAAAGAGTCTGCAGCCGTGCTAGCAGCTCTGTGAGGTCGTAATTAGGCTCAGCAGTGCTGTGAGCTAAATGCTAAGTTGCTACAGTGACATGCTAACATAGTGATGCTTAGCAGGTATAATGTTTACCATGTTCACCATCTAAGTTTAGTGTGTTAGCATGCTAACATTCGCTAAGTATTGGACAAATTAAAAATTTGACCTGATGATGGTGTTAGATGAAAAGTGAAGGATCACCAAAGTCAGTAGGATTCATCCTCTGGGGAGCAGGAATGTCTCTACAACATTTCATGGCAATCCATCAAACAGTTGTTGACATATTCCAGTTAGCAAAGTCATCTACATTGCCATCCATAGAGCCATGCCATTAGCGTAGCTAAAAATACACCTACCAACACCTCTAAAGTTCAAAAATGTTGCGTTTCTTTAATCTGCTAAATACAGTCAGTGAGCACAGCTTTTGGTTTCTCTGTACAGACACGATGAACCTGGCAACCTCAGTGTGCCAACAAGACTTTGGGAAACTGTGGCTATTGTCTGCCAAGGGATAGTTTCAGCAGGTAGGCCTAGAGTAACTCCCCCTTATACCGCAAGTTCATTTTTACATTTCTTTTTGTGTAAGAAAGAAAGCGAATAAGCATATTTCCAAATCTATGCTTATTTACTTTCTAACCCACATCCAGCGAATATTATTTTTATCTAATCTCTGTACATCAAGTACAGAGATAGGTCCAGGACATGTTTAGCCTAACACAAAGACAGGAAAAATCCGCCTTCCAACAACTCAAAATTTCCCAAAATGTCAACAAAGTTTTCCTTTAAAATGTGTGTATGTGGGTGTGTCCTCACATTGCTCTTCAGACAGGGTCCTCTCTACAGGCAGGTGTTTCCCTGCTGACTGAATCTTGTCAGGAGCCACTTCCCCAACCTGTCAACAGACCACATTTATAAAACACTGAATCTGACTTTCTCTATCCACCAGCGTCTGTGTTGTTAGTTTGAGCATATAGAAAATACATTTTATTTAGAAGTCACAGCACAGTTACACAACTTTAAATTCTGGATGGCTGATTAAAAATTGTAACAATAAACATCATCTGTGTGTCAGTGTGTCAACTTGTCCCTGTCCTGCTCTGGTACCAGTTCTGTCACCTCCTTGTAGTACTGACCTCCAGCTCGTTGTCGTCCATGCTGTGTGTATGGGTGGTGTGGAGCTCAGGGTTGTTGGCCATGTCCAGCAGCTCAATGACCAGATTACGGGTCAGCAGCTGTGTCACAAACGGATGCTGGAGGAACAAGTTACAGATTATGAACTTGAACACTAATAGAAAACTATGTTGAAAAAATCACGCAAAATGGCGTCGTAAAATCTACACTAACTGGCCTAATAATTAATGGGAATTTCAATCTTTGGAAGGATTACTCGATTCATTGTTTTGTCTACAGAATGTCAGAAAATAGCAAAAATTCCCATCACAGTTTCCCAGAGTGCAAGGTGACGTCTTGTTCTGTCCAACCAACAGTCCCAAACCAAAAGATATTCAGTTTACAGTGATATTACAGAGAAAAGCAGCTAATCCTGGAACCAGACAATGTTTGGCATTTTTTCTGTCAATGATTTTGATGATTCATCAATTATCAAAATTGCTGTTGATTAATTTTGTTGTTCAGGGCCCCCATTGGCCCACAGCAGGAGATTGTGTTTGTACTTCAGGGGTAGGTAGAAAAAAGTATGAACATCAAAAAATTTGGACTAACAGATGCTGGACTAAACAGGTGACATCATGGCAAAAAGTTGAATCTGCATGCTGCTCTCTCGTCCCACAGTGTTTTTTGATTTACTGTTTCTGTGCAACGTTTCAATCAATCAGATCTTATTCAGGCACAAACAGCACATTATATATATAAAAATTATATATATATATATATATATATATATATATACACACACGTCTTAAAATGATGACAATCTACTGTACAACAGGTGATCCAATTGGAAAGGCTGTAACCCCAGGCAACCGTATGCGTCACAAAACAATGAAGTGATCATTAATCACAGGTGTCGACAATTGGAATGCAGAACAGCGTACAGACTGTACTTTAGGGGTATAAATATCTGTATTTGGATTTAGGAAGTTGGAAGTAGGTAGGCCTTCAGTGGAAGTTTTAGAAAATTGTTTAGGCTGTCTGATTTTATTTGTTAAATTGTCTTTTAAGGCTTGCTGCTGCATTCTGCACTAACTGTAGACGGGCAAGTGAATAAGGAGTTACAATAGTCTAGGCGAGAGGAAATGAGGGTATGGATAAGTTGTTCCACTATGTTCTTGGGGAGCATTGGTTTGAGTTTGGCAATATTTCTGATTTGTAAGTGGTAGGATTGGACTAGACTCTTAATGTGCTGATTGAAGTTTAGGTACTGATCAAAAACATGTTTCTAGCAGAATGTTTTGTGTTAGCTGTTAGTGGTCCAAGGAGGGGGGTGACTCTATTAGAAATATGATCAAGACCAATAACCAAGACTTCAGCCTTGTCTGTGCTCAGTTGCAGGAAGTTGGAAGCCACCCAGTCCTTAATGGCAGCAAGGCAGCAGTGCAGAGAATCCAGGTTGTTATGATTTTCAGAGCTAAATGAGACATACAACTGGGAGTCATCGGCCTAACAATAGTAGGACACAGGGGTGAAATGGCGACTAACATGGCCAAGGGGCAATTGATATAAACTGAACAAAATAGGGCCAAGGACTGAGCCCTGTGGGACCCCACGTGACATGGGAGCAGTTCAAGAACAAAAGTTGTCAACAGTGATTTTGAAAACTCTGTTTGATAAGTAAGATGAAAACCACTCTAGAACAGTTTCACCTAGGCCAAGCCAGTTCCTGAGTCTGTTAAGTAGAATTGTATGATCAACTGTATCGAAGGCTGCACTCAAGTCCAGCAAAATGAGAATGGTGTGATTACCAGAGTCCGCACTCATCAGGATGTCATTTGTTCTCTTCTCTTTTATGACAGTGCCTATATGAAGACAGATGGCTAGTTAACTGCCATTCATTAATGACAAGCTATAAAGAGCAAGCTAACCTGCAGCAGTGTCTCAGCTGAAGGCCTTTTACGAGGGTTTTTAATGAGAGCCATCTTCACAAAGCTTTGGAAGCCTGCAGACCTGCAGAGAGAAGAAGGGAAGGGGAGAGAGCGAATGAATTGTACATCAAGAACATATTGATAAGATTAAAGGAAGAAAAACAATTGGTCCTAATACGGAACACAGACAATTAAACTCACCACTTGGTTTTATCCTTTAGTCTTGGAGGCTGGAAGCTGCTCTTGGACATCAACATCAGTGCTCTGAAACATTATTTTAAATGTCACCGGACTGGAAAATGTTCTAATTGTTTACATGCAGTTACTGTCCAGGAATAAAATACAAAGCAGGCAGCTAAGATGTTACATAACACAAGTCTCTTCTGTTTATCTCTCTGCTTTGACACCATGCAGAGTTCATTAAATCTGGCTCTTTCCAGCTGTCTGAGCTGGAGTCCCTGTTGTCTGTGCTGACTCACCTCATTGGGTGGAGGTCAAACATGGGTGGTTGGAGCTCAGCCAGCTCGATGGCAGTGATGCCGGCGGCCCAGATATCACACAGGTGGTTGTACCCACCCTTCTTCTCTACTGCAGCCACCTCTGGAGCCATCCTGGACAGATGAACCGAAGAAGAAGAGACATAAGAGGAGACGAAGATCAGATATAACACTCCTGAAAAGGACATGTATACAGAATGCAGCAGACACTGGCCTTTTATTGGTGCATTGGTATCAACTAGTCATTGTGGTCTACCTCTGATATGACACAGTTTGGTTACATGTTTATTTATTAATATTAGTTGAGCTTAGTTAAAAACATATTTTTTAAAGTCTCAGCAGTTTCCTAAAATAGCTGGTCACTGTAGTTCAAATCACATGTTACTCAAACAGGAGGAAATGATGCATTTATTGGGGACTATTTTCAGCAGCGGATTAATCCACATTAAGTGCTCTGGTGAGTATTTCTGGCAGCATTTATATTTGTATCTATATTGTAAAACATTATTATTAATAGTTTCAAAGAGGAACTGCACCATTTTCAAAATCAAACTTTGTTTACTGGTTGTGGGGAGTAATAGAATGTAGATATTGTTGTATAAAGCCATTTGTGGCTCCAGAGGGATGCGTGCATAGTGATTTTAAACAAAATACCCAACTTGTAAACTGGGAGAGTTTCAATCAAGGCTGAGCACTCTTGATGCTCATTGTTACAAAAAACTTTTTGGGGGAGTTGTTGGCTTGCTCTGAAGCCCAAAGTACTATGTAGAGAAACTTGAAGAGACTGAAGACTAAGGAGCTAAGGAGCAGCTGACGGGTGGTGGAGTACACACCACACAACAAACCCAGGAACATGTTGGTGGTACAAGCAACTTTTAATGGGTGTGAACATGATCAACCAACACCCTAGTCAATCATGGAGGTCCTAATTCCGTATTCACATCATTTAAAAGTTTCCTAAATACAGTTCAGGTCAACATCACAGTGGCAGTTACTACAGGGAGGCTTGTATTTTTCTGAAAGCTGATGTAAACAGCGCTAAATAATACAGACGTTTCTGAAAAGCATTATCACTATGTTCCACACAGCATGATATGAATGTGGCATATGGCAAGAAAACTATCAATTTGCATTGTGGGTAGTATAGTAGGGCTTTTGTAGAACAAAGAGTGATCTTAAAAAAGTAGATCTCTCTGTTTCCATCTATTGCAGACATTTTGAAAATCTTGTCTTTTATTGCCTAGGAATAAAATGAGGAAAGTGTATTATTAAATCAGGGAGTGCAGTCGTTTTTGTTGTTGTGTGGGAAACCCTGTATACTTTTGATCGTTTTCTGGCCATAAAAATGGTCGAATATAAAGACAAAGAATATTGGCATAAAATGTTGGCTATTTACAGCCCTCATCCAAAACATACTGACAGCAGTATTGCATCACTCTGCAAAAACTCTTACAGGTTGAATCCCACTCTGCATGGTACTGTAAACAGACAGAAGCTGAGTGAGGTCAGGTGAGTGCAGATTCATTCATCTTACCAGTAGGGAGTTCCTATAAAAGACTTCCTTTTGGCTACGGAGGCACTGATCTCTGCTGCTACTCCAAAATCAGCTACACACAAAAGAGACAGGCAGGGTTAAACTGGAGGCGATGGTGGCTGAGTAGTTAAATAGGTATTGCAGTGTGTGTGCACATGTGTGTGTGTCCAATACAGATCAGCACTGACCCAGTTTCACATCTCCTCGCTCTGTCAAAAGGATGTTAGCTCCCTGCAGAGAGAACACACACTAAGCTTGTGTCCACATGATAGCCACAGTATAATAATGTATTATCACAATTATACAGTAAGAACTTTAAAAAACTGCTTTACCTTTATGTCTCTATGCATTTTGCCAGTTTCGTGCAGATGATACAAACCCTGGAAAAAACACAGAATGAAAATCATCTGAACTTGGTGCAGTTTATTTTGTGTATACATCTTCTACTATTACTTATTTTATGGTTGTCAAACCATTATACAGGTGAAAGGCAGGGTTGGATTAACCTGTTATCTTATAAGATTAGCTTATAATGCAGGACCTGCTACAGCTCGGCAATATGGATACAATCCTCTATTACAGTACAATACAGAACAGTTACCGTGTAATTTTATATTGTGATATTCTAAAAAAAAAAAAAAAAAAGATGCTTGGTAATCCAGCCTTGGTGACAGGCAGTCGCCCTGGAGCCAGCATAAAATACAAATGCCCTATCTACACAACTAGTTCAACATGGGTGCAACATAAAAGACACTTATTACCATAAAAATACACGACACAAATTACGCAAAACAAAACAGATCAGTGCTTTTAACAGTAATAACTGTTTTAGTACTATGTTAGTAGCAGTACCAGCAGTAGTAGTAATATAATGGCAGCGTGCATAATAGTGGCAATAGTAACATAATAAACAGCAGCAGCAGTGATGGAGCGTTAGTAAATACATTTACTAAATTACTGTATTTAAGTACACTTCTGAGTTACTTTACTTGGACTTTACAAAAGTATTTCTTTTTTTGCTATTTTATACTTTTACTCAACTAAATTTCAGAGAGAAATACTGAACTTTTTACTCCACGATCATCTTCCAAAAATATGATACATTGTTACAGATTAAACTGCATATAGTAATATCAAGTACTTAAAATGATCAATCGACTATAATATTAAAACACTGCTTGCATGTTTATGCATCAGTAAAAATAATAATCCTATATAATATTTAATAATACTACTCTGACAGGGGTCATTATGCTGCAAAATGAGTACTTCTACTTTTGACACTTTAAGTACATTTTGCTGATACTTTTACTTAAGGAACATTTTGAATGCAGGGATTTTATTTGCAGTATTGTGACAGTGTGGTATTGCTTCTTTTACTTAAAGTAAAAGATCTGAATACTTGACCATACACCTAGTAGTAGTGTAACAATGGTGGCATGATGACAACAATTTAGCACTATAGGTAAAATGTACCAACACGGATTATCTTTAAAACTAGATTAAATTATGATTTACCTTATAGCTCTGTCATTTTAAACTTAACAGGATTGATTTATTAACAGTTTATCTTACTTTGTTCCACTTTAATCCTGGATTAGTGTGTTCTTATGCTATTTATTCATTTATTTTAGATGAAACTGCATGTAGCTATAGTGGTATTATTTAGGTGCCATTTTAAGTCAGTGATCAGTCATCATTTCTTTTACACTGGTTATACTGAGTTTTAATAAACCATAGTTTCATTAAAAATGAATGCAACAGAATTTAAATTTAAATCAGTTCTTACCATTTTAAACCAACTCAAAAACCTTAATCTTAGTTTAAATTATGTAATGTAATAATAAGTACACTGGTGCACACTGCAAAACAAAAGGGATGATGAAAGGGAAAAGTGAAACAGAGACAGAACGATCACACAGAAAGTAAAAACCATGATGTATATCAAGTCAGACTGCGAAGGATTGCATGATGAACCCAAAGGCAGTGAACTGTTTAGCTCTGTCATCACTCATCCATCACTTTATTTAGATATGGTGCAAATGTGACCAAAATGTGGATAAACTAAGAAAGTGCATAAGAGAAATATTTTTGCTCCATTTCAGAAAAGACCTTTTTGTATCAGTTGTTCTCTGGGGTTTCGTCCTTTTTAATCCAGCGTCAGATTTTTGTTGTTGTCTACAAACCTGATTATCCAATAAAACCTTGCAGTGAGCAGAAGGTCACTCACTAACAAAATACAGAGAGTCTGGCATGTTCTGCTGTGGACTCTGTTATGCTGCAGCAGCATTTATCTCTACAGTATATTTAGTGGTCTGGTGAGGTTAAATACTATTTAGCTCTTCAGTGGCTGGGAAAAACACATGACTCATTCTGTCAGCAGAGTATCTTTAGATATTTCACAAAGCAACAGCAACAGCAACAAGCTGCCTTTCACCCAAAAAGTCTTACCTGGAGGGTTTCTCTGCACACATATGCTATCTGTTTCTCCTTTAATGGGCCCGTCACTGTGAAGAACACTTTGATTAATAACTCGTAGACTCAAGAGGAGGGGAAAAAGAAGAGCCTGCAGGTACATCTCTAAAAATAGAGTAGAGCTGGCTTTTCCGAGTTCATTGTGCCTACATCTGTTGTACAACAACAACAATTATACTGATGGCTCAAAATGAATGTGGTGATTGAAACATTTTGTGAAATATGTCTGCTGTTGAGTCAGGTGAGAAGATCAATTTCATCCCTGTGCATCTAGACGTAGGTCCAGCATGTGTTTAGCCTAGCTTAGCATAAAGATTGGAATCAGCGGAAGCAATGCTTGCATAGCTTTGTCAAAAGAACTTCAAATCTGTCTTATTTACATGCTGTATCTTCTTTATTTGGAATGTGTACAAACAGAAATGTAATAATAGATAAATAAGACAGCTCTCCTGTGTTTAGAAGGGGTATTTTATTTTTGACAAAGCTATATGAGCCATTTCCCTCTGTTTCCAGTGTTTGTGCTAAGCTAGGCTAAACACATTCATGTGTTGCACAGACCATAATTACGTGCAGCGTTGTAGGAAACATAGGAACATAAGTGTCAGCTTTCTACTTGTAATTCCCTGTCGCAGTTAGTGAGAATTTCTGACAGCTATGATATTTCCCACTTGGTGAAAAGAACTACAGAAGTGTCAACAAACCGGAGGCTGCAAAGCCTTCATCACTGACAGTTGCATCTAAAGAAAATACGGCATTAACAGTAATTCAGCCAATTCAGGTAATTAAAAAGGAGCTACTTGCTGTTTGTTTGTTTGTATCTGTTTCACTTGTTAATGAAGTGGCACGAATAAAAATAGCCATATTCAGGCTGGAAATTCCCAATTATACTGTGATCAAGATGAGGCAATACTATGGCTTCTAACTTGGACTAAGACATGGGGAGCACCTTCTTATAACAGATACCCCTCTTACCATTTTGCAGCTATTTTGTTTCTAATGTTGTTTTATATTTAATAACAAGAAGTTTTCCCATTATTTCCACTGTGCCAACATGGCATGAATGCCACATTATCTCTGTACTGGACACACAGATGTGAAATTGATCTTTTTCACCCTAACCCTTGCTCTGGGTAAAAAACTAAAGAACAACATTCCGACTGTGTATTTAAATGGAGTAGCACTTTTTTAAATGAGTTGGAGCTAATATTAAAAGTGGCACTAAAACTGGATGAAATACAAGTGTATTTATACCATGGTAAATATCCTGAAGTGACCCTCCACCGCAGTACTCCATGCAGATCCACAGCTTGGTGTTCCTGGAGAGAGACACACCACTGTTATCTTGGTGTTTAACATGTGCTGTGCTTACAGTTTGGCAATGATTATGAAAGACAACATTGAAGCATTCAGTGTCAAAAGGAAATACTCACAAGTAGACACTCTAACCCTAACCCTAATATCCTGAAGCTAATGCATCAACGCCCACAAATACAGTATCATTCACAAGCTGCTGTACCAACAAGCTAACTAAGCACTAGAAAGAGTGGGAGAGGAATCCAGCAGCAGTGTGGGAAAAATAAAAGTCAAATTCCACATATTTCAGTCCACCAACAATCCCAGGAATTCCATCTGAACATCTGAAGTGGACAGGCTGAAAACATACAGCACCTGTGGTAGCTGCCAAAGTAGGCCACGATATTTTTGTGCTTGCACTCCTTCATCATCGTAATCTCCTGCTGGATGGACGTTATGTCATCACCTGAACAGACAGACAGTTTAGTGAGTGTTTTCTCTCACAACAGACTGGTGTTAGTGTTAGTGCACTACTGTTATAGTTCCTACAACTGAAAGGAAAATTATAGACCAGTAAACCATAGGGTTAGGAGTAGTGGGAGTACTGGTATATAAGGCTGATATATCATTCACTTAGCATCAGGCCAGCTGGTGTATCTACTTGGTCCTACAGCAAACAGAATTCAAATTATGGCAAACCAAGGTGAACTAACAACTTATGCAAATTTGAATCAGTCAGTGCTAAACCTGGAAAAAGTATCAGTATATACCAGTAAGACAACAGATTTTGAAGTATGAAAATACAAACATAGAGTAAAATGCTCTGTTTTCCTCACCAGACAAATATATATATATTAAAAAAAATATTAAAGGATACTGTAGGTTCACATTCACAAGTCAGTCTTAAAATAATACTCACATGCCCATATGTATGTTAAAAAAGTTATTAGTTGCTGTAATTGTTCCTCCTGTCCATACTAGCAGTGAAGAGATCCCTTCCTAATGTTATTCCAATGGAAGTGATTTGGGAAATGCCTTCCCAAATTCAGTTGAAGCTAGTATGAAGCAATATGAGTTAGTCAAAAATAAGTATCTTAGAAAGTTACAGATATTTTTAAGAAATTCTCTCTTTGTGTCTCTGCTGTGTCTCTCTCTCCACTGCACCTCAGCATGGAAGCACAGTCTGTGAAAGCATAAAGAGGGAACTTTGTATCAAAAGTCTGTAACTTTGGAATACACTTGATTTTACTTGACTGCTAAAACCTCATAAGATTCAGTAAACTTTTGAACTGAATAACTTGTGGGTGGGTCTCTTTGCAGGCAGTATGGACAGAAGGAATGATTACAGCGACCGGTAACTCTTTCAATGTACATGTCAGTATAGTGTTAAGATAAACTTGAAAAATGTGAACCTATCCTTTAATTTAAAAAAAGGAGACTTAAACTTTAAAGTAACAGTTTGACAATTTGGGAAATGTGCATGCTTGCTGTCTTGCCCGGAGTAAATAAAAATATACTGTGTGTAATATCAACACTCTTACAGGCTCATTGTATGTCACACTGTGCAAAATGGGTCTAATAAATGATAATAAAATGTAATAATAATTAAATATAAAATCTAATAAAATACTGTTTGCAATCTGTGTGACATTGTATAATATCAATATCAATTTTGAGGTATGTCAGACTGTGTGATGAATGTCTGGTGAATTGTAGCGCTACGAAGTAGAAACAAAAAAACCCTGAAAAAAGTCAATAACTGAGCAGAGACGTGATCAACTCGCATCATCTTTTTTTTGCTTTATTAAAAAGTAGCACTCACCATAGGCACATGCCAATGCGGTATATATGTATGCAGGTTTATGGCCTCTTACATTGTTGACATCAACCAGTGTCAGCCGTGCTGTCTTTAGTTTCCAAAGCTCTAAATCGGCCATTGGTGGACATGTATCGCAGTGTGATCTAGGACCACCGCATTTTCGAAATGAGACCCAAAGATTTCCCAACGTTTTTGTCATGGAAGTGTATTGTAGTCTGGTACAGCCCAAATTATGAAACTGATATTGATCTTTTCGTCTGGCTGACTGACAAAGGCATAATGTCAGACAATGAAATTCAAATAATAAGAAAAAAAAAATCAACTGCTGTTTTGCAAATAAGCACTTGTGAAGATGTTGTGTCAAGTTTTGACTGTTAACATACCAGGGTCTAGCTTGACAATCTTGATAGCTGCCAGTTCAGACGTCCTGATGTTACGGGCCTGAAAGGGATGGAAAATATATGATAGTCTATGTAATAAATAAATATAACCATATACACTATACCTTACTTTTTTATAGTTTCTCATAGGACGCAAGGTCAAGCATCAAGCTATATTTGTCAGCAGAGGAGGATATTGTACATGTACATGGACACACACACGCACACACACATGCATATTGAGATCCCCAATAATTGTTGCCTTGGCAACAACTACTCTTCCTGGGATCCATATTCACGTGTTCTGGACGCTGCACGAAGGAGTTAAATGTCACTTCCTGTGTCCACTCTGTGGCGCTAGAGAACACCCACTAATTGTACTTCATGTTCCAGTATATCAAGTGTACACCACACCCTGAAAATGTTTTAATTGTGAAGGTCTTTAGATTGCACTGCAAAAATTTGAAGTTGATCTGATAAATTCTCTAGGAGGAGTTTGTTTAAGTACGGAGCCTGTAAATGGCGAAAAATGGCCTAAAATTACACTTTATATTCAAAATGGCTGACTTCCTGTTGGGTTTAGGGTAGGGCTCCTAGAGGCTTTTTTGTATGTCTTGGCAGATTTGACCATGGACAGTCAAGTTATAAGAACTTCCTCTTTCATGGCGAAACATCAAAATTCGAAGTCATGCCACGGATACACTGTTCAACGAAACCTCAAGCTTTTCATCGTCAAGGTCTTAAAATTGCACTGCTATAATTTGAAGTCAATCTGATTAAATCTCTAGGAGGAATTTGTTAAAATTAAAAAAATACGGAGGCTCACACTCAAATTTTTCGCCTGTAAATAGCGAAAAATTGCCTAAAAGTGCAAATTCAATTCAAAATGGCTGACTTCCTGTTGTCTTTAGGGTATGGCTCCAAGAGGCTTTTTTGCATATCTTGGGGTGATACATGAATCTCCCAAATTTCGTACACGTAGGTGAAACGTAGGCTGGGAGCTGCATATTTTCAATTTTGTTGGGGGCGCTATGGAGCCATTTTGTCATGCCCTTTTCCGAAACCCATAAAATATCACATTTTTCACCAATCCTGATGCATGTGCAAAGTTGCACATTTAGGCCCTCAAAAATGCAAGCAATTGATAAAAATAATAATAATTCCTTGCATTACAATAGGGCCTTCACCGCCAGGCAGCGCTCAGGCCTTAATAAAATGCATATAGTCAACAATGTTTGCACTTACACTTCATACAATAAACAAAGTTACAACATTAACATCGCATTCAATAATAAATGACATCAAAATCATATATATATATATATATATATATGTACAAAACAAACAATTAGATGGCAGGCAATAATAATCTCAGTTCATCTAAACATCCATATTGCAAAAAGAACTTCTTTAGCTGCTTCTTAAAATCTTTTGTTGTAGATTCTTGCTGTAGACATAAAGAACGGCAAACTGTTCCAGTGAGATATGGCTCTATACATTGCTGTTTTTTTCATAGCATTGGTCTTTGCTTGGAGTAGAGTAATGTGACTAGTATTAATCATGGTGCTCTATTCTAACTGAAGCTTTTCCAGCTCTTTTTTTGGCAGCACTTGACCAGTTTACTGAGCAGTAATCAAGATGAGACAATATTATGGCTTGTACTACCTGCAAGGTGCAACTTGGACGTAATACATGGGGAGCACCTTTTTATAACGGATAGTAGTGCTTAGCTTGAGCCAAAACCATTAGAATTTGACACATTTATAATTAAATTGTTTTTGGCTACTCAATTTAAAATCAAATTTAGTTCATTCTTCAGCCTATTATTTAAATGATCAGCATTAGTTGATGATGTATACACAGTGGTATCATCAGCAAACGTAGTTATATTGGCTTTATTTCAAACAAATGACATATCATTATTAAATACAGAGAAAAGCAATGGTCCTAAGCAACTTCTCTGGGGGACACCATACTTAAAGAAGACCTTTTGCATTCTACCAGTCAGGTAGCTTCCAATTTAATGAAGGACAGAAATATTTAAACTATAAACAGCAAGTTTCATTAACAGTATTTCATGGTCCAAAATTTAATCTTAAATCAAATGCAGCGCTGAAATCAAGTAGGACAGCACCAACCATTCTGTTCCTGTCTATATCACTTAACCACTGATTGGTTGTCTTCATTAAAGCTGTACTAGTAAAATGTCCCTCTTTATAACCATGTTGTTTGTTCACAGAAAAAAAGTGTGAAACCTGATCAAATTAATCAAATTGATAAATTATTGAGAATTATAAAATCTCACGTGATGCTACTCAGCCAATCAAATCTGTGCATTCCGATGAGCATTGCAACTCGAGTCAGTAAATGAGGGACACAGATGAGTCGGAGAAATAATTTCACATGGCATGCTCTACAAAGAGAAAAGTAAAAACAGAGCTATTAATCAAGAATGGACAGACTCTTACATGTTCAATCTTCCCACAGCCAGTAAAACCAGTATGTCTCATATGTTCCAAAACCGTGGCGATTATTAAAAGCGGCAATGTGAAGTGCCACTACAAGACAAAGCACAGAGCATCTTTTGAGCAGGTTAACAAGGGAGGGACGATGTTGGTCATTATGCTAACAAGGGGGATGGCATCCCCCCTCATATCACTTACTGTGTAAATGTTTCCTTTTGGTTTTTGGGTAAAGGAATAATATCCAGGCTGTGGGGCACACACCCTCCTTTAAACATAGATTAAAAATATGACAAATAGGTAATGAAATACAACCAGAGGCTAATTGTAAACATTTCCCATCCAGGTTATGTAGTCCTGATGGTTTTTCACTATTCAAGCCATTTTGGTGTGTTATCCCTAGATCTACCTAGAATAACATTTGAAGTTCTCCAGAGTTCATACTTGAAATTAATCCTATTTTGATAATACCTTGTTTTATTTTTCCTTTTCATTTTAGTTGCTTGTGGTGGCATGGTGGTGCAGTGGGTAGCACTGTCGCCTCAAGCATCGGCCGGGTCTGGGGCCTTTCTGTGTGGAGTTTTCTCTAAGTCCTCCGGCTTCCTCCCACAGTCCAAAGTAGGTGTGAATGGTTGTTTGTTTCTATGTGTTAGCCCTGTCCAGGGTGTACCCTGCCTCTCGCCCAGCTAGGATTGGCTACAGGCCCCCTTAGTTACTTGGTTTCTCACCAGACAGTATGACTGTAAATGTTCTAATGGGCGCATGCTCAACAGCCACCTCTTACAAGTGCTTTGTCCACATTGTTTATTGCACACACTATGCCCCATTGTACCTGCTTTATGTCCCCTATGAAATCACTCTCAAACAAGGATCTGAAAGATCTCTGATGAAGAACTCTTGGTCCCACTATAGGAATTCTGTCTTTCTTTGAAACTGCCACCAAATTGTGGTCACTGAAACCAACAGTAACAGATACAGACTTTTAATTCTTTAACATTAGTAAAGATGAGGTCAATACACTGATTACATTACTTGCCCACCGCCCCCACTCTTTTTTTTTATAGAAATAAAACCCATTTTAGCTTATTTTCGCTCATCAGCGCCCACCTTCTCCTGTCAGTGCCCTTGACCGGGCGCTGCACAGTGCCTGCTCCCAATACTTAGGATGGGTTACATGCAAAGAACGAATTTCACTAGACGTTGCACTACGTAGTGCAAGTATAATGCTGGCTTTGTTCTATATTTCTTATTGTCAACACATTCTGTGAAAAGTAATGCAAAAAGGATCAAATGGCAACTAGGTTGTTTTTAAACCCATACGTATAGAACTTTAATGACAGATCACCCAGTCAAGATAAACGTTGTACTGTGTAATTGAAATTGAAAAAACTCTAATTTGTAAAATACTAAGCGTGTCACACACCCCTAACGCAAAGTCCATTGTGATCAGAATGTCATCGGATTGGCCATGCAACCCGTACAGTGTGACCAGATTCTTAAGAAAAAAAATCCTCCCAGCAAGTTGAAAAGGTCACCTAACTCCGCACCTTCCTGCTAGCTTATGCAAGCTCAGCAAAACTACAGGTAGTAGCAGTAACTAGCATGTCTTCCTTTGCAAAAAGTGCCATGTTTGTTGTCAAGTCAACCACCCGTGCCTTAACTAATTTGCATATTAAGATCCACTTATTAATTTTTGTATTAATAGTGCAAGACAAGTGACTGACAAGAAGACATATATGAGACATGACAAGGCGATACAAACAAACTATGACAACCAAAAAAACAAGGTTCTTATTGTACTTTGCATGTGTCTAGATGAGTGTGTGTGTGTGTGTGTGTGTGTGTGTGTGTGTGTGTGTGTGTGCCCCAGTATAGGGAATGTGCGAGCCAGGTTATAGCAGTGAGCAATATTATAGTGGGAAAGACGGAGGAGAAGAGAGAAAGGAAATACAAATACAAATAAAACTCAAAAAGGAAGGAGGAAGAGAGAAATGTTGGACAAGGGTTGGTTGTCCTGCCCCGGGGGCAGAGAGGCGCCGGGGAATGTCCAAATGATATCAGATTAAAAATGCTACCTGCTCGGTGGCGGGGGGAATACTCAACTCTTTTGTGCAACAAAACACTGTGGTTAGGTGTCACCCAAAGCAAGGGGCATTTACTCATCAATATGCACTTACTTACAAACATGCACTTACTCATTAATGTGCACTTGCCCTTGTTCAGATGGCATTCATCAAGTTAAAAGAAGCAAATGTGTGCAGTTATCAGGGCAAATCAAATCAGACATGAGCAAGGTGCTCACAGCTGGTGTCTAGCTGCTCTATGCCCCAGACCAGGCATATTGTGTTTTGCACAACAAAGAAATATGGCTTTGCATTACTTGACAGTATACCCTCAGAGGACATGCCAGATAACACCCTACAAGAACCAAGAACCGAAATGCAGTAATGTTTGGACAGCAACAAATTACAAGACTTTCAGCCAGGCTGTGAGGGTACATTTATTGAGAATGATGAAGTTCAACACATTTTTCAATTTATTGGCAAGTGTCTGATATCTCTTTTACTGTGGAACACATATTCTGCAGATAATTTAAGATCGCTACGATCTCCAACAGGACTTCAGGGTCTGTAGTTGTGCAATTCTTCTTTTTACTCATGAGTGCTATTTTTGTGAATGACACTTGACTATAAATGGAGCAAAACAGACACTTACTCACGCACACACTCTTACTCACGAACATACTCTTACTCATGAATGTGCACTTACGAACGCACTCTTACTTGTGACATTTTCCAAACAGAGACATTAAGTCCTGGTTGGAGCTCTGCCACCTGTCTGCTCCATCAAGATAACTGCTCAGTATGCTATCTTAATGACGAGGGAATTAGTTTAGTGTGCTGTCTCACCTTGGCTTTGACCTTGTATTGATTCCACAGCACAGGCAAACAGTATTGGCACACAGAGCTCTTTCCTACTGGCAGTCCCAGACAAGCCCCAGGTGAGTCAAAGTCTGATAGACTGATAGCAGTGTCACTTACTACAGACTCAATCTTTGACTGCGTTGTAAAAACTCATTTATTGTAAGGGTGAATGGGTCAGGGGGTCACCAAACACATTAGAATTCGTCATCTGGGATCCATGAAGATCCACAGCACTTACTGGCAGTCTGGCTTGTATTCTGTTGAGACAGCTGGCTCTGGAAGTGTCAAATGGGTAAATAATAATAAATAATAAATCAACAACACCATCATTAGAAACCACTGAGTAAAAATCTACTGGAGTTCAAGTATAATGCTGGTTTTGTTCTATATTTTTCTTATTGTGAACACATTCTGTGAAAAGCAATGCAAAAAGGATCAAATGGCAACTAGGTTGTTTTTAAACCCATATGTATGGAACTTTAATGACCTTGATGACTTTGGTATCTTTTGAATTATTCTGCATCAGCTGGGCACACAGTGTGTTCTTTGATACTATCACTAGGAGTCGCAAAAGTCAGAAATGTTCAAATCCGGCACAGGGGGGCTTTAAAATCATTCTGACATCAATCACAATAAACCCTTAACACCCACCTGGAGACACCATCATTTTTAAATTTCAGTTGTATACTCTACTGTTCATTATGCCTGGATTATTTCTACGACAGGATGTTCTTTCTGGAAATGACCACAACGATGACAAGAGTCAAAGTTTTCAGTACATACAGTATATTAAATGTTCATATTCATACTTCATACAATAGTGGGTGGTAATGCCATCATTTTTGGAATAATACATTCCATTCCCATTCCAACTATGCTACACCAATATTTAATTATCAACTGATCAACAAGCTAGCTAGAGTTGCATACTGATAAGCAGCCACCTAGCTAATAACAATACAATAACATTGTACAGAGAACATTTTTTAACAGCACAATGTGTTGTTATGAATAAAATTAGTTATTTAAATGTTGCATTCAGTTCACATTCACTCCACTGCCATGACCTGAGGTGTACTACTGTGTACATTAGTATCTAAAGTAATGCTTAGGTGGAGCCTAAGCGTTACATTTTTAGATTTATTCAGTACAGACTGCAGAGTTTTTAATACTGAAGTCAAAACATAACTGAAAGTCCAACTAGTCCAGTAGCAATCCTAATCAGATCCCCCAGTCAGGATAAACCTCTGACCCATGTTTCTTCACAGTAGTACATCAGAGGTGATGGTGCATGTTGTTCGAAGCAGCTATACTATGTTTTCAACTTCCTCAATTCTTCCTGGGAACATCAGTCATCCCCATTCAGCGACTGCACTGACGTCAGATGGACTGCTTTTCACTCTGGGCATCCACAACAAACGAGGCAGCCACCAATGGGATAAGCAGGTCGCCTCAACACAACCTGTGGCTTCGCTGCATTCACTTCCTGTTTTCTTTCCTGTTCTACCACAGGGCTTCCTGTGACTACAATGATAGTAACGTCTCTGAGATGCTTTTTACATAGCCAAGCCTGAAATAACAGTCGTTTAGGGTTACATAATGGAAGGGGGTGTTACTCAAATGGCCTCTTAACCAGAAATGACATAAAGTCTTAATGTTGTCATAATGAGACTAATAAGACCACCCCATTATCTACTGAATGCAGATGTAAAGCCTCTGAAACAAACATGATGCAGTGCTGTTGATAGGTTTTCAGTGTAGTGAGTCATTTGAGTGGGTCCCTAATAAAATTGGTGTTTTTTGACAAACTGTAGTGTTAAACTCGTGTTTGATGTTACACGGTTATATTCACGTTAGCTGTGTAACGGTACGCAAAATTTACAGTTCGGTACGTACCTCGGTTTTAAGGTTTTAAATAAACTTTGTGACATTTATTTTGAAAAAATATTCAACAGTGGCTCACTGGCCCTAATTCGTACTGTAACAGATGAGACACTCAAATACTGGCTTGTTGTTAATACGAAAAAATAAATAACACAAATAAATAACATCCCAACTCATTTGTGGTCGATGATGGGATCAGTAGACCTTTCTCACTACTTGAAGAGTGCCGTATTAAACAGCACTTCCCCGAAAGCAAACATGCAGCCTTATCAACTCTGTTAAATTTATTAGGACACCTCAAACAACAGTCTAGCCACTGTTCTAAATCACTGCACAGGCTACAGTTTACTAAACTGCAGGAGATAACAACGATACTGAGGCGTCATGCTGCGCCACATTACCAGTGCTGAAGCCGACCTCACCATGGTTTAAACCGACTGCAAACAAAACTTTAAACGCAGCATGTTTTTTAGGCATGCAGAGCCGCATGGCCACTCACATGCACTGAGACGTTTCTCTCTGCATGAGTTTCTGACTGTCGACAGTGCTTTCATTTGGGTTGACTAATCAACCATCACTTTATTGAATATCTATGTGTTAACCTGCCTCTTGGGCTGGACCATGTAGCATTTGGCAACAAAAATGATACGTTTTGTTGAAAAGAAAGCATTGTTGTCAATATCACGGTAATTAATGCTTTTAATGGGCATTTATTCAGACGGTTATTTACAAGACAAACATACTATGCTAACATGATGACAGATAAATCCTGTTCAACAACACAGAAAATGTCATGCAACTACATGGTGTAATAACTAATAATGTATTTCTTTAATAAAATGTAAAAATGACCATTTGTGGGTTTGGGGGGGGGTTACGTGCTAAATCAGTTTCTTGACAAATAACCAGCCACCCAGTACTGATGTCTCCGGCTTTAGCACAGGTTGCTAAAGACAGTCAGCGAGCACAGGTCCTGGTTTTGGTCTCTGTACAGATACAATGGTACTGCACACAGTCACTGCACCCAGCTGCTGTTCTGCAAGAAATGTTTCCAACACGTAACTCCCGCTAAACCCACAAACTGCTGGTTTTTTTACAGTTTGGTGTGTGTGTGTGTGTATTAAAAAACGAAATACGTGTTAACAACCTATAATGCACCTTGTCCATTATGTTTTTTAGATCTGTACACCTCATTGTGCACAATAGCTTACATTTTAGTTTATGATATAGTAGCATTTTTAGATGTCAAACAGAGTTTAGAGTATTTTTCAGTCTCTCTTGCACCAGTGCTTCTTTCTGAGAAAAGTTCATTTCCTCAACACAAAATCTGCAACACTACTGCAGTGTGAAACGTGTAAAGTATGTCTCAGCAGCAGTATGAATACACAGTACACAGTCTAACAAACTCTTCTGGGGCACTGTTTGATAGCGCAGCCAAAAGACAGACAGGAACGGGGCAGAGAGAGGGACGACATGCAGCAAAGGGCCGCGCCGCTACGGTAAGGACTCCGCCCGGGTACCAGGTGAGCTGCATTCAAACGTTCAACAGTAAGAGTAAAACCTGGCACCGACCTCGCCATCTACATTGACAGTAAAACCTGGCTGAATGCCAGTCTAGGGTTGGGTGCAATTACTTTTCATGCTAAAATGGTATGGAGCCGGAACAGTGACTTTAGCATTTATTTTGGCATTGAAAACAAAACCTGAACTGAAAAACATTAGCAGTGAAAAAAGTTCCACTGAAAAATAAAACACTAAAAAAATCCAAATCAAATAAAGAATGAATGTAACACACTTTTTGAGCATGCACTTACAATCTTTATTTTGATATTTTTTGCATTCTGATTTGTTTTTCAGTGACAAGCTTTGATTTTTTTCTTCATGTCACTCCTTTGTCAGTGACATTTTTTTTTTTCCCGCTCACACTTTTTTCCAGTGACCGTGGTTTTCACTTTCAACTCTCTCTCTGTCACTGTTTTGCCGCTGAGGGGAGTGGTTTTAGGGGAGGGGGTGAGGAGAGCGTGATTTCCATATAATCTGCATACTAAGGAGACCCGACGTCCGCTCCGAAGCCTCTGGCAGGACCGCACACCTGCGGCAATGGCTTCCACGAGTTCACCTGGAACTCCCAAACCGGTCTGGTTAAAGCAGTGTCCAATACAGAGGCTTTGGAACAGACGCCAGGTTCAGGAAGAGTGACGTTCTCTCCTAAGTATGCAGAGTATATGGAAGTCACGGTGTCCATAGTATGGCAGCTTACAGTGCTGCGTGGCAACATATTGTATAGAATAAGTGCAAAATCTGTAAAGGAAAACTATGCAGGTCGGTCAGTAAGTGGCAGAGCGGGATTCGACATGTGGACATTGCGTACAGAAGACTACTGTAACGTCCAAGAAAATTTTTGTTGCTTGTTTGGTCAAACCACTGGGACAAAAACACCACGGCAGAATGGCTGCATGCAACACATGTTCCTTCACTACTAAGATGGCGCGTGTTTCCAACTCTTCAGGGGCGGGAATATGATATGTAGTTACAAAGTCGCTACTTACTAACTTAACTTACTAAGAGTATTATTGATAAGCCAAATCAAAATGTAAGACATTACAATTTATATGTATAATAAAACAGTAACTCAGAAAATTTGGCTTTTAAGAGAGAGTTTCTGAAGCAAAATGAGAAAAGTTTGTTTATTACTATTATTCCATTTGAATCGCCCCGACGCCACCACACTGAAGTCAGACACCACCTGAGGACAGAAACACTCGCCATCTGGACTGGCTGCGGCTGGTCAGAGCAACAGGAGGACATGGATCAAGATTAATAAACGGGTCACACACACATGAGCTCCGAGCTGAGTTTCCACTGAATAACAGCAGTGTAATGAGAGTCCAGTGAAAGCCCACGCAGTCACATGTCCAGAGGCTTCACCCTTGACTCCTGCGGTTGCAGCTCCACCAAACCCACCACCAGCAGCAGTGGGAGTGATAATGTGCTATTGTCTGTCGCTGCATGTAGCGCTGTTCCCATTCACAGCAGACACACAGGCTGTAACATGTCCAAATGTTACAGTAATGTAAAGATGGTTCAGAATAGCAACGTCAAAGTCGGCTGAATATTGCTCATATCACTATGCAAGTTCATTTTGGCTGCAGTTTTAATTTGCAGTTTGGCCTCATCGAAGGGGCTAAGAATCACCTGTCAATCAAACAGTTTTGGTGGTTCTGTGGATTTTCCGTGAATTGAGTTCTTCTGTGGCGTTCTGTTGTACTGCTGTTAAATGTACATTTAAAGCTGCACCAACTAATATATTCATATGAACGATGGACAAATGAGCGTGTAAAGTGTAAGAGTGTGCTTGTAATGATGAACTCAGAGAGAACTCCGCAGTCCCCCTCGGATCTAAGGAGCTGGTTTTCTTTTTTACGGCCTGCGTCGTTATTGTTGTTGTTCAGTCTCACAGCCCTCATCAACTTCATTTCCAGCAGCAGCTGCTTTCAGAGAAAAAGCTCTGCTAAAGCCACTGTGCACTACCTGCTCAGCAGCCGACAGCTGACAGACACATTAGCAACTAGCTGGCGAACAGAGTGGAGCATTTAGCAGCTAAAGAGCCACATATTTCCCTACATTCATCAGGTGGACACACACACAACTCCAAATGAAAGCTAATGTTACTCTGTGTCTGCAGAATGTGTAAATAAGAAACAGTTTGCTAACAGGTTAGCACTTTTATAAGGTAATAATTTGACAACATTGTGTTGGCTGTTTGTTTCACTGCCCCCTATTGGCCAAAAAAATCAATCAGTGCAGCTTTAAAAGATCAGCCCACCAATTTAGCATTAGACTCATCACAACTGACAGGTTTTTTAAAAAAGGAAAAAGGATCTAAAATCGATGGAGCAGAACCAGAGATATTGTCTATTTTATTCCACATTCTTCTTCCTGGCGCCTACATTACCCACAACGCAACTTGACCGCTGAATGAGGGGCGGGCCGCAGTAAAAACTCCGCACCGCCAGATTTTTTTCCATTTTCAAACTCGTAGTCTTCAGCCCCAACAGACACTGACTGTCAAGAGACATCAGTCGAGGACATTTATCAGACTTTGCACAGCTCCCTCTGAGACACTAAAGGCTTTATATAACTTTTTTCACATATGGGGTAGGACTCCTCATCGCCTGGAAACAGACTTTGATGGGGAAAATCGGCAGAGTTCACCTTTAAATCCAAAATTAGAGGCTTTTCTCACCTGTATAAATATAGTTCACGTGTCAGATTTACTGTAAATAATGTAGATGCTGCAATGGGGGGAAAAGCTCTTGTCAGTAATATAATCAGCTCTACTCACCAGAAAGAGTAATATCTGCTACAATACAGAAATATTATCTGGGATTTGGATTTAAGAGATAAACAACTGGGATCAAAAAGTCCAAAATAAAACCTGCCAAATTAAAGTTTCTCTTGGAAAAAAAAAAAAAGCAACCTAAAGGCAACAGAGCAGCCAAAGTTTGATAATCTCACCCAACAGCTTCACTTACATACACGTAATGTCCGTACAGGACACAAGGGCTCACTGCATGGCTTGACGGATATGACAGTTATGTGAATCATATGCTATGGCCTTCACAGTGTGCTGTTCATCCCTCCAGTCGAGTTCCACACACTTGAATCTATGACAAGGAGCACTGAAGCTGGCCTGGAGGCCTTCCTAACACACTGTGTTGGTTTTTCTCCCATCTGTATGTAGGCAGAGCAGTTTCAGGAGCTGCTGTCGGACTGATGTTCAGCCCAGAACATAACGTGCAGTTTGGCACGCCTGTCATGAACAAACCACTGAAACAAAAACGCAAACACATCACTTCCTATGCCAGCCTAGAGCTCTCATGGGAAATAAACAGAAACGGCTGTAAAAATCGGTTTAATCTGTAAAGACTTCAGCTCGATAGCAAGCAGCAGAAGGGACACATGTCTTCATGACAAAGCTGCAGATGAAGAGTCCCCCACGTTTCTGGACTGGGGTGTAAAAATAGAAACAATACAAATTCTTTTGCTGCTTCTGCAGGATGCACAAGGCACCGGGGCGGGTTAACAGCACAGGATGTTTGCATCCTGACGCTCAAATCATCAAGTGAAAAGAGACGACATGAGCCAGCTTTCTACTGAATACACAGTTTGGATGATATGACAATAAATACTGTTATTCGATATAAATTTGCCCAAAGCATCAGAGATTTTGTCATACTGTTTATATTGTGATATCTAACCTGTTAACATCAAGCTGCCCTCCTTGATTTGTCAGATCTAGGGCTGCAACTAACTATTATTTTCATTATCGATTAATCTGCCAATTTATTCATCGTATGGAGTGTGTAATGTTAAACAATAGTGAAAAAATCTCATTGACAATTCCTTCGAGAGCGGCGATGACTTCAATTTGTTTTGTCCGCCCAACAGTCCAGAACCAGAACAAAAGCAAAAAAAACCTGCAAATCCTCACCTCTGAGAGGCTGGACCCAGATAATATTTGGCATTTTTGCTTTAAAGGTGACTGAAGTGATTAATCAATTATTAAAATAGTTGCCAATTCATTTTCTGTCGATCGACCAATTAATTTCTAGGCGAATTGTTGCAGTTGCTAGTCAGGCATTTTAATTCTGGAATTAGCCACAAACCTCTCTCCTGTCTGGTTATTTTATCTATAATCTGTGGATTTTCCAGAGTTAGATATATTATGATATATATAAAACAACACTGTGATTGGAGATTTTATCCATATTGCACACTCTCAGGAAAACAACATAAACCTGTGGCACAGCTGATGCACCAGGCCAGTACTGTGCTTTGTAAAATACCTGCCTGTTTACAAGGGATGCTGGGTTTGAAAGGGTTAAATGGCTTTCTTGTAATGGATACTGGCAAGCAAGCACACTCACACAGGTCTGGGTCCATCTCCTTTACACTGACTATTTCCTAGAGATCCCTCACATGAATTTGACCTTTTAAGTATTTTTTCTCTCTAATAATGTTATATATACATTGTATCTACTTTGATATGCAGCTGATTGTGTGATCTGCGGAGGAAAAGGTAGTTTAACCCTTCTTTAGGCAATAAATAAATCATTTTTAGTCTTGATAAATCTCTTGAAATCACGTCTCAGATGATCAAAATGTCTCACACGCAGCATTCGATATGACACTTCTCCAAATACACAGTTTCACCTTGATGACAGGAAGTGAGATCCCCTGTAGTGCGCGTGCAGTTAGAGAATCTTTGTTCATGAACTAACACGTCCTGGTGGAGGCATTTTTCTGTCTGTGCCCCGGTCAAATGTTAGCACTCACCTTGAACACATCTCCATAGGTGCCGCACCCAATCCGGTGAATTAACTCGTAGTCATCTAAAGGGTCCAGGAATGACACCCCGATCCTGTCCATGTTTGGAGACACCTCTGGGTGCTGTGGGTGAGCCTCGCGGGCTTTCTACTCACACATGCCAGCTGTTGTTGTCGGAGGAGACAGCAGCGGCAGATGAACACACTGACTGGCTGCTTAATGGGAGCTGGCTAATTGCTGCTGTATCGATCCGACTGGCACACACACACATACACACACACACAGGACTGTTCACTGACAGGACTGACACACACACACACACATGCTCACACAACTCCACGTCCGATGACACACTACAAGCGTCTGTGCGCAAAAGGTCCGGAGTGGCGCCGGAGTCAAATCACGCATGAGCAAAGACACTCCACACTGTAAGAAATGTCAGCCCGGTCGTTCACCTGTGTGTTAGAGTGCCGTTTCCAGGCTGCGGGCCCTCAGGCTCAGCTCTGCTTCGTCAGAAACAGAATTAGTCTGTGTCGTAAGTCAAAACTCTGACTTAATTTTGACTTAGCAAGTCAAAGTTTTGACTTTGCTCATAATTTTGATTTAAAAAGACAAACCTCGGACTTCTTATCTCGTAACAATGACTTTGCCTAATATCCCATAAAACGGACTCTTTGATTTAAGTCACAATTTTGACGCTTCATCTCATAATATAGACTTAGTATATCAGAATTCTAACTTAAAAACCAGGTCCAGGTTTCAGTTTGTCCACTGTTTTGGTTTTTGACCAAATACCTGTAAAACTAGCGCCCTTCAGCCTCAGCCTGCTTTGATTCGAGCTAATTAGCAAATATTAGCATGCTAACACATTAAACTAAGATGGTGAACATTATTGTAAGATAAAAAGTGAACAGTTTTTACTTATTTTCTCATAATATTGACTTAGTATCACATCATTTTAACATACAAACTTTACATTCTAATCTAAAAAACGGACTTTTTAACTATATTTACATACATTACATAACTTCACATCATTTTTGACTCGTTTCACAAAATATTGAGTATGCCATAAGTCTGCCCTTGCATTTCATAACGTTGACTTACAAAGTAAAACTTTTGGCTTGATTTAAAATATGAATTATAATCACAATTTTGACTTTGAAGTCAGAATTTTAAGTTATTCATTAAAAAATGTTGACTTAGTATCTCATCTTTTTTACTTAAATTCCTAACATTTATTTTTTCTTTGTGGTAGGAATGGGCTTACCAGATACTATCTACAGTTTATTGTCTTGAATCACATCCATTTCCCACATTCATCTGTGTTTTATGTCCTGGTTATTAATATTTTGTGTATTGTGTATAGTTTGACAAGTTTGTTGTGTGCATATTGATTTATGTCACAATAAAACCAAACTGTACTACACGCAGTGCCATTCACATTGGACCCAGGAGCAGGAGCCTGCTGTCACCGGCTAATCTCTGTCTCACAGACGTCACTGCTAGACCACGGAGTCACGTGACATAAATACCAACGTTTCAGTTTCAGACAGTTTTTCTCAGCACATGCTCTCCTTTACTCTGTCTTCCTCATTTGTCCACTGAATGCACAGCTCACTAATTCATGCTCCAATATTCCCAGACAGTTCTTACAAATCGGGTTATATTTGCCTCTGTGAGACCATCCACAGAAAACTTAATGTCCTTCATTTTCTGCTTAATGTAGAAAATGGCATCCCTCTTACTGCAGTACAAACTGACAGCGTTTTACAGCTCACATGTGCCCTTTATATCTAATACACATCAGAACTCTTCACATTCTGTTTTCATCGGGTCTTTATTACTTGCAGATACAAAAACAAGAACAAAAAACACAAGTCATCAAGCAAATAGGATGTAGCAGTGCCACCTAATGTGGCTCCGTCTCAACAGTGCATGGTCTTCCTGGTCTGGTCTCTAATCATTAGAAATAGCCCTAGCTCAGCTATTCTCAAAACTAAAGGCCACCTACTTTAGAAAAGAACAAAGGAAAAGTAAGGCAACATAGAGCTAGCAAGAAAGAAGCTGTCGATAGAGCAGAAGTGGACAATGTTACACAGTAACTATCCTAAATTAATCACTTCCAAGTCTTCAGTCATGAACGGGTTCCTAATGGTACAAGTTGATATTTCTACATCTGTAAGTTGTATTCTGGTCATCCTCGTTACTTTGGCTTCAAACATCCACATGTAAGTCAATGAGAAGTTAATAGTCAGTGTGCAATTGGCTGCCAATTAATACACAAACTAATAATGAGTGAATGCTTACAATCTATCAAACCAGACAGTTCCCTTTCTGGCTATAGTTAAATAAAAACAATAAAATGTTCACTCCTTCAGTTCAAACCTGATATGTGATGCTTAACTCAAGTGTGCAAGTAAAATATATTGCTAGGAACGATGAGGATATTGACTGAACTGGATGAAAATATTGGTAAAAAGTTTCACAAACAAAAGCGAGGTTATTCGGGTGTCCGTGTTGCTGTTCACAGTATGTCCTACAGAGTCTCAATAACTCCTCCTACAACAATCAACATGTCTAGAGCGACTTGCGCTGTCGCTTCATGAAGGACATGGAGTAATCGCCGGCTGGTGTGCTCTTCTGCCTCTTCATCTGGACCTGTGACTGGGCAGTGAGTTGCAGCTTGATGGCACTGGAGTTCACCTTGGCTGCACACAGCAGCTCCTTCATCCCCTTCATCTTCTCACTCTGAAAGACAACCACAGGACCAGCCGGGGAGGGGGACGCCTGTTGCTGGGATGAGGGTGAGGACGCAGAGTCCGGGCTGGGGGACTTCGGTTTTCCTTCAGCGTCTCCACCCCGCAGGCCCTGGGAGGAGCGTCTGCGGCCCCCTCCCTCTCCCACCTTCTTGGGCTGGGCTGCTGCTACTGGCTGGGTGGTTGGGGAGGTAGGAGCAGCCGGAGGAGGAGAGTTCTGCTCCTCCAGCTTGGACTCTCTCCTGGGGCCTCTTCTGCGGCCCTCCCGGGGGTCATCGCTGGACTGGTCATCATCATCCTGGGACTCTGGCTCTTTGGTGATGATCGACACCTTCTGACGAACCTTTGGAATCAGACCACAAACCCAGTTTTAGCTATAAAACATCAACACACATGCCAGCCTCTCTCCTGCAGACAGAGCTTGTTTTGGCTGTAGCCATTTTGCAGTTCAAAGGCAGGGGTATGCTGGGTTTCTCACCTGAGCATCAAAGCGGCTCAGAGACTGGACCAGGTAGGTGGCCCAGCCCACATGAAGGACTGGCGTGGGACTGCCCTCCTCCCATTTGCAGATGCCATCATAGAAACGCAGCAGGTGGGCAAAGCATTCTGAGTCCTGGAGTGCTGAGAAGGCTGCTGCCTGCTTGGGGTGCTCCTGAAAGACGGAAGGGGGTTCATTACCTTTTTTAAAATTCCCTTTTTGTTATACAGTATGCGTCACGCATACCCAACTTCCACATACATGATAACATGATCTGTATCTGGACATCATGTCTAGATTACAGGTGTAAATGCACACTGAGTGTATTACAATCAGAACGTTACCTGATCAGCCAGACCACATGTGGAGGTGGTCTGAGTCACACTGTGATCAGAGCCCAGCCAGGTGGAAATGACATCAGCAAGTATTTATGCACCCTTTTTCTTTTCTTATTTAAAATGTGTTTTGTTTAGTTATCCTTCATGTTTTTATATAACTTGGTACAAACCAAATAAAGTTAGCCCACATTCTAAAGCCAAAAAAAAAAAAAAAACATTAATTCTTTCCATCAAAAATCTACCGAGCTCTTCCTCTGCAAAGGAAAATGAAGTAGAGCTCACACAGCAGCATCGATCCCTTCACCTGGGACGCACCAAGGTAGTTGACTAATCTGCAAGCCCCGCCTCCCCAATTTGCACAATGAGATCCAATCAGTGATGAACTAAAGCAACGCACCACGAAAACTAGGAATTGAAATCGGTTTCCAAGAAACAAATGTAGCGCCATCCAATCAAAGAGGAAACAGGAAGTCACTGTAGCATCACGGGCTGTCACATAACGGTCAATCGTTTGTACAAGATGGCATGGCTTTTTCTTTGATTACGTGCAGAAATCTGTCTCAGTTAGTAGTATTTAGGGGTGGGCGATATGGGCCAAATCTTCTATCACCGTATATGGAATTTTATATCACGGATCAGACACGGATTAATTAGCTACGCAACAGTTCCATCTGGCAGTTAGTAGGTATCAATATTTAGTAACAACGAAACTCTACATGAGAACTAGTTTGTGTGGTGCAACCTATTTTAATTTAGTAAACGCTTGTTATAACTAGGCTGCAACTGGCTCCCGATATCATTATCCAGATAAGATGTCCAGATACAGATCACATGTTTACACCAGGTAGAGGAGTATCAGCCTCAGGTTTATTTCTTTCCACTGACAACCCAAAAAAAGAAGTAAAAACTGTAAATGAAATGAACGGATCCAAAACCTTCTCTGGCTGGGAATACTCACCTTGTCAGCTCCTTCTCCTCCCTCCTCTCCCTCCTCCAGACTCTCGGCAGCAGCAGCTGTCTCCTTCAGCAGAGTGGGGATAACATCGTTTGCAATGTCAAAGAACTCCTTGTAGATCTCCTCGTCCTCACGGAAATAGTTATATCTGCAAGAGCAGATGAGAGGAGAAGGTCTTTTAATAACTGCAGGGAGCTGAATATAGCCTACAACATACAGTACGACTGAAAATGGAATTTTACAAGCCAAATTTCTTTTACAGCTATCTACTGGGTGTCTTTTCCTTTACAAAAGCCGTCATTACATAAAGTTCAGATTAAGAGGGCTTTTTGACCATTTGATGTCTTCAGGGTGGAATGTTGACTTGTAACATGTTGACTATTGAAGGCATTGCAACAGTCCAGACACAACAAAACGTGAACTATACAAAGAATCCACTATTATGAACACACACACACACACACACACACTCCTTCTTGTAGACACAGAGGGACACAAGCTGAAATTGAAGAACAATGGGGGAGCAGGAAAAGGAAGATGATAGATGGGGAGGGAATGTGTGGTCTGGTGGGTCAGTGCTGGTATATTTAGCCGCAGCTCACGAACATTGTGTTTAAAGGGGAGGAGAGAGCGTGAGGATGCAGAGCTGGACACTTCCTGGCTCAACCACCACACCCTCTCCAACTAACTGGGACTGGACTTCTTTGTGGTGGGTGCATCAGAGGAAAACAACCACGGGGAATTATCTCAACCAGAGGTCAAACACAACTGTCACATCACTTTACTTTAATGCATATTTGTGAGATAAGATGGCTGATAAATGCCTTTAGTTTTCGTAATTTTTTTTTTTGATGTGGTCACAACACAGGTCAGGGAAGATGGCTGTGCATTTACTGCCACCTTGTGTTCATCTAGTGAAATAATACCTGAAACAGCTGGTTGAGAGGCTGCTGTTGGCCTTACTTCTATCTTCACAATACAATAGTCCTGCTGTAAACACAGGCAAAGTGAAGCTCGTAATGTTTCAGTTATGCTGAGACTGAATTTAATTTGGATTTTTAAAAACGGGATTTTTTTCTGTTAATTTTGTGAATAACAACTATGACAAAAATATTGATTGGTGACCATTCCACAATAAAAATAAATCTAAAAAAAATCCAAACTAAATTCAAAGTAACCTTAGACAACAACTACAATTACCAGCCCCACAGTTGTATGCCTCCGGCCAAATGCAAGTTATCACTATATGGATGATACATATGTATGATTCCAGTGAATATACTTGGTTGAACTGGTTAATGAAGGATTATCATAGATGTATTGGCTGAACAGGTACACAAGTACTTGATTAATATGTAAAAATGGATTCGTATAGAGTATAGCTACATAAAATGTGGTGCTTTTGTTTTCTCCTGGCATTTTTAGATGTGAAGCCTCTCTTTGAGCTGTAGGTTGTTTTGTCAGTCAAATGTATATCATACCTGTGAGTGCTAGAACTCATTTTGTTCAGAAACATTACTACTTTCCAGTCAATATAATCTCACAAGCAAGTGGACATAACAGAGCATGACAGGTGAAATAGAAATACATGGGCTTTACCAATATGGGAGGCTTCCTGCAGCAACTTCTAGGTCCACAGTGTGGCATGACTAACATTAAAAACTGTTGTACGAAATAAACCGCCATTGGTCTTTTTTTTCTTCTTTTTTTTATAAATCGGTAGAGAGCTTATTGGTAGCAGAAGAAACAATCATCCCAGCTTAATGTCTCGATTGGTTCAGCTATATTTTTATCCATTACTTAGGTCAGAGTGCGACCCCCCAACTTTTTCTCCAGGGCATAAGTTAAAGGGAACTCCGCACAGGGCAGGCCCGTGCTACAGTGAACTGAAGGCTTACAATCCTCACTGTATCTTGCTAGTTTAATGTAATGTCTGCAGTTATAGATGATGATAAATCATCATGAGCATAGTCTTTAATGAGGGCGAGAGCCACTGCAATGATGGGAGTTAGGCAGGCAGACAAGACGTTAGCTAACGTCAAGATTAACAACATCAAGATTCTTCCAGGCATGAATATGGGAAATATATTGTATTATTTACAGGATCATGATTAGCTAGGCGCGCTCCAATACGTTGTTTGCAGTCATGTGATTCCGATGACGCTCGAAATTCAGAATGAGGCAGGAAGTGAAAGGCTGAATGAGATGGAGGAAAGCACGTACTGTGCTAGTTATTGTTTAATCTTTGTGTTGTCCCAAATCCGTGTACATTTCTCCTTTGATTTTTCTGTTTCAAAACCGAATCTTAAAACCAAAAGGAAAAATCATGTTCTTTGTTTTGTATTGGTATTGTATTTGGTATTTACAGTGTTCTAGTTTAACTGGTGGTTTGAATTAACTCATGTTCCCGTGCGTGAGGCAGATGTGTCGTAGGCGTGATTTTTGAGGACCCCTCGTCGACTAACCAGGAAATAAACATTGCGATTACCCCATTAAATTCATCATCATCATTTGTTCTCTTTATACATCCATTTTGTTGCTGCTCAGGTCCACAGCACTGCATTGATTAGCTTCTAGCAGGTACTCCTGTCTGCTACTCCAAACTGGGAGCGTGCCGAACGGCATCTAAAGATTGTAGATCTGTTTTTTGCGGTACCGTCAGAGATACGGAGATCGTATCGTTTTAAACACGTGCTATCGAAAAAGTATCAAAGTATCAATACTTTTGACAACCTTAGCATGAATGACAGAAAAGATATCCAGATACAGATTCAATGTTAATGCCAGGTGTAAATGGGGTATGAGTGACTCGCTATGCTCAAACAGCCAGAGCCAACAGTATCACAGGATTTTAACATGTAATTAATGATGTCTTAAGTGCTTAAGTGTGGTTGTATGTTCACAAGATGAGTCCATTTGAAAGACTCACTGTTGTGGTATTTACAACTTTGTTAGTTGAAATTTTTTGATACCTCACAGTTCACAAGTTGTGCCATATGTGATTTTTTTGGGGGGGGAGCCCATGGAGATTATTTACTTTTATTGTCTACTCTTTTCTTGTAACCTTTGAATGCTAAGAATATTGTGTACTTATTGTCCTAGATTGAAAATGTGACCTTGCATTTCAATTAGAAATTAAAATCCATTAAAATCATAGCCCTGCAAGAAACTCATTCATTTTAAACTTTAACATACTAGTGGGTAAAAGCAGTGTGAACTCACTCCTGCATGACCTGAGCTGCCTTGGCCCAGGCCCTCAGAGCCTCCCGCACATTCCTGTGTCTGTAGTGGAAACCAGCCAGGTACATGTAAGGGTAGATGTGCTCGTTGTTGTAGTGCTTCTGAGCAGAACTGACAGCCTGAGAGAGCACAGAAACACAGGAAAAATGACTTCCTATTAAACATCCTAATCTGTGAAGATATACAAGGAGCAATTGCACCACACTCATACCTTTCACTGCAGAAACTCAATCTGTTGTCATATTCACGTCAAGTTAGAGGCAGAAAAGTACACTAATATCTTGTTGTCTAACTTTGAAGGGTTCATACAGGGAAAACCCGCAACCAATAGTCATTCACTGGTCAGTTTGTTACTGAAACTGACCCCATTTGTTTGGATTTGGTAAGTGCATGTCTGATACTGTATTATATATGACTGTTCCATACAATTGTTGAGTTAAAAATAAATAAAGGTTTTGAAATGTGTGTCTCATATTGATATATTCAAAATGAATAGTTCAACATTATGGGAAATATTGGAGCCTACAAAAACATTTCTTCACATCCTATCAGTCTTACTGCTGGTGGAAACCGATCTAAAGCCTTACCTTTAGGTGGATTTCCAGGGGGCTCTCCTTGCCTGGGATTGGATCCTGATCTTCAAGGTCTGCCAGAGTGCCCATGGCCATAGGATACCTGGTACACAGTACAGGACAGCAGGAGGTCGTGGAATTTAGCAAGTTTACACATTAACTCTTCATAGTGGACAGGCATTGTATACAAACTGTGAGACTTTCAGAGACATTTCATTTTTTACTAACTTCACCAACACAAAGTCTCACCTGTCCAGGTTGCCTCGTTCATACAGCAACCAGAGGAGTTTCTGTTAAATCAGGGAGAAAAAGAAATAAGAGAGATCAGAAAGAGGCAGATCATGAAAAAGCATCTAACAATGACTGAGTGTCTTTGACTGTTAAGAGCTGTGCAATATACCAATGATGTTATCAGATGTAACATATACTCTATCCCACACTTTCCAACAAGTGGAGACTTCATTAGTGATGGTCAAAACTCAGAAATCTTACTATTAATGTTAATTCTCAAATAGTGGCCTTTTATTTACCTCAACTGTGAACCAGGCCTTAATTTGAAACAGGCTTTATTAGACAAAGACCTTTATTCCTAAACTCCCTGTTTTCTATGAATATTTAGAATATTTTAACTTGCTGTTAATGTCGTTTGTTGTTAATGCAAATTTAACACGTTCTCCGTGTTTACCCGTTGTCTTCATAAATTCAGTCAAATCTACATTTCCACGACAATAATTCCATCAGTACAACAGAGTATGTCATATTAGCCACTCTGCTCTTCTCTAGAAAGAAATAGTTTTCAGTTTATTTTACTTTGCTGTTAAGTTACTGTCAATGAATCACTTCCAGCACAGAGTTTTCACATTAACTGCCTTCCATTGGCTCAAGAGGGCATAATCCCGTTCTTTCCTGGTAGGCTTTTCTTTTCTTTTTTTTTTTTTAAACTTTATTTTTTCCTTTTTTGACAAAAAAAAAAAAAAAAAGAAAAAAAGAAAACCAGACAGACAGACCAAGGGACATCAGGCAAAATCATCATAGGTTAACATAAGTGCTCAACATCATATAAAACAGATAAGAAGAGGAAAAGGAAAGGGAAAGAAATGAATAAAAATACATAAATAAAAACATATACATCTCAATTTGTATTCAGATAAGATATCCATTTTCCCCAATATGCTTCACATTTCTTTTGGGCATGTCTCAAAGAGAAAGTTAAACGTTCCATAACGTAAATTTCCTTAATTATTTCTATCCATTCAGCAATTGTCGGGGAATCTTTACATAGCCATTTCCTGGTTATTGCTTTCTTGCTACCTGCTAAAAGTATTTGTAACAAATATCTATTCCTGGTAGGCTTTTCATGTGAAACAACTGCAGGAAGTGTTGAGTTTCATTGATAGTATCTTAACAGCAATCGGAGGAAAAAAAAAAAAAGTAGGAGTGACTGGAAATACTAAGTGATTAAAACAATATTTATGTTAAAAGAGAAAGTGAGAGCAGCAAAGTTATGAGTAGAACATGAATGTGCTGATGGAATTAGTGCTGTCAAAATCTACATTATGCTGAATTTTCCAAGTGAGATATTAAGAGTACATGTGATTTCAGGTGTTACAGGTGGATGTTTCCACCATTTCTCTATATAAAAAAAGGTCTAAATTCTGATTAGGAATACCATTTTTCAAACTAAACAACTGCATGATTTCATGGTTGAAAGTAAGGAACAAATCTTTAGGGTAGTCTGCCCAGATAAATTCTAAATTGTATCACTGCCACAGTAGGTCTTGGTGATGATTGTGTAAAATAAATAGAGAGAGAGAGAGAGAGAGAGAGAGAGAGAGAGAGAGAGAGAGAGAGAGAGAGAGAGAGAGAGAGAGAGCGCGCAGTGGTCAAGCGACAGAGAATGAATAAATGAGAGGGTGAGCTGGTAGGGAAAAAAACGGTGAATCCGAGAAATAAAACGTTATTTTCTGAATGTTTCACAGCGGACACGTTCTGATATTGAAGAAAAACAATGAAAAACCATGCGTCCGTTAAAAAGATTGATGTTGACGTCTTCAATTACGTCGACTACTCGCGGCAGCCCTACCAACATCTACTATGAAACTGAACACTGTGGTGTGTTTGCAGGAGATAAAAAACAGATATGTAACAACCCACTGCACACTACAAGTGGCAATGCTTACCTGTTGTAGCTGCAGGAGCTCAGAGCTGTCAGTATGCAGGTCCAGTGAGGGGTTGATGGCGCAAACCATGAAGGCCACCTCCATGTTTCTGTCACATTTCATGTAGGAGCCCTTCAGATACAGCCAACTCTGAGGGAGACACAAACACACACAGGACAGGTTAACAGCAATGCGAATATTAAAATCACAGGAAGTACATATCAAATACTCAACATTATTATTAGTCTGTCTGTCTACTGTGCAGTTCCTTCATTATCTAAATCTAAGGAGGGCCACCTCCATGTTTATTTAGACAAGTTGGAAAAAAGAAGCACAAGATATTACAAATGGGACATTTACTCATCACTTTGTGTGTAAAAGCATCCACCACAATAAACACATCCAAGGCTCTGACCACATCTGATTCAGGGTGTTTTCACACCTGTGTCCGGGTCACTTAGTCCAGACCAAAGAAAAAAAACGATCCATTTTAGATCTGTTTCATGTCCACTCTGACTTATTGCAAGTGAACCAAGAGGGACAGTTCACCCTAAAACCAAAAATACATATTTTTCCCTCTTACCTGTAGTGCTATTTATTCATCTAGATTGTTTTGGTGCGAGCTGCCAAGTTTTGGAGATATCAGTCATAGAAATGTCTGCCTTTTTTGAATATCATGGAACTATATGGACCTTGTTGTGAGCAGTTTCATGTAGGAACTATCGGTAGAAAAAAAAAAATGCTACATGAAACTGCTCACAACAAGGTCTGTAGATTATCTTGAGTAACCGGGTCATGATTTCTGAAAAGAGACATTGCTGTTGAGTTTTTCAAATGTATTTTTTTTGGCGCCTTGAGCACCACAAGCTGAGTGCCATATAGTAGGCTTGGGCAATGCCTATCTAGCTGCCAATGCTCAACGATTTTTTTCTTTTCTTTTTGGGCCAGAAAAACACTGCCATTGTTAATTCTAAGGTGTGTGTAAATGTACATACATAAATTAAAAAATATTTGTCTCTTGCATGCTGTATTTTTATTTTAATTAATTCTAGCTGTAGCCTACCACGAATTTACAATTTGGTGCGTCTTCTACCTAGCAGCACTACGGCTGCACAATTTACCGGGGCCAGGCAGAACGGATCATTCTAAGACAGAGCTCTGAAGTGCAGTAAAAGCTTGTCTCCTTGTTGTAGGTTAATAAACAACCACATATGTGTGTAGCGAGTGTGTGGTTGAGTACAAGTGAGACAGAGGAAGTGGTTGAGTGCAAGAGAGATAGAATCGTCAATTGCCAATGGCTAGGGGGCTCAATGGGTCAAGCCTACCATATAGTCCCATTATATATAAAAAAATATATATATATGCAGACATCTCTATGGCCGATATTTCCAAAACTCGGCAACTCACACCAAAATTATCTAGATGGATAAATAGCACTACAGGCAAGAGGAAAAATGTGTATTTCTGATGTCCCTTTAAACATGAAGTCATACAGACAGACAGGTAACTCATTCATTGAACACTTTTGGTGACGTAATCGTGCTTCATCAGTGCTACATGGACCCACGAGGGGAAATTAAATTCCGGTGACTGACAGCAGGTCATGCTGCACATTACTGAACCTTGTGTGTTTAGTGATCTTTTCTGGTGCCACAAAGAGCTCACCAAGAAATAACTGATGCACTCATACATTTTTAGCTACTATTTTGTATTCTGAATTTGAACTATATTTGGGAGTTTCTTTAAGTGCTGAGAGAGCATTTCATCATTATTTCAGGTAAATGGAGGTAGGCCTCACCTTCTCACTAACTCCAGCTGTGACTGTTTGTCCTCGTCGGTCCTCGTTACCCTTTCCGTGCCAGGTGACCTCGGCCGTCTCTTCACCATTTTTGCCAAAAATCACCCAGGCGTGGTCCTCAGAAAGTGCCAGGTGGACGTCCTTCAGACCTAGAACTTGGCAGGCTGCCACCACAGCAAATGCCACACCAGAGCTGTCCAGTTTGGTACCTGGTTCAAATTTAACAAATAATGATTTTTATTAATTTTACATCACTAATTCCAAGTTGATCAAAGTCCAAATTCATTTTATTGTAGTATTTGTAATGTCATACCAGTGATGAGACTGAAGAGGGACTGGATGTGGGCCCGGTCCTTGAAATAAGAGCGACTTAGACTGTTCCAGATCACATCTGACACTTTCTTCACCAGCTCCCTGCTGGACCCTGCAGCAGTCCTTCGGTACTGGGACAGGTCCACTGTGCCGCGGATCTGGGCCGTGAAGCGCTCATACAGTGCAGAAATCATGCCCAGCTCCACTGTGGGGAAGCAAGAGTTGGGACAGTCCGGCTCCAGCGGTTCAAACCGGACCCCTGGAACATTGATGGGGATGACCCGATTCACAGCTAGGAAGTGCTCAACAAAACCCAGGACCAGGGAGAGAAGGGCTAAGTCTGGCTCAGACTTGCGGAGCTCAGCATCAAACAGCTGAACCACACCGTCGATCCCCCGCAGGGGAAAGTGCTTTTTCTGGGCTGAGTGCAAACCCATGATGTCCACTGTTAGTCAACTCAGATGCTCTCCTTACCTGCAGTACTGAAGGTTACAGAGCAGTCGGTTAAACTCCACATCAATATCACACACAGATGCTGTAGAAAGTAGGGAAAGTCAAAAGAAGGTTCTGAAAAATCTGAAGATATGAGTCTATATTTTTATGATTCTGTACTTTCTGACCATGTCTGTGGCTCTCAGCTCCAAGCCCACTGGTTCCTACTGAAGATGTAAATATTTAAAAACACCTCACAAATATATGATATTTTGTTGTTGTTGTTTTTTAAAGCTCAGTAATTTCCACAGCTGGCCACTGTAGTGTTTAACTACCGTTGTTTAAACGGGAGGAAATAGGGTACCTGTTGGGGACTGTTTTCAATGGCAGATTAATCCACATTTGGTGCACTAGTGAGTATTTGGGGCAGCAGGACAGTATATGGGGGATTGAGTCAAAATAAACTACAATGTGGGTGTTCATGGTAATGAAGGAACATGTCACCCAGTACAACGTTGTGGCTCATTGATGTTTTTAATAGTTTTTGGACAACTATGGAGCTCTATTACACAGAGGAATAAGATTTAGCCTATCAGGCTTTGCACACACACACACACACACACACACACACACACACACACACACACACAATACTTGTTAGTAGAGCACAAGTATGTTGGTTTGGGTTAAGTTTTTCTTATGCTTATTTCAATATAATCTTTAAAGTAATAAACAGCTTTAAAGGTTTTAACACTGTTTGGTGATATGAGTTACACAAGCAAGGCAACATTTCTTGTATCAAGCTTGGTGTACTGTACCTATGGTACAGACGTTTCGGCATTAATAACATCCCGTTAATAATCTCAGAATAATCTCAGCAAAAATATTTTTGTCCATGTTATCGCACGCTAAACAAATAAAACATAAACCGAGACACTGAGCCGCAGCTGAGCAGCTTGACTCGTTGCCTAATGTTGGTTACATTAATGCCGCTAACATGGGCTATATGGCGCTTTGGTGGGCGGGGCACTCCCACTGCTACATTCATTGCAAAGCTGCAAATAGAAGCTCTTCAAGGTTCCTGACTCCGATTAATACGTCGAACTGTCTCCACGACATCACAAATGCTTAGAGTCTCTCAGTACAGACCGAAATACTCCGTTAGAATAATTGATTTGCTAGCCTGGTTGGCTGACGTAGGCTAACTAGCTAACTTTACTAAGTAAAGTTAACGTTTGTTAACGTTAACCATTTAGGCTTGCTATCGGTGTTAATTTGCTGAATGAATACTAAGTAGTTTAAATAAGTGTGATAAAGTACAGACATATTCTGAACCAGAAAATGACCCACTGTGACAGATAGCTTGGGAGCAGCTGGCTGAATTAAGGCTCTTGCGAGTAGCAGCTAACAAGCTAACGAGCTGCTAGTTAGCTAAACTCACCACTTTTTGATAAAGCTTATTCCCCTAGCACTCCCGCGAAATATATCGCCACCATGTGCCGCAAGACTGACTCGCTCTAAACTCTTATTAACGTAATATTAGACCAGTGTGTAAGAGATTACATACCCGTTTTCTCACAGCCTCAGCCACATGTTTTTGTTTGTGTCCCCCTTCTTTTGCCGCGCAGTTCAGTCTGCCCAAGAGTCACTTACAGTGTGTAACCAGTCTCTACGTTTGCGTAAGAGAGCAGATCTCAAAGGATGTGTATGTCGCTGTCAAAGCGCAGTTGAACGCCAATAGGCCCATCCCCGTGGTTATAGATCGTAACCACTGCCCACACGGGTTCCTCTCGTGTGTGCTGGGAAATGTAGTTCATAGTATGTTATTCGTAAACACCCCCAGTAGAGGGTAGCATTATTCCGTCATGTGATACATTGCTCCAAAATGGAACAAAGGTGAACATTACATAATGGAAAACAGGGTACAGTGAAACCCGCACAATTTGGAATTGTATATAATTGTACTGTAACCGTGGAGTCACTGCATCTTCATCATTATTCAAAACAATTTTAGCAATGTGGCTGTGGCTGGCTTTGTTACAAACAGCTCAAACCCACATCCGTTTATGCATTCAACCCATAGTTACCAAATAATTTAGTAGAAATATTTTGGTATCATTTACTTAAAATGCATACAGTGCAGCCTCCCAATGATATAACAGCTAATGCCCGAAATACAAAATCCCACTGTTTTTCGAAGCAGGTATAACATGGTGTCTGTGTTCAGGAATATTCTTCTTGCTGCCTTCAATGGCTGTCGAATATTTCAAAGCGCTTTTGAACTTCATAACAAATGACAAATTTCGTCTAGTAATGTTACAGTTGGATTTTTACTGATACAAGAGTTGCTGAAATATATTTTCAAAAGGCAGGGAGCATGGAGGACAAATCAACGAGTGGTATTAATTATAGTAGTTTGATGGTTTTATATTATTGTACTTGAACGCAGAGACAAGTCTAATTTGTCAGGTTGGAGATGAGATACAGGAGCCTAAACGGAGACCTTGAACGTGTCTCAGCCCTACATGTTTTTCCCCTCCTCCATGGTCCGCCTTGTTTCCCTCCATCTCTGCCAACCTCTCAGTGCTCGGACGTTGCGTTAAGGTGCGGATCCGAGTCCCGCTCTTGGGGAAATTTGAGGAAAGTCAAACGACATATACGCCTTCAAAGGACAGTATAAGACAATTTAAATTGAAACGACAGACATTTAACCGCCTTTGTGCAGTTGTTTTGAAACTACAGTAAAATGGATCCAATGACTCAGTCCGCCCAGATATCATCGTCGCAAGGGTTTGCCGATGGACAAAATTCTGCTGTCAAAGAATCAAAGCTGTCCGGTAAGAAATAGCCTAACGTTAAATTAGCTAGCTAAATGCTAATTTTAACTTAACGTTTTACCATTAATTACTATTAAACCATGTTTAACAATGTTTTTATTTACAGGCATGTTAATGATTTTATAGGTTTACGTCAAGTCCATAACGCAGTAACGTTAATTCAACTAAGAACTGTATCGTTAGCCTTTGTAACGTATAAACCCTTGTCTTTTATTTTGTCTGTTGGTCGCCTGTCTGTGGTTGTTTAGGGTGTTAAAGCTATAATGGGAAACACCTGTGGTAGTGAACATAGCCAGACACACGGCTACCAATCACGTAGCTCCGGCCTGCACCTAGTACACGCCGCTGTCTTGTATGGCGACAACTTTACACAAAACGTCTTTATCAATGTGTCGGGTTTCAGTCACCTTGCTAATAAGCGGAGGCACAATCTATAGCCACTGTAGAGCATGAGGTAAGACATTTAACGGAACAGTATATTCGGACAGCCGAATGGTCAGCTATGCAGCGAAACACAGAATTGGGGGTTGACGCTGCCTACTACAGAGCAGCGTTATTAGCGTTATATCTAAAGAAGACTGCGGGGCTAATTTTAAAAAGAGAATTATTCAAATACGTGCTGCTTATTGCATTTGATGCTAGCCGAAATGGAATCTGTATCCTAATGACTTCTAATATAGTCTTACATCATGTTCTACGACTTGGGTATGTTTGTTGATAAATGATGAACATTACATGACAGTTTTTACAATAACGCTTGGGGTGACAAAGCGTTATCCGTGCTAAATGTTGCGATGCTCTGCACTGCAGATGCATTGTTACTGGGCGACTGCCAGTGAAGGAGGACCTCTTAAAGGCGCATCGCCCTCTTTGTGTTGGTGTCTTGATAATGGTAACAGTCCCAAAACAAAACATCATGTCTGAAGAGAGTCAGTACTATGATTAATTTCTGTCTACTAACTGTCACCACCTCCCAGTAGATTTTCAGGTTACACAGTCTAGATAAGTCTAATTAAAACAAAGGACCAGTGTTGTCTCCCAGGGCCTTATTGACAGGTTATTGTGTATGAGGGAGTGGCCGCTTCACCATCAGTGAGTGTGTGTATATTTGTCTATGTGTTAAGCTGTCTGATTTGGACTCCATGGCTCAATCAGTCACTACATGTGAGCCATTTGAAAATCCTTCAAAGCCATGTTCTGTTAATCAAAAGGATTGTAGGCTTTGTAGAATTTATAGCACATGTGGTCATGGGTGTCAACTGGGTGTGGCACATGATGCCTCACTGAGTTTCAATTCTGTCTTTGAAGTTGTTGTCACTAAGGAGAGGAAAGCAAAATTAAATCTACTGGGACACAAAAGTAAGCATATAAATTCACATCAGAAACCATTTAGGACCATGATTCTTTTCATGCTTACAATCATGTGATGTACAGTATGACTAAAAAAATCTAGTCTATTAGTCAATAATTATAAATGGCTCCATGTTGTCCCAGAAAATTGGCAGCCATGTGAAGTTTGGAAATTTTGGTGCTTGATAATATTTGATGCTGGGAGTTTTGTATAGCTTGGGGTTTATTTACTAAACATCCCTATAGTAAGGTCTAAAAATTCAGAGGTGGTTCTCACAGCTGTGGCATATGCTAACAGCCATAGCTTTTTATGAGCTTCTGTTAGAACTAGTTTTTCTCTGCCACTGAACTATAATTTATCAGGCAGACTCCAGAAAACATGGCTGTGAAAATACATAGTTTTTCTGGAGCCCTGAACAAACTCAGAATGATCGCGGTTGTTTTTTTTAAAACATCTATGGCAGATAACGGCCTTGCCTTCCACAAACCTTACTCATTGCAACACTGCTGAGTCACTTCAAAGTATGTGCTTTGGGCCCTACTCTGCATCCACATCATATGGAAAGATGCTGTTTTGAGTTATGGTCTTCCTACTCTGAAATACTTTTAACCTTGTCTTATTTATTGCGGTTGGCAATAGATGTCACTTTTTCAACTTTAATTCAAAATAAATATCTGTATTTTAGTGTATGGACATATGTTAATTGGAAATATAACCAACAAAATGAAGAATTTTTACATTAGACTACAGCTAATGATTTATTTGTCATGGATAAGTCTGTCAATCATTTTTTGACTGTCTCAACAGACAGGTTTGAAAAGGATCGCTGTGTTGCTTTGAACTGTCATTCCCTATTATGGAATTGCAGGATGAAAACATAAAATATTAGTAGAATGACTGGTAAAGACAGGAAGAGTAGTCAAGCTCCGGGAAATATGAATCGTCTGAAAATCCACACATGGCGGCTGTTATTTACTTAAGACATGTCTTTAAGCCTAATTTCCCCTGTTGTATATTTGTTACTTTAGTAACAAGCCTTCCAGCAGAAATACAGTTTATTCAGTAATTGTTTCCAGTCGCTTCCTCTTAGTTGTTTTATTTATTTATTTTTATCACAGTTAAGCTACCGTAAATAAAACTCAACACTTCTTGAACATATGTTTCACATTAAAACCACATTAAAACCTGCCATGGCTTAAATGGCATGCTTCCCTTTCCTGGTAGGCTTTTTTTAATTTGAAACATCTACAGGAAATGTTGATTTGCAATGGCAATAGCTTAATGTTGATCAAAAACCAGCAAAGTTGAAGCAATTGGAAATAATTAATCAAAAAGAAAATGTGTTTTCAGTAGAGTGATGAGTATGATATGATTCTGTACATTTCCATTGTATTTTATTTTTATTTTTCTGTGGACATCACAGCTACCAGATGGCCTGGCCCGCCTTTCCAGCTTCTGTCTGTAGCTAAGCCCATTCCACTTGACTTGCCCACTGATGAGTGACACTAGTCACAAAGGAAGTGGCACAGTTCAAAATGAGGACCTCATTTCTCAAACTACATTGCATCAGATTTTCAGGGGAAGTTAGCCCTGGAATCAATCCATGAATTGCTGCATTATGTGTAATCTCGCAATTGGAAACAGTTTAGAGTGGGGTTTTTTTTTTTTTTGTAAAAAGAAGCCTACTTAAAGATTTTTAACAGACTGTTGCTGCACTCAGACGCTTAATAATCCTCAGCTCACTGATAACTGTAGTTCCCTATTCAGTGTTAAAAATGTGTTCTTTTCCTCTGCTGTGGTATTGGTTGACATAATATTCAATCACTGTGATGAGTTTACATAACTCAAATGACTGTAGTTAGTAGTATCCCAAGCTTAGTGATGCACTGCTATACAAATAGAATAGGTTACATGCAGGGGTATGATTTATTTATTTATTTATTTTGTGACCATTCTCATATCATTCTCATCAATGTTGTTTAATGAACTCATATTTCAGTGAATTAAACATGGTTTTGAATCATTGATCAAGATAGGTGCTCACTAGGGTTGGGCTGATGAACGATTCCATCGACCACTGAGCCATGTACCATTGTAACATAGTGAGTAAAAAGCTATAATAGTAGTTTATTACACTGACTAGTATTTAAAATATTTTTTATAATCATATGATCTGCTTAATGAGGTAACTTAAGCATAGTGTTAACAGTTCTGCTGCAGTTTTCAGACCGTGGTCAGGAAGCCACCCAGCAGCTGGGAAGCAAGACACGGGAACGTGTTGAGTGTTGAGGAGCTGCAGCGTTTATTCATGGGCAAACTCTGCTCCGGTCGCCAACACACCTGTCTGCTTTGAGTGCAGTCTCTCTCTCTCTCTCTCTCTCTCTCTCTCTGGCCCACACACTCACTACGCACTGCCCTGTTCCTTAAAGGAGCGACACTACTCTTATAACAAATAGGGAGGAAAAAGTAAAAGACCGACAACGACGATCCCGATGTTTCACTGTGGACATCGCCCAACCCTAGTGCTCACTGTAAACCACTTGAAAGGGAAGCACACAAGCAAAGCTTCAAGGAACTCTCAGCATCCCCCTCTCTTTGCACTTCTTGCCAAGACAACGCTCCTCCCTCCACTCCCTGCTGGAGCGGACCACATCACTGAGGTCACAGAGGCAATCAGATAGCCCTCAGGGGTGGACAGTACAGGATAGCTGCAGGAATGGTAGGCATGGCAGTAGACCCACCGTGCACCATCACTTCCACTAAGAGATGAGCGTAAGAAGCCAGAGGCCACAGTGGCAAATCTGACTTCCAACTCATGTCTGCCAATGACAGATTTACACAGAAGAACTGTGGTATTTGCATTGTAGACTGTGACTGCATGAGGGCAGTCTAACCCTTGTCCCAGAGACCAAAAATTATAATTTCTACAATTGGACATAGCTTAAAGCTGCATTTATCAATATTTTATATATTAACCATGGATCCAATGACTGTATGTGAAAGGGGATGCTTGTAATCAACCCACAGAGAATTATCACCAATTTATAGCAGCCTATGCTTGGTTATTGGGAGCACCTTAGAACTTAAATATACAATTCATTTCCCACAGAATGAGAAGAGTAATTGTGGTGAGGGGGGGTATATTTTTATTTCTAGTAGGTTATTTCTTATTTCACCATTTTAATTCTACTTAATTATCCACCCATTAATATCTATGTATGTATGTATGTATGTGTGTACGCATTTACAGATTTGTCTACTCATTGGACTTCAATTTTTTATTTTTTTATTTTAAATTACACATTTACAAATCTGATTATGCACACACAGATTACAGTCACATTTGTAAATAGTTCGGCTATAATAATAGCCCCATAGTGAAAATCTGAAATTAATTTCATATTTATGTATGGTTTTTTGGTGGGGGGGTAAGCGGCTATTTTCTTCTTGCAGCCCTCTTAACTCTACCCCCACCAATTTGCCTCTGACAAGTAAGATTTTGAGCTTGCCTTGTGGCTAAAAAGTGAAGGTGTGGTTTGTTAAAAGGGTAACAGCCAAATGAATCTGAGAGAAGGAATGCTGCACTGCAAGGGCACACGAACACCAACCTGCCCAGCCTGTACAAACTCCATTTGAGCCGAACTGAAAGTCGATGCCGCACCTCCCTTAGTAAATCTGAAACTCTCACACATCTTCAGTTCTTACCCATGACTCAAGACACTTTCCTGGCATTTCCAACCTGTCTGACAAAGGAGAATGAGGTGTGAACTCGGGCTTTATTTAGAATGCAAGATGTAATGTCCTCAATTGTTAAATAGAAGTGGTTGCAAAGATACACTACTTGGCCAAAAGTATAACATTCCAGCCTCCACTCTTCTGGTTTCAGGCTTTCCACCAGATGTTGGCTGGCCTCACCTGGCTGGGATTTGCTCCCATTCAGACAGGGGCAGTAGTGAGGTCCAACACTGATATTGGGTGATAAGGCCAGGCTCACAGTCAATTTCCAGTTCACCCCAAAGGTGTTGGTTGGGGTGCAGGGCTCTGTGCAGGCCAGTCAATTTCTTCCACACCAAACTGGGAAAAGTATTTCTTTATGGAGCTGACCTTGTACACAGGGGCATTGTCATGTTGAAACAGGAAAGGGCCAAACACAAACTGTTGGAAGAACTATTGTCTGAAATTGTATGGTGTGGCATAAAGATTTCCCTTAACAAAGGAGCCTAGACCAAACCATGAAAAACAGCCCCAGACCAAACGTATGTGGACATACTTTTGGCCATATAATCTCCATGAAATCTTTTGTGTCCTGCCGGTTTCTATCGTAGCAACGTAAACCATTGGGAGTACTAAAGAAGAAATGGTGGTCTTTTGGTTGTAGTTATTTTGTACTTCTTAGTTCATAGCAACACTAAAGCAAAGTGAGAAGTGCTTTTGTCTGCTTGTAAAGTAAACTGTCTTGGTCTTGCCTGCATAGCAAGTATAAGTGCATGTGTTAAAGTAATTGTAGGTTTATTAGAGTAAACAATTAGAGCATATACATGGGGCATCTCTGTTAACATTTGTATTTTCTGGTAGTTTTGTGGCATGAGTTGTTCAGGCTGGATAAGTTAACTCTTGTTTTCTCTTGATTTGAATGCCTTTATTTTATTGGGTGCAGTGGATAGGAGTTCCTTTCTTCCTCTAGGATGATCATTCTTCTGTCCTTTTTATTTTTTCAGATTCCTTTCTTTCCTCTTCGCCTGTATCTCTCATTCAGTCTCCTCAAGGCAAGTGTATGGTTCTCTTACGATGCTCACCTGCTCTCTCTCCCTCTCTCCTGTACTCTCTTGCTGGCCTGCTGCTGTACTGCTTTACTTCATCCCTCTTTCTAGTGCCCCTCTCCTGCTCGTAAGAGTCCAATAAAAATGGAACGAGCTTGCAAAGAAAACCAACAACATAGTGAACTCCAGTCCTAACCCCAGCTCCTTTCCCAGCTCGACCGGTCTTTACCTGCCCCTCCTCCTACCTCCTCCTGTCATGGTATTCCATCTGTTTCCAACACTGCTGACCCTCAGTTGCTGCACTAATTGTTAGTTAGCCAGGCAGCACAGCGCCTCCTGTTTTCAGTGACATATGGCATTGGTAATTTTCTTCACCACCACCAACCCCCCCTGCAACTTGAGATGAAACTTTTCTAGCTCATGCCATAAATAGCCATTTTGACCTGTTGACAGGTTTCATTGTTAGTTTATGGTTAGGGCTGCAGGAAAAGTATGTGTATGGATACAGCAGAAGCTCAACCAACAGAGCTTTTTACACATGTGGTACATTTTGAATAATGTGCCTCAGTTTCCTTGGAGGTGATTGATCAAATTGGCATAAATCACCAGCAGTCTTTGTCCATTTCAGAATTCACTGCTGCTTGTACTTGCCTATCTCCAGAATCTTTACTGACACCAAGAATTAGATCTGTAAAACCTTGCCTCCGCAGATGCTAGCAATCTGATCCATTTTAGTCTTTACCGCCTGCTAGCAAGCATTATTTAGGTCAGCAGCACTCACTGTAGGTTCAAGATAATCCCAAGATTGCCACCTTATTTTAAGAAAGCAGAGAAGTTCAAGTTCACATTGTGCGCACAAGAGCAGAAACCTAAAAATGGATCAGTTGGTGTCCCGGGGGGTTGGTCCTATCTTCCTGCTGCCCTAGTATCCAAGCCCCCAGCCCCAGTAGCAACTGGGCCCCGGAGGGTGAGTGGCACTGGAGGTATCATCCACTGCCTGCCATTGCCTATGACTGCTCACTCGCCCTCCACCCCACTATCTGCTTATGGCTTTGTAGACTTTCTGCATGTGTCACATCTTTGCTTAAGCATTAAAAAGTAGGTTTTCTTTGAACAGTTTTGCTTCTTTATTTTTGTGCATATATATATATATATATATATATATATATATATATATATATATATATAATTAATTAAATATAAAAATTAGATAATAGCATTAGCCACAAAGTATTCCTAGTCACACGTTACCATTACATACTTATGTCACAAGCATCCAACCTATTCACTCTTAAGTGAGGAATGACAGGACGTGACTGCACCCTGTGGAATTTGAACTCTTATTGACTCATCTGCTTCTCAGCAAGGATATCAGACTTGGTTTATGCATTACAAGGTTTTATCAGTAAATCAGTCCCTGGGGTTTCAATGTAAATGCTGCTGTTGAACTAGTTATTTATTTTGGGGTATACTGCTTTTATTAAAGTAAAATTAGTGAAGAAGATATATTACCAAACTAAAGAAGTTCCGGGGTGATTTTAAATGTTTCATTGTACTAAATGTAGTTATTTGTTACAAAATAATCTCAGCTCAAGGTCCACTTACTGCCTTTTCCTGAGTGTCTTTGAACCAAGAGACAAGGGTTATGATCCCCCAATATACAATCACATGTTATCACATAGTCGATGTTGACACCAAATACCATGAGATGTGGTAGAAGGCTAAAAAAAAATAAAAAATAAAAATACTAGTAAATGGACCTTGAGTTGAGATTATTTTGTCTCACATGCTGATCCCAAGGTCAAGAATAAAATTTCATGTTCAGTGTAGAAAGAGGTTTTTGCTAATTGTAACAAATGATTTTTGATACCCATGCCACATACATAATCACTCAACCCCAGTTACTGCAGAGATCAGATTACATAAATCATATGTGGAAGGCTGCTGAGGCCTAAAGTTGTTGACCGCTTTATCTGCACCATGTTCATAAAGCCATTCCTGAATTGTAGTACATCTGGAAGTCTAGGTTCTAATCAAGTAGCTGTGGCTTTGTCTAACATCCATGGATATATTCTCAGAGCAGTAGCTGTTTTGGAATTTGTTTATTAGTACAGAGCCAAAGGACTACAATGCTGTTGGCAAGATGGAAAGTCCATTTATGTGGCCTAGTTTGAACAAGGCATTGTATTGTGGCGCAGGGGAGATGGCAGTCCTATCAAGACAAAGTGGACCAGTCAGTTGGGCATCAGTGGAAAAGTCTGTCTATGCAGTGGGAGGGGTGGAGTCATGTGATCATGCTGACAACACAAACAACACTCAAGGTTCACTTGAAGTAGGACAAAACGAATGGATCTTAAATACCTTTTTTAAGAGTGCTCAGTAAAAGTTAAATCATGGTGGAGGTTGGCATGCACAGGTTGAGCTGGGCGGCTGATGTTCATTTCCTAATACAGCTACCAATTACCTGTCATGATGGCTTGATGTTGGGTGTTGAAAATGACATGGGAGAACATTGGTGCTGAAAGGGATCATGTGATTATTGGAACAGTTGCTTAAAAGATCTTTGGAACTCTCTGGCCTCCAGGATAGCTAGGGGCCACATGACTTTGGAGAGGGGCCCTGCCATCATAGTGACTGTAAAACCCTCAGCTGTGTGGCTGAGGAAATGGTGGTGTTTAAATGACCTGATTAACTACATAGGGACAGCAGTGTTATCTAACTCTTGGCATATTTTTCACCATTTCAGTATCAGAACATTACATCATTTTGATGGTGTTATAATAGGCAGTTAACAAATACTAATTATGTAGCAAGTAACTAACCACAAAAATGAATGCAACTCTTCTGAGTGTTTGAGACATTTTTGAGATTTAACTTTTCTTTTCTGTGAATTGTTATCAACTTCCTGTCTAATTAGCATTTTCTAGGCAGAACTGTTGTTTTGATAGAATTACATTTTTTAAGTAAACAAGGAAGACATGTGATTGGCAGGTAATGGCTGACAAGTTTGTTTCAATACTTTGAAAAATATACTAGTTCTTGCTGAGATAGTGAGTTGTTGGAATTTCTTAAAACTGAAATTGGAGGACCTAACGTGGAAAGTAGACTGGTGCTTTTGTTCAAAGTACTACTGGGGAAGTGAAATGTTATTGAGGAACATTGTGCATTTGGCTGATTACTTGCGTTTTGCACAATTAAACAGTCACAGTTCAAAATCGAAGTTTTCCATCGTTGGTATGTAGCTTGTTGGCTAGGTCAAACTTTGTCGCTGGTGTTTGTAATTGAAAACAACAATGAAGATCTGTAGGGAGAGTGGGAGGAAGCAGAATGTCGTAGTCAGCCAGTGGGTGGCGCTAATCTCAGTAGTCCACATTAGCGTTCTGCATGGGCCTAAAACTGATGCCCATACCTGCATCTTTAAGACTCGACCTGAATAAACCTTACTGGTACCTGAACTTGACCAATTTGATTAATTATTGACTGTTAGTTTGCCAGGCGAATGTAATGTAATGGATATGTATCTCAAAACGTCATTGTAGGGGAGCTAAAGTGTTACTTTTAAAATATCAGTTTCCACACTGTCAGAGGAGTTGTTAACAGTGCAGCAGAGTGGGCCAGTCTCTGCTGTAGATGGCAGGGGGAAAACCCTACAAAAGAACAATGAGTGGGGCATCTCTCATTATTAAAGGTACATGCTGTTTATGCCACAACATCAACCTTCATATTACAACATTTATTTTAAATGGATTATAGTGTAATACATCCTACAATACAAAAAAGGCCTTGGGGAGTAAATACAGCGAGTTTTTGTCTTTGACCTTTGGCTTGTTTTTTGAGATTCCTTTCATGTCTCATCCCTGTTACTTCAGTTTTGTATCATTTTCTGTTGAAGGTGTCTTACATAGTCACCACTAGTAGCTCTCATGAAGTTGCTGTTATTAAGTCAATTACTTGAGTGTCAGCAGTTACAACTTTACCAGTTGTTTTTTAGTATTAGTGTACTAAGTGTATTTTTTGTTGTGTAGTTGTTGTTGTCAAATTTGATATGGACTTTTACATTGAAGGTATTAGCCTCGACGACCCCCCCCCCAAATAGAAAAAAATTTTGCGGCTTAAGTCAAAACTCAGATTACATTAAACTAGCGCGGGATTCCACCGGGCACGGCTCTATAACATCGTGTCTGCGACCCGGTTTTGTTCCATCCTCCAAGTGGCTTCATACCTCATCAGGAGCGTTTCAGAAGCAGAGCGGTTTGCCAGCCCGACATTGTTGACTTTTTGATTTGGTCCTTTTTCCTTGACTTTTGTGCTTTTACTGTGGATAATTAGGCTACATAGTTAAATGGTGTCTATTTTTGTCTGTTTTTAGTTCTGTTTTTTGTTGACTATACGACTGGGAGTCTGCACAGAGTGTTTTTATTTTGAAAATTGACCGGATTCTCTATGCCATTTCTGTGTCTGACTTCCTGCCCGGTTCATCTGCTCTGTGCAGCCTGACACGGCTTCTGTCAAAAATAGACTCGCCACGTTTTCACCACAGAGCGGAGAGCCGCTTCGGGGACGCGCTGCCACACATCTGGTGGGATCACAAGCGTTGTCTAGATTGGCCGCGATCAGCTCCGGCGGCCGCAGCATAGCCGTGCCCGGTGGAATCCCGGGGTAAGCGGAGAATGGTTGATACCATTGTATGTTTGGGTTGACTAGACTCTACAATTCTGGCTTTTGGGGAAAAAAATCACACGTCGACCACAATCACGCACTATCACCATATTTAGTTTAGTTGGATGTGCTTACAGAGAACAGTTTCCATCAAAACCTTTTCAAATGTAGTATTGACTGAAGAATGTATTAATGAAATACTTTTTCAGTCTTCGCTGAGAAAATGTATACTGTTCACAAACACGCAATCAAATAAACACTTAAAAAAAAAAAAAAGTTTTCAAGCCTGCAAGTGTATAGCAAGTCATATACGCTTGCTATACAAATTGCAACCGACATGCAGTTACCATAGCCACACAGTGATTTAAAAACAAAAAAAAGTCTGAGTTTTAATTTCTTTTGCTGCTTCATTTGATCATTCAGATCATTTAAGTTGCCATACTCAGTACTGCCTGATGGCAACTTTGTGGAGTAGTTAAGAGTAGCATGCAGAGAAGATCCCATCCATTATATGAATCTGCCTTACATTTCCATGATGCAATGCATGAATGCTTGGGCTGCAACATTAAGGCATCACTGAATAATATTAGAAGTGCATGGGAGTTAAATGTCTGATTTATATGACCCCTTCTTTTTCCTCTTCGCTGTCGTTCTTCATGCATGGTGATGCAGACAAAAGAGTGGTCCTGGGCTCCGACAAGCCCTGCGAAGGTGTAGCGACATCCCTTCGCTTTCCTTCTCAACCTGGCTCATTCACCCCTGGTAATTATGGGAGTGAAGCAGGGCCACCAGATGGACAACCTGATTCACCAATAAAGACGTCTCCTGTTTCGGAGCGAATAAAGGCACTGGAAGCTCTTACTGCCAAAAAGAAAGAACCTGATTTTAGAAGCGATGGCAGTTTCTCTCACTTCAGAGACCGCCACCATGAGAAATCTCCCACTGAGACACCAAAATCTCCCACTGAGAAAATTACACCAACTGTCCAGAAAAGTGGAGGTTCTGCTAATCAGGAGTCACCAGAATCCCCCTTTGAAGTACTTGGGGATTTAAGACAAGAGAATGAATTTGAAGAAACGGAAGATTGGATGAAGGCTCATTTGCCTCCTGTGCCAGACTTTGATGTTGTAGATTTAATTAAAGGCACCCTGACTTCAGACAATGTTACATCAAAGGAGGCTGACATAGTTATACCTGATGCTCCTGCTGCCTTTGCCGGTGTCCCTGATGCTTTCATGGATTTTCCTGTTGAAGCTCCAAAACTGAAGGAAGAGTTGAGTGAAGCACAGAAGCAGCCAAGTGTTGAGGAGGAGTCTGAGTTTGACGTTAGCTTTTTGCCAACAGCCTACATGTGGGATCAGCAGGAAAAATTAGGTGTCCAGGCTCCATCAAATCTCGATTCAGTGCTTCCTGCTTCACCTGCACCTCCTGCAGGCTTTGGCTCCCCATCTCCTCCTGTCTTCCCACCAGTTGGCACAGATGCTAAACAGAATGTTTCAGATGAAAAGAAGGCCACTTGGACCGGAGATCTGGAGCCACCAGAGGCAAGTGAAGCAGACAGCTCAGGAGAGTCAGATGATACTGTCATTGAAGATGGTGTCACTGTTCCTGCATCTGTTCCTCCTCCATCTTCCGATCCAGCAGTTTCAAATTATCCTACCACTACCCCTGCTTCCGCAGCTCCCAATCTTCCCACTGAGGAAAAGGAGACTCCTCCACCTAAGTCTGAGAGGAAGCTAATGCAGGTTCCAACTATTAATGTTATTGAGACTGACGAGCCAAATTACAGTGAAGAGGAGATGGAAATGGAGCTTGAAGCAGAGGAAGATGAGGATTATGAGGTTGTTAAAGACCCAGCCAGAGAGGCTCCAAAAACCCCAGAACCAGAGCCAGACGACAGCAAAAATGAATCCCCCAAGACACGCCCCCTAGAAACTGAATTCATGGAAGGCTACTCTCCTCCATCCTCGCCTGTGGACTCTGATGCCGAATACTCTCCCAAACACCAGATACTCAGATCTCTTCCTGAAACAGTCCATCAGGAATCTGCATCAAAACCAGAGGCCCTACCCAATCAAACTGATTCAAAAGACTCAGCATCTGATTTTTCCCAAGCACAATCTGAAAAATCACAGACCACTTCCAAGAAAGTAGATGATGAACCCTGCCCTTTCATAATCACAAATGAAGAAGTGGACTTCCCAGACAATGATGACGAGTGGTCAGATGAAGCACAAGATATCCTGGTCAAACCTTCCAAGACTGATCTTATGTTCATGGAACCAATTCCTTACACCCAATCCAAAGTGGATGAAAAGAGCAACACAGCTGCAAAAGAGACTTATATGGAGACGGCTTCCCTTTCTAAAACCAGCTTCATGCAAGATGATATATATGACAGACAATCATTTGATTATGATTACGATGCATCCTCTCCCTTGGATGACATTGATGACAAAGGGCTAATCAATGCTAAGGAGCGGTTTCTGTGTGATCAAGCAGATGTAGGCACTACACAAAATGTTGTTCCAGAGGTCAGTCAAAATCTAGACAATTTCACTTCAGTGAATGATGATGAAGCCTTCCCCAAGCCAGTTGGTCAGGCATCTATAAGAGAATATCCCCAAGACCCATATTCCTCTTTCCAAAGTGAGACACTAAGCAGTGTTAATGAGCAAGATTTCAATAAGAAAATTATCACTGACATTGTTACAGATAACATGGCAAATGGCAACTCCCTCCCAGCACAGAACATTGGCTCAAAGATCCAGCAAGACACTAAAGCAGGTCACCATGTACCTGACACAACAAGCAACCCAGAAACCATTGACCCAGACAGCCCAGTTTCTGAGCCTACAGATAGCTTTGTGGAGTTCATGCGAGAGTGCCTGAAATCAAGGCAGGATGAAGAACCTGACGACACGCACCAAGGTGTTCCCTCCAAGAACGAATTCTGCAAAACTGGTTTGCCTATTTCCCAATCCCCTCCAGCCATGGTGATGGATCTTGAACAAGAACAGCTTACTATCAGTGCTCTCAAGGAGCTGGGCAGCAGTCAAGAAGAGGAGGTGGCATCTCTCCAGTCGACGGTTCCTGACCAGGACAAAGCTCACCCCAATGCTTTATCTATAGAGCAGTCTTCCTTTACCTCAGTCCCTAATCTTCCATGTTCCCAAAGCAACCGTGTGTTCGACAGCACATATTCCAAAGAGGTAGAAGCCATCGATGAATGGGTGGCTGAAGCCTATCATCTTGCTGAGCATGTCTTGACAGCAATACTAACCCACTTATCAGGTAACACCTCTTCCTTCTGGGCAGTAGGCCTGTTACTCGCTTGCACTTTTTGAAAAGCAGCAGGAAGTTACAAAGTTGCTGTGTTTTTACATCTCGTATACATGTAGGCATTAGGCTTTATGGCAAGAAACAAAATCTGCCATTGGGTGATTGCAAAGTGTAGGCCACTTCTTGTCACCTCTCAGCAAGGAGTACTAAGAGAACGTAAAGGCCTACTAAGGCCTCTTAGTATGCTTCAAATGAACTAGGTTGGACACGTCTAAATTCAGAAGTGTTTTTACCTGTTAAAGGCCACAGTTTGAAGGCGTATGTAAAGTACACTGTAAAAATGAAAAAAAAAAAAAAAAAAGGTAAAACTAATTGTCTGGCACCAAAAGTTGCCAAACAGTTCCCATAAAATTACAGTAAAATACTGTACATAATTCAACAATTACATTACAGCTTTCCCCCGTATATATTCTTTGTAATTTTATGGCCACATTTTAATAGAATTACACATTTTCATTGTTAGAAAATATCTAAAATGTAATAAAATCAAGGAAATACTGCATAAATACATTTAAAGTCTATGATTTGAAGGTTGTTGTCTTTTTAAATAACAGCAGAATTGTTATTTCATAGAATTATTCAATCAATCTACAACATGTGCCTGTCAAAGTACAGATTTTAGGTAAAAGAAAAGTTATTTAAATTAACAGTCACTTGTTTTTAAAATCTTACTTAAAATTTGTCAACAGAGGTAATCTGTCAATAAATGGTCTTAACCTATAAATGTACAGTGGATAACCATTAAATATTGGTTGACCTGCCTACAAACTATTATGATGTACTGTTTATCCATGAAATCTCATTGTTACAGCACTGGATTCTATTGGTTAAGTACAGAAAAACTATGTAAATTACATGTAGTTAACCCTATATAAAAGTTTGATTAGTATGTTCACAGATCTACACTTTTATTTTGTGATCACAAAAAAAACATGTTTGGCATTATCAAACATTCATATACCATAATAAAAATCAATATCATGCAAAAAATACATCTAAATTGTTGTGGTTCCAACAGTTAAGTTTAATTTAACATCAAATAATCTATTAAATATGCAACACTTTCAATTTAATTTACAGTGCTTGGGATGGAAAAACTTAATTTTAAGTTTCTGTTAAAACCACCTTAAGATCTACCAATTTTATAATATATTCCTATAAGTATACGTAATTTTGTGGTTTTGTTACATAAATATATACCAACCAATACACTTTTGCTCTTTTAAAACAATGTGAATCCATTGCCCAGTACAGCAAAAGCGCAACAACAATACATGCTTTCAATCTTTTATTTTGACAGTTGAAATTCAACAATCATGACAACTGAACCTATCATTCAAAATGTACACCAAATGGAAGCAAAGAAATGGTTACTGTGAATCTTTACAATAATGTTTAAAAAATTTAAAGATTTGTGTATCTAAAATATAAACAATAATGTGAATAACGGCGCTAATTACCTCCCTATGTATTTCTCAATTTATCTGTAATATGGACTGTATCACTATACATTTATTAAAAGATTCAGATTGCATGGGGAAAATATTATTTGGACATGGTGGTACTTGCATGTAGGGGTGGGAATTCTATTCTTAATTCACAACTAAAAACAATTTGATTCAATAAAGAGCACTGTGTGTCTACACCCTGACTCCCTCTGTCCACTGAGCTGCAAATTAAGCATTAAGCTGCTCTTGATGATGGACATTGTCTGACTAACAGGAAAAAAAAGAGAAAGGTGTGTCAGCGTACAGCTTTTTACACACACATGTACTATAGAAACATGGCGGACTCCGTGGAAAGGGACCCGCTCCCTATCTAGATATAAAGGGCTTATTCTAAGGTAATGAAAACACAACGATTCTTTTTTTCAGGTGATTATACACTAATGAAAACATCCTTATGAATATTATATTCCATTTCAGCCATATTCTGCAAACAGAGCCCCGTAACAGCACTTTGAGTAGTCGGAAGACTAGAAAGGCGCTATACAAATACAGTCCATTTACCATTTAAATCTTACACAGTGGCCCTTTAACTGGATTAACTTCAACGCATCTTACAGTTTTCTTCGTGTATGAAAATGATGAAATGAATGCAGTGTTCTTCTGTGTCGATGGTAACGTTCTGTCTCCAGAAGTGAAGAACTATCGCTCTGCTGCAATGTTAGTAGTGAGGACACCCATCATTATCCAAAACACTGTTCAAAACTAAAACATACTGCGGACCAATTTATTCTTCGCAGTTTGTTTGTTAGTGATTGGCTACAAAGTATTCACAGAATCCTTTGCCTTGCAAAGTTATTACGTCATTAAATTCAAAATGAGCCCAATTGCTTGCCTTTTTTTTTGAAGATGAACTACAAGGTAAATTTATACACACACTGTATTCTGTCTGGGTGCTAAACTATGGCCTTACATCTGAGTTGTTCACTCACCCCTACTGCCATCCCATGCATAATGCATCTGATGTGTCCCTGGCTTTAGAAATTGCTTTATAACCCTTTCCAGACTGACATAGTTCACTGACTTTCTTTCTCATGTCTTCAGGAATTTCTTTTGATTGTAGCATAGTGTGCTGGTTGGTAATACCTTTTTAAACTCACTTTTCATTTCTGGAAAAGTTCTATTTACATGGCATTCAGATTCAACATGGCTGGCAGTAATCATTCCTGGTTGTGTGTAGTCTAAGTGAACTGAACTGTCAATTCAGTTTGACTGGTATTGACCAAATAACTAAGGGGGCAGTTACTTTTTCACATGGGTGGCACAGGTTTTGCGTAATATTTTTCCCTTAATAAACACAATGACAAGCTCAACCCAAAATGTTTCCATTACTTCTGTGCCACATTTTAAAATCCCAGTCTACCGCACATTATGATTGATACTACACAGTTGGACTGCATATGTAATGATAAATAGCAGATAATGTAAGTTTCAAATGTATCGGCCCAATATATAGGCCCAGTATATATTGTGCATCACTACTTAATATCTAGTTTGTAGAGACCAAATCTGTGTTTCCCACAGAATGGCAGGGTACTTGTGGAGTGGAAATATTTAGAACACATTACCCTATTTCTAGTAGGTTATTTCTTATTTCACCATTTTAATTCTTACCTTTATTTTAGTGTTTACTCACAGCTACTCTAATCTGCTCACCTTGCTTTTCCCTTCAGTTCTCTTCTTTTCTCTACACCCGCTCCGCCTCTTTCTGTTTCTCCCTCCCACAACTCGCGATTCCGTTTTCACAGCAGCAGGTGAGCCGCGTGTGGAGGCGGCTTGTTGTTTAATGACGTTGCCTGTCTGAAACGGTTGCTTTTGCTTTACTTGGTCCGTGCTTGCAAAATATCCACCGAGTCCGCATCTTCTAACGTAATACCAGAGAACATCTCTCTGTTTCTCTGCAGTAGACCGCACAGGAGGAGGTAGAGTGAGGGGAGATTGTCCACTAGTTAATCAATCCCCGATGGCGTCGTTGTAAAAATAAAAAAATTCTAAAATAGGTTGCCAATTATACCGGGGCGGCCATTAATATACCTGGGCAGCCCACACAAGTAAAGTCTGTGTGGGGAACACTGCAAATATCACAAGAGCTCATTTGGTTTCATTTACTCACGCTGAGCACAAAACCAGCAACTTGAAGGACTAAGCAGCCACACTACGTTCAGGACTTAGCTACACTGAATATGCCTCTAGAATGAGGACTTTTATTTTGCTAATACAAAGCACAAGGGCCAATCATAGAACCTAATACTGAAACAGTTGTTACAGTCCTTAAAAGGGGCCTACACACAGTTGTTTAGGGCATTTTCAACAGTAACAGTAAGATGGAAAGTGTGCTGAAAATATTGGGACTGAACTAGGCTATATGAAATGCTCACATCAAATATCTCATAGAATGACATGTCACTGTGCACTTTAGTTTTCTTCAGTCTCAATTGACTCACCCTTAGCCATCACTACGTAACAGTTTTATCATTAACTCTGAGGAAGATGTCAGTCATCTTAGGAGGGCATCCATAAGGAAGAAAATGCCATGACTCTAGGCTTTGGATACTGCGGGCGGCATCTCTCAATGATCCTGTTAGACGAGGCAGTGGCCACTGGTTTAATGATGGCTGTGAAAAGATAAAATCAAACGTTTGTCTGTTTGAACCTGTAACCTGTGTACAGTCATTCTGACACATCCTGTGCACTTTTTAGATCAATTTTGCATGCATACCATTGTAATGTAAAAATCCCAAATCATGATAACTGTTGTTGTTATCATCAGTAATTGTAGTATTAGTATCTGAATTGGCTGATCAACAGGAAGTTACTGAATTTCAATGACTGATTTGCCGCTTTTCTCTGCTCTGTCATTGTAACTCACACTTAAGTGTGTTGTCTGTTAGTGTCAAAATGCCACAGAAATTTCACAGGGTTTTCATTATTACTGGAGCTGGAGCTGATATTACAATTACGACCTATTTTAAAGAGAAGGGTAACAAATTACTGAAAAGTTTGACACTATTGAATTGTTTAAACCTTATTCAAAATATCCCTTATTATTGTATTGTATTCCCCTTGGGTGTTTCTGTGTCTGTATATGGAGGACCACAGCATTATAATAAAAATAATTATTGTGCTAGAGCGTAGAGATTAAAATATCTGCCCTGTCAAAATACCAAGAATGCTCACAAAAATATCCAATCAATATAAAGTATTGGAAAGATATCTCTCTGTAATTTCTTTGATGTGGAACTTAAATGAATTTACCCTACATTTAATGTTTGAAAACATTGCAGTTGTCATATTTTTTTATTACACTGAATTGGAAGTAATTTTATAGGACAGTTCTGTGAAATTGATTTTCATTAGGTTTTATAATGTGTTTATTACTTAGAATTTACAACAAACATGCATTAAAAAAACATTCTGTATTTTTAAATAAATGCACACAAAGCAGGAAAAATGTAAAATAACTTTATTGGTCTGTGTTTTTACACTGATAACTACTAAATTATCACTCAAAACCATAAAAAATTGTACAGTCATGTTATAAAACGGTGGATTCTTTCCTGTATTTTACTGGTATATTCTATTATCAAGCAATACTAACAATTATTATCAAGACAAAATGGAATATCCAGTGGAGGTTCAGGTTAGACGCCTCTTGGATGAGTAGCGCAATGTCTTCTCTCCTCAGTACTGTACTGTACTTCTATTTCTTGTTATTTAATAGTCAACATATGCACTAATACCTATATTTCTGTGATTCCCGACCAATATGTTGGTCAGCTTCTAAAAAGAACTGTAGTTGCTTAAAAACCCAACAGCAATGTCTCTTCCCAGAAATCATGACCCAGTTACTCAAGATAATCCACAGACTTGTTGTGAGCAGTTTCATGTAGGAACTATTTTCTTTCTACCAATAGTTCCTTTGAGCACCACAAGCCGAGTGCCATATGATCCCATTATATTTAAAAAATGCAGACATCTCTACGGCCGATATCTCCAAAACTCAGCAACTCACACCAAAACAATCCAGATGGATAAACAGCACTACATGAAAGTGAAATGAAAGCAATGTTGGCGTACAGTTTATTGTGTTTTATCATTAAGATGACAAAAAAAAAAATTGGTTGGTTACTATCTACGCGTCACTTATGTCCTTTTTTTAATCCAAACCACTTAGAGTTTAACAAAGTTTAGCTCTGTTGGAGAATTCAGTTATTTTGTAGATTCAGTTGATCATGAGCACATTTCATCATCTGGCATGCACTAACACAACCCAAAGTCACTAGTTCAAATTATTACAGCATGATAGCACATGTGCAGCCTCAGATGCCAAAAAGCAGTTAGGAAATTGGAGCAGGTGTTCTCGTCTCAGAATGTCTAAATGCCTGATGCAATAAGGAATACCAGATACAGCTCCCCTGGGGAGAGACACAATGTCCAGGGAAGCCTTTGTGGTTACATGTAATACTAAATTATGTTTCACAGTTATGATAATAATGACATCATGAGATATATTGCCCACTTTTGGCCACATGTTTGAGGAGATTGTGTCAAGTACTTAGTTACATATGCATCTATTGAACTGCAATACACAAAAATCTTTGTCCTGAAAGTCATAGGTGCTTATTTGACAGTATGCTAAAGCTGTAGACTGCAGTTGTCACAGAGATTATAGGAGTCAAACTGCAGTGTCGTGTGCTATACGGACACTGAGGCTGCATGTGATCTAGTGATCCCTGCTCCATTTGAGCTTTTGACAGCCTTCTCCTGCCCTCTGTCCTTTACAGCTGGACAGTGGTCCACTGACAGAGAGGGGGCGTGGGTTTAAATATGGTGCCCAAGTGTTGGCTTGCAAGAACCTTGGAAGTTACGAGGTACAGTCAATCCCCAGTGTTAAGTTTCTGCCTTGATGCAACTTTCCACAGCACACTTGGTCAAGACCATGACACGATGATGAGGCATGGTACAAAAAAGTGATGCTAAATAAATTGCATATTTGAAGGCCACCGAGGTGCCAATGATTTTGGTGTCGTAATTCGTACTCCGGTTTCATGCAAGATGATATCTTGGGAAATTAGTTTGCTGTTTGCTGTCAGTCCTCACTTGTCCAATCCTCCCCTCTCCATCCAGGTCCAGCCATCCTTTTTCCTCTTAAAAGTGTCTAGAATAATGAGGGCTGCTATAAACCATGATCCGTGTATCACAGCTTACTGTGATGATTATTCTGTATACACTTAATTAATAGTTGACCAGAGCAAGGGCAAAGTTCTGGAAGGTGTTATTTTTCAGGAGTTAGAGCAGCCAGTTCTGCAGTACCGCACCCCTTCCCCTTCTCTGCAAACATGATCTCCATTCCACACACATGCACAGAGGCTGGTATGCAGACAGTAATCCTAACACATTCAGTGGTACGTCTACATGTGTTGAATATTTTAACCTAGAGTTGGCACACCAGAGAACAGAGTGCTGGTGCTCTAGCAACCAGAAACTAAGGGAAAGTGTGCAAAAGAGGCATAAAAGAAATGTCAGTCAGGTTAGCTTCATTTTAAAGCTATTATGTTCTTTGTTCTGTGAAGCTTGTTAGCAGAGCACATAATGTAATGTGTAATTGTGATGTGATGACTTAGTGTTGAAGAGGAAGCTCTGTTTTGTGTTTCTGTGTTCTGTATGGGAGCCTGTGTTGTTGAATCCTCCCCCTCCAGCCATGAGCTTGTTCTATTTTAGTGCTTCTCTGCAGTGCTGCTCCACAACTCAGTAGGTCATTAGGCGGGGTACATTTGGCTAGGTGAATTTGTTTCAATTGGTGTGCCTGTCGTCCTGCTTAATATGCATGACATTTGCTGCATTGCTGTACAAGTTTTTGGTCAAAGAACCCCCTTTTCAAAAATTCTATCTAAAAAGTCTAGTGGGCTCATTCTAATACCAGACTTATTGTCAGGACTTCAAAGATTAGTTTAAATCGAGCAGGCAGTCCAGTATTGCCAATTATTCCATTGAAACAGTTAGTAGTTACACTGCTCATAATGTATCAAGGCTACCCATCATTACTTTGGTTTTCCAGCCCAACAACTTTGCTCTCATCAACCTGTTTTTAGTGAAAATTAGAGCCTGACCGATATGGGATTTTTGAGACAGATACCGTTTTTAGAGGGGAAACTTGCTGGAATGAAAATAGACCTTTTCTATGTGGATTGTGCACCAATTTTGCACTGATAAGCCTATGCAAATGTATTCAGAAGGCTGATTTCTTAAATAACTTTATTAAAGAATATTTTGTTACATTGTTTAATAATAATTAAATAATTTAACATGTACATCAACCAATTCTAGAAATGAACACTAAGAAAATAAAGAATAAATAAAAATGAAATAAACAGCTAAATAAACATCAGTACTGTATGTTCAGAATCAGTTACTTGCTGACCATTTGAAAAAATAAAATAAATAGCTACATAAACATCAGCACTGTCAATTGCTGAAGTAGCAGAAAATGCCATGGAAACATTCAAGTAAAGTACAAGTACCTCTAAATTGTACTAAAGGACAGTACTTAGTTACATTCCACCACTGCTCTCTACTAAACCACATATTCTCTACTCTATCAAGCTATGAGATTCATGCTACAGCTTTGTTCTGATTCTGAACCTTTATTTCAATGGATTGAACTCCAATCAGAAACGCTTTTTTCTTGCTTATCAAAACATGTCATCTGTAGCAATATTTTGCTGTTAATGTAACAGTCACAAACATTATGGTTCACTGCCGCCGAGTCAAGAGAGAATCAGCGCCTCTGCTATAAACGTTCAGGGGGGAAAACCGGCTCCTGATCTCACCAACTAGGTAACAACGTAGCGTGAAGTCAACACTCAACAGACTCAAACCAGCACCGCACCGTCGCCTGCTGAGCTGCAGAATGATGAAGAGATGCTCTGACGCTTACCTTTCAATCTGCTACTGACTGACAAACTATAGCTGGCTAGCTGCCTCGCTAACACAGCAAACAGTTATGAAAAGCATGAGTGACGTGGTGGTTGTCAGGGACAGGGTTATATTAGTTATATTGAAAGGGTTAAATGATGGATTCATTGTTTAACTTTCCAGCAATGTATTTCACAAACTAGTTAGCACCTTATTGTTAACACACCGCTTTGCCTCCACTCCGTCTTCTCAGCAGTGCACACGGCACTCTACATTTGCTGTGCTCTGCTGAGAGTACTGTAGCCATAGTGATGGCCCACATTTCCCAGCATACACTCCCTATTGCTGAAAGCAGTTTAAGTTATGTTCCAAAATGCAAATGTTACTTTTTGTTAGTGTTTGTAATGTGTCTGTTCAGAACACGGTGGTTTATGTTGGTAATTGAGTGCTTGGGAGCTGCTTCTTCTCTCTCATTTCACACTCCTTGCCAAAAATATGAACACACGTTCTTTCTGCTTAATGTACTGAAAATAACTGTTTTATATCTGCGCATATCGGGTAACATATGTCGATACCCATATAACTGCGATAGGCCAATTATCTCTCTAGTGAAAATCTCGATAAACCCACTGTACACTACCTGCCCAGCACCAAACAGCAGACAGACACAGTTAGAGACTAGCTACTGGAGCATTTAGCAGCTAAAGAGCTTATCTCAGGAGTTGGTGGAGACCAAAACAGAGCTAAAAGGAGTGTATTATTGGACTTGCTTTCATCATGGTCTGGACTCGAAATTAATGCTAGTGTTGCTCTGTGTCTGCTGGATCTTGTGAATAGGCAATTGTTTACTATTGTCAATGTTGTGTTTACAGTAGTGATGCGCGGATCGGCTCTGACATGTACACACTAAATCATCCACCCACCCGAACCAAGTATTTTCTCCTATTTAGATCACTGGTTTACAGCTTGTTCCACTGCCAAAAGAATAATCAATTAATGCTGTAACCTAAATATGGTGATTTTGTTACGCATAAACTATTGTCATGCTTTTGAAGCTTACAGTAGCTGCATTTGAAACATCCTGCACTAAATCTTATGTGCCATTAGGGCTGGGTATCGTTTAAAAAAAAATTACGATACTAGTACTAATACCAGCACCCTTAAAGTGATACCGATACCAGTAGAGTACTTCATTCGATACCCATCATGCGAATAGAAGCATTCAGTTACGTAAAATGCCACCACTCCTCCCCATCCAAATGATTTTTACAGGAATACGTTTTGAAAGTGTTCTTTAATTTGTGCACACGAGATAAGTGTAGAGAGCCAGCACAACAGACCAGCCTTGTTTATCAGTGTGTTGAGTAATGGGAAACGTTAATTCTGCAGCACCACGAGTTAACAGTTAGAGTCAAGCATAGAGGTTGTATTAGGCTATGTGTAGCTCTGGTAGGGTCTGTTTTTACAAATCAACCGCAAAAAAACCAATAAACACAGCGGCAGCGGTGCTTCTATAGTGGATTATGAGCTGAAGTTTCCCCGGTGAACGCACCGATCTCTTCGGCTGTCGCAGTCCCGCCTGTCTACTGCTAGCAGGCTGCCAACTCCGTTCAATACACCACGCTCGGCTCGATCACCTCTGAATGTATGTAGCTGCTAGCTGTAGCTGCGGTAGTGGGCCAGTCACACGTCGCATTAAATCGAAGAACACCTGCAGTGATTGGCTGCGAGCAAAACCATACAAATAGTCATTTTTTTCTAGATCTGGGTACAAAAAGGATCGAATGCAGATATTGTTTGACTGGTGACGTTTCGATACTACTTGGTACTGGGTTATTTCGGTTGATACTTTTTTATTTATTTATTTTATTTTAATTTTTTTAAAAGGTACCGATACCCAACCCTAGTACCAACCCAGTTTGTTTTGTATTCAGTCCTGGGTGAAAGGTGACTCTGTGATACGGCACCTTTCCTGCATATAGCTGGCATAGGGTCTTTTTATTAATGCATTCACTTTTTTGGGTCCACCAAGCACACAGGTCCCAAATTACTAAACTGGGACTGCAACTGACCATTATTTTCAATATCTGCTTAAATGTTGTCAATCGATTGTTTAGTCTATAACATTTCAGAAATTGTAATTATATAATTTACAATGATATAAAACAGAGAAAAGTGTCAAATTCTCACATTGGAGAAGTTGCAGCCAGAGAATGGTTGGAGTTTTTGCTTAATAAATTACTTAAACGGGGAACCTATTATCGAAATAGTCACTGATCAATTTTCTGTGTGATAATGATTAATGTGCTGTAGGTCAGCTACCAGTTTAGAGGGAACATTGGTCCTGGATGTTCACTGGTGGGAGTAGGTATGATTATGTACAGCATGATTGTGCCCAGTTGTCTGTCTGCTAGTGTGCCCAGTCTGAGACAAACTAGCATATGGCTTAGATTCAGATGACACAAGGCATGCCTAAGGATTTATTCATTGCATCAGTGGTGACAACAATTCCCTGCAGTCACAGTTTCACATTTGCTGTACATTGTGTGGACCTTTAAACGTTTGAAACTATACTAAAGCAAATGTAAGTTTGCAGAACATATGTCATTTATGTAAAAGTGGTACAGTGTGCTTACCTGCATGAGCAAAGTTTGTGCTTCTGATGCAGTCCTACAAAAAATACCCAGTAGACTCAAGTTAACATAGCTATTATAATAAGTCCTGGAATGTGATAGCAAACACCTTTTTTATACTTTTAAATTAGAATTTTCAGTTATAATAAAATTGTGTGTGTGGCTTTAAGAGCAGCACAGTGAAAGCAGGCCACTGCAGCCACTGGGGCCTCAGCAGAGTAGAGCGAGGGCGAGAGACATAGAAACAGGTGGAGAGAGAGATAATAAATGAGGGCTGTCAAGCTCCGGCTGCCTCCCTGTGGGTACTGGCAGCAAAGCATGCTGGGAGGTAGCACACACCCTTGCAGTGTAGGCTGAGGAAACCCCGTTCATTGTTGCTGTCAGATGAAAACATTACATCTCCAGGGAAGTCAGCTTTGTTTCCAGCTTGACCACCATGCAGTTGAATGTTTTTAAATCAGTTTTAAAAAGGGATTCATGAATCCACTTGTCCCCAAATGTTGTCAACTCACTGAGTTGATAGATGAAAATTGCATAGTACTGGAGTTATGAGGTTTTCACACAGTCTCATTGCAGGCTGAACAGACAGAATTGGGAACAATAGAGCGCTCTCTGTTTCTGTCTGAGCCCCGCAGCAGTGCTGGTGCTGCTGCTGCTGCTTTTCTCATTCTTGTAAACAGGTTCAGCTCATGGCATGCTGAGCCTTAATGCTTACTAATAGACAGTAACTGCTGAATGAACATTTTAACAGCAAGGAGTCAGACAAGCCATGTGATAGTATTAAATATAATGCAACACTAGAACTTGAGAGAAACAAATGAATGGAAAATGGTTTAACATTTGTAGTTGTGTTTTGGAGACCTTTTAGTATAATTTCAGTTCAATATCTATGCATTAATAAAGGTACTGAAAATAAATCGCTTACTTTTTCTCCAGTTCATCCACATATTTAACTTCATAGTGTTAGCAAAACATGTATATAAAACTAGGAACATGTTTTACTACGGATGATTTTCTTTTTTTTTTTTTTTTTTTTTTTTTTTAGATACTAAGACAGATAATGTTTGCCCAGTTGCAGCACTAATATTTAAGTCTACTGCCATGTATTATGGCGTGTCAAGAGAGTGGGCTCACCTGGACTATTCAAACAAAGTATCGAGTATTAAGCACTGTCACGCCATAAAGTGGTGCAGCAAAATGTATTTGCTTGTTCTGGCAAACGGAGTGGAGTTGGAATATTGGAGCTGGTCAGCTAGCACTAGCCAGTCACAATAGCACTCCGAGCTAGCTCTGTCACTAACTAGACATTAAGTTGTCACATTTTATTCAAGACAAATATTTGTACCATCGCCTCAGTCTCGTATCTGACTGCAAACCACGTCTCTTTTGTGGAGCAGTTTTATACTCCGACAGAGCAAGGTTATATGAGCGTTGATGGTGCAGCACAGCTAATAGGCTCCGATAGCGTTCTCTTTTTTGGACTCTCTGGCTCTCTGTTCCATTAAAGGTTAGCTCTATTAAGGCTGCTCTTGGTCAGCGTGACAAATATGCATATTGAATTTCATTAAAGTTGGACTCTACAAAAAGTTTATTTTTCTGTTGTTTTACTTTAACAGAACACTATGCACATACAACATAGGTGCAAACAAAACTGGTCATACCAAGGATAGCGTCATAATAATATAAATTATAATGTTGTATTTTGTGTATATGCAATATTTAACAATATTATACGTTTTTCTCTTTTTTTTTAGCATGTCAGTTTGTGGTGCCACATTCAGATAGTTCAGCTTGGAGTTCATGTTTTTATGGATGTGGATTTTTTTTCCATGCATAAAACTAAGAAATCTTTGTCCACCAAACTGGCTTCAAGGTACAGGAAAGCTGATCAGTCTTTCTCCTTGTAAAATGCTCAAATGCCGTCTTGGATCTCTGTTTACAGAGCCTGAATAAATAAAGATGCACTTAAGGTACAGTTGTCAGTATATACAGCACAGGCGACCACGTTGGATGTCTACACATGCAATCTAGTAACCCTGAGTTACCAGTTTATTAATTATAACTGAAATTTAATGCAATACAACAGCCCTGCAACAAATCCAATATTTATTGATGCAAGCTCATGAGTTTTTGTTGACACTTTGATATGGTCAGTTTTGAGGCTGTATTTAGTTGTGGTGTTGTGTTGGACTGCATTGTACTGAAAGCTAATGTTCTGTTCACCCACATTTACTGTACATGAGACATCTGACACTAATTCTCATGCTCATTGCTTTTAAGAGGAACATGAAAACATCCAAAGGAATAAAAATTGCCTGGACCAAAGACGTAAGCTAAAGTCCAAGTAGGGCTGATAAGGGCGCTTTCTAAAACAACACTGGTCTTTTGGATTTAGTATTTCAAAAGACTGATTTATTTTATTTTTTTTTATTGAGGAATAACATTTTAAAAATGAAATTTATGCTTTATACATTTCTGACTAATTGTCAGCCGGTGTTCTATGAAAAAGCAATATTTGCTGTAGCTTTTTTTCTGTGTGTCCCCTAATATAATGTGTGCTCCCATTAAACTAGCTGGAGGACTGAGGCCTGAACCATCCCCGAGGCATCAGCCCACGTGGTTTCTCCACCACTTACACAAGGCTTTTTTAAATACCCCTTTTTTTCCCCATGCAGGGGGGAGGAGTGGCAGCTTGAGAGTGCCAACCCATTCCAGAATTACATAACCACCTTGTATAGAGGCTATCACTTCTGCATGCACGACTCCTCACAGGACATGCATACAAACATGAAACAGGCATCTACAGCAATGTGCTTCCCTCAGTTATTCTCGGCTGCAGGTTCCAAAAGAGATTTATGGGGCATATTCATGTGTTATTGGGCCAAAATGTATTTATTTATTTATTTTTTAGCACTGTTAAAATATCATCAGTTAAACTTTTTGGTACACTTTTTTAAAATTGAAACATCTGCTTTAATTTTGGAACTTACTATAATCAGCTCTTTTTAAAATTGTGTCAGCATGAAAACTCCTCTAAAACCGAATGTGATTTAAACAAAACCTTCGGACAAACCATCATATAACAACTTAATATCATGATATTTCATGGTATGCCAGTTCTGAGCTAACCAATATCAGTCTAACCCCTCCTCTCCACTTCTCTGCAGTTAAGGATCTGGTCCATTGGCGAGACCCCAAGAAGTCGGGCTTGGTGTTCGGTCTGTCCATGCTGATGCTGCTGTCCCTGGCTGCCTTCAGCGTCATCAGCGTGGTCTCCTACCTGCTGCTGGCTCTGCTCTGCGTCACCATCACCTTCCGCATCTACAAGTCTGTCGTCCAGGCCGTGCAGAAGTCCAGCGACGGACACCCCTTCAAGTAACACCAAATCCTCTCAAGAAATTCAATACTTTACTTTGAGCTTTTCTAACGTGTTGTTGTTTGGCAATTCAAGCACCCAGATCAATCAAATCTCCCAAAGTATTCAGAGTTTCTCTCAGGAATTTTCTGGTCTGTGTGAAACAGAGCATGAGTGACCAAATCAATCTATGAAGTCCTTCAAGTTGAAAGGATTGTCAGTTTAGTCTGTTTTTTCCCCAGTTTTTTGAAGCCTCGGGGTCATGTACTGATCTGTTGGTCTATATGTAGAGCACTTATTCTTTTTCACAATAGAAAAAAATGCTGATCAGACTTGTAGTGTTGATATGCCACCAAAAAGTGACAAAATGAAGGAAACTGGGTTTTTAATTTAACATTTTTTGAAACACTGTTTTTTTTCCTTCTGAATGTAAAGACATGAGACTTATGTATTGGCAGATAGCAGCTGAAGTAACCGTAATACATGGAATGCTAGCTAGGTTGCTCAATTTAGAGCTCAGGGAGACTGTGGGTCATGCACATGCGCAGAACCGCTAAGCAGCGCATCTCGATAGGTAGCGCATGGAGACAGAACACTGGTTAAGAAAGTGGCTGGTTAAAATAAATATATAAAAAATTGAGTGTCTGGTAGATTTTGGAATCCACCAGCCACAGTGGCAGGTGGACAAAAAAGTTCATGTCCAACACTGGTTAGAGGTCAGGCATGGCATTGCCTGATGTAACCTCGGCCTCTTCTGCTTTTATTTATAGAACAACTTTTATGGTGGAGCCAGAGCCCAGGGGAATGCTTCATAGAGTTCAGAACACAACTCCTTTTCAAAGGCACAACACTAAATCCTCCTCATAGCTCATTAAGCCTCTAAACCAAATAATTCAGAAAAGGATATAATGGAAACTGATGTAGTGTGAAAATAGCACATGGAGCAGCTTTAATATGGCTAATTACCACTGTGTACGCCAAGTAATATGATGCAGTTGTAAGCTGTATGGTTTTTATTCTAGGTTCACTCACTGCTATTAACATTCTCCAGTTTGGAGACTACTACAACTGTTTTCATGATCAATTCATGTGTTTATTTTTTTATTGTTATTTTTTTAAATAATTTAGTTCATAGAATAGTGACAAATGCCCATCTTAAGTTCCTATAGTCCAATGTGACGTCCTAAAATAGCTTGTTCTCTCAAACTAAAGGGAGAAACAACCCAAAGATAATCAATTTACAATAATAAAAAAACAGAAAAGAAATAAATCCTCACATATGAGCAGCTGAATCCAGCAAATCGTTTCTGCACTCTCTGCAGTATAATGGAATATATTTACCGTAGATTCTCAAATAAATGCCAGTGTTAAGGTAATGGCAATCCCAAGTAAAAGCACACGCAAATAACAAAATTGGGGGGTGGAACTACCCGGACTGTAATGGCTCCCATGGTAACTTTAGTGCAGTGTACATTTCTACAGCACTGATTCCATCAGGACAACAGAATCAGGTCATACTCACCATTCTGCTTCTCTGAGTTTCTCTTTTTAACAGAAATACGGTTTTTATCCACTAACTGATTATAGTCGCTTCAACTCTGCCATTTTCTCAATCACTGTTAAGCTACTGTCAATGAAATCCAACACTTCCTGTACCATTTCAAGGTAAAAGTCAACCAGAAATGAGGGATTGTGCCCTTTTGAGCTGCTGAAAAGCTTTTAATGTGAATCATCACTGCAGGAAGTGTTGAGTTTTGTTGATGGTAAATAGCGATCGAAAAACTGGGCAAGTAGAAGCGACTGGATATGATAAGTGAATGAAAACAGTTTTTCTGTTACAGAGAGGGTTTTCAGCAGAGTGGTGAGTATGACATGACTGTTATTGTACTGATGGAATTAGTGTTGTTTGCACATTATACTGAATTTATCAAGACAACGAGTAAATATGGAAGAAGTTTTGAGTTTATATTAACAGTATCAACAGCAAATTAAAACAGGAGCAAATCAGACAACAGGAAGGCCTCTTAAAATATAAGCCATACTTAAACAGGGGAAATAAATAAATTTCTGTCAATTATATAAGCCAGTTTCAAATAAAGGCCCTTCCCTCTGCAGTAAAGAAATATGAGAATTTCATGGTAGGTCCATTCGAAATAGGAAAAGTAAGAAGTTTGTTCAGTTCTCTGTTTTGCCACTTCAGTTTCAAAACATCCTGCCTGACTTGGAAGTAAGAAATCTCTAGACTTGCCCAAGTTGGTCAATGGTCTTGATCAACAACCCAATAAAACTCACACAGATTAGTTTGGTCAATTTGCGCTACATGGTATGAAGATTCTTATTTGCCCTTGCCCTAAACCACTAAGGGTAAAAAATGAAAGCCTTCTGTTTGTTTCCTCCTTAAAGCTCTTCACCACAGGCTGGTTATATATGTTTTCCTGCAGCACTTTTGGCCCGGACACTAAGTCTCATTTTGTACCCCCCTTCCCCTCCTCCTCCCTCTCTGCAGAGCGCTGATAGATAAGGATGTCAGCATCCCCCCGGAGACTTTCCGCAAGCACGTGGACGCCAGTCTGACCTACATCAACCGAGCCCTGAAGCAGATGAGCCGCCTCTTCCTGGTCGAGGACCTTGTGGACTCCCTGAAGGTGAGCATCGCCGGCCTTCAGTCACTGTCCACTGTCCTCCTGAGTTTTAATCATTTAGTCTGCTTATAATGGGAATCTATTCCCACTCTGTCCCATAAAGACTCCTCTCCTGGGTACAGCCTTTTTATAACTCTGATTGGTACAGTAGTAACTCATCACTAGGGGGAAATCAGTCAAATTATAGTCAGAATCTTATTAGTATTGTTAAAATAAACCCCAGTAGTTATGATTATATTGTTGGGTGATAATTATTTAGAGAATATAATATACTGTGTATCAAAAAAAAAAAAAAAAAAAAAAAAATTGATAGACAAAGGAGGCATGCCATTACAACTAAATTATTTTTCAAGATTGTCTAGTCATTAGAAAACTCATAATTATGAACATAATTGAACATAATTATGTTATTATATATTAGTTATAATATCTTGAAAAAAACATTCGTGTAAGGTTACAAGATCAACCAAAAGGGAGCAAAGTAAAGACTAGAAAACAGCATGTGCTAATTCAGTTTGTTACACCAGCAGTTCGTGGTCTGGTCTTCTAGTTGAAAGTTGGTGTGGGCTGTATTTTTGTATTTTTGAAACGGAAAGTTATGGTAAATTTAAGTAGAGTAGAGCATTAGCAGAAGTCAGAAACCCACGACATAAACGGATGATAACGGACCCAACTCCAATAACTTCATGAGTCTCAAACCGTGGCAACAACAAGCGTGTCCAAGCCGTGTTCAGCACTTTTTAGTGTCCCCTGGAAACACTTCCGTTGTCGTTTTGTGATTTTGCAACGCGTTTCTGTATTTGGTTGTGTGTATTTGCAGTGCGTGTGTGTAGGCCATTTGCAGCGTTTTCTAAATGCAGTGCATGCGTCGTCAAATTAATGAAGATGTTTTCTTAATTTGCTGCAGTGCGTTTTGCCCTTGTCGGCCACCACAAAAATGCATTCTAAAGTTCAGTTGAGTAGTCTGAGTTAGACACATCAGCTGGGGGATTTTTGTTTGTTTTCACATTAAAAAAATATAATTGTTATGAATGATATGTACACAAAGACATTCACATATATACAAAAAACTTTGACATACATATACTCAGAAATACATGAATTTTAAGGGGCTGTTCAGATGTTGCGTCTGGGAAACGCCAACTGTCATCCTTTTATCCAAACAAATAATGTGAAATAATAATCTTTTGCCAGTGATTATCTGGTCTATGCATTTGGGTTGCACCAACAAAGATTTGCCTCATTTTTAAATCAGATTAAATCATGGTTTACCATTAATTATTGAACTTCTCTGCCAAGCTACTTGTTTGAACATAAATAATAAGATTAAATTATTGTTCGTACAGTGCATCCGGAAAGTATTCACAGCAAACAATATCCCATAATGGCAACGTGAAAGAAGAAGAAGATCACATGTACATAAGTATTCACAGCCTTTGCTCAATACTTTGAAGCACCTTTGGCACCAAATTTCAGCCTCAAGTCTTTTTGAGTATGATGCTACAAGCTTGGCACACCTATTTTTGGGCAGTTTCTCCCATTCTTCTTTGCAGGACCTCTCAAGCTCCATCAGGTTGGAGGAGGAGCGTCGGTGCACAGCCCTTTTCAGATCTCTCCAGAGATGTTCAGTCGGGTTCAAGTCTGGGCTCTGGCTGGGCCACTCAGGGACATTCACAGAGCTGTCCCGTAGCCACTTCTTTGTTATCTTGGCTGTGAGCTTAGGGTCGTTGTCCTGTTGGAAGATGAACCTTCGCCCCAGTCTGAGGTCCAGAGCGCTCTGGAGCAGGTTTTCATCAAGGACGTCTCTGTACATTGCTGCATTCATTCCCAGTTCCTGCCGCTGAAAGACATCCCCACAGCATGATGCTGCCACCACCATGCTTCACTGTAGGGATGGTGTTGGCCAGGTGATGAGCGGTGCCTGGTTTCCTCCAGACATGACGCTTGCTATTCAGGCCAAAGAGTTCAGATCTCTGCCTTTTTCTGCTTGTTTCATCAGACCAGAGAGTTTTGTTTCTCATGAGAGTCCTTCAGGTGCCTTTTGGCAAACTCCAGACGGGCTGTCATGTGCCTTTTACTGAGGAGTGGCTTCCGTCTGGCCACTCCACCATACAGGCCTGATTGGTGGAGTCACTGCAGAGATGGTTGTTCTTCTGGAAGGTTCTCTCTCCACAGAGAAACACTGGAGCTCTGTCAGAGTGACCATCGGGTTTTCGGTCACCTCCCTGACTAAGGCCCTTCTCCCCCGATCGCTCAGTTTGGCCGGCCAGCTCCAGGAAGAGTCCTGGTGGTCCCAAATTTCTTCTATTTACGGATGATGGAGGCCACTGTGCTCAGTGGGACTTTCAATGCTGCAGACATTTTTGTTCAGTTGATTGGACAAATCATGTCCAATCAACTGCATTTACCACAGGTCGACTCCAATCAAGTTGTAGAAAATCTCAAGTATGATCAGTGGAAACAGGAAGCACCTGAGCTCAATTTTGAGTGTCAGGGCAAAGGCTGTAAATACTTATGTACATGTGATTTATTTTTATTTATTTATTTATTTTTTTTCGCTTTTTATTTTTAATACATTTGCAAAGATTTCAAACAAACTTCTTTCACCTTGTCATTATGGGGTATTGTTTGTAGAATTTTGAGTAAGATAATGAATTGAATCCATTTTGGAATAAGGCTGTAACATAACAAAATGTGTAAGAAGTGAAGCGCTGTGAATGCTTTCCGGATGCACTTTAGCATCAGAGCCTGAGTGCAGTGCCGGGGCATCTCAGCCTAAGAAGCAGCAGCAACTCCTGACGAGAGGCTATCACCGTCAGGGAGAAGTTCAGAGTGTTTCCTGTCCACTGAAGGTGCAGTGTCATGGCAGGAACACATTATTTAATATCAGACAAAAGCAATTTGGGAATAGTCATGATACTCATACATTCTAATGTAATAAATAGATTATATTTTTAACAAAACATGCCTCATTGCCTCATTTCATAAGAGTAGTTTAATTGCTACTAAATATAATACAGGATACATATAAATACAATACAACTACTTTTCAGTATAACTACAATAATAAGACAGTCTTTGCAAAGTGGAATTTTTTTTTAGATAATATAATATGATGATGGTAATAACTGCAAACAAAAAAGTGTGTGCGTTATCCCACAAAAATGTCTTTGTGTGTCAGCCCTGTCTCCACTGACTGTAACCGTAGAGAACTCGCTCAGTTTTCATCCAGATCTCTGCCTTTTTCTGCTGAGACAATCTTTAAATGTTTTAACAAGACTCATGAAATACAGTTTGTCGCAGTCTTGCGGGTTGCTCAGAATGCTCTCCTGGAATTCAGAGAATACTCCTCTTCCTCTTTCCCATGGTGGCACGTCCAGTGGAGACAGGGGTGTCAGGCAGAGGAGACATAGCCTGGCTGCTTCTTGCTGGCTGGCTGCTCACTGCTGCGTGGGGGTCTGGCTCCACTGGAACCAGGGTGAGGGTTATGAGGCTCTCACCTTGGCTCTCCTATGAGGATAAGTTTGTTTTAGAAGAAAAATACATTTTGAGATGGGGCTTAGCAGTTAACGCTAAATACTTATGTATTAGGTAAATATATTTTAATTATCCAAGCTGTATCATCACCTTACAGCTACCCCAAAATACTTTTCTACATAGCATCGAATGTATACTTATCAGCGACTCAAAGGGCACAAACCCTCCTCTTTCTGAAAGACTTTTAATTTGAAACATATGCAGGAGGAGCTGAGTATCATTGTCTGTAACTTAAAAGCAATTCCAAAAATGCAAAGCACAAATACGTGGAGAAAAAAGAGAGTATGACATGACTGTTGTACTGATGGAATTATAGCTGTGGAAATGGACATTATACGGAATTTACCATGTGAGCCGTTATCGCACAAGTAATTCCACCCACCATCTGTGTTTTTCTGGCCTTTATTAGTTTGTGTAGGCCACTATTATTTAAGCCATGATTTGAGAATTTACAGTATGATGTTCTCCAGATATGTTAAACTTGCCCTGTGGGCTACTTTGTTTGTTGTTTTCACCAGCTGGCTGTGGTCATGTGGCTGTTCACCTACGTAGGAGCCGTCTTCAATGGAATCACCATTCTCATTCTGGGTAAGCACCGTGGGAACCCAGAGTCATGACACATTCACATTCATCGTGTTTGTGTTTTACCCATTGAAATGCTCACATTCAAAATGTTTTATGTATTCTTAGCAGTACATTTCTACACATTCTTAGAGCTCTCAACCAACCACTTCTTTGTCTTTGCTATTGGTCCAATGAGAACTCTAGCTCCTAATTGAAGATATGGTAACATTTCGATATCAACAACAATTTCCAGACATTTGAGTTTGACACTGTTTTTTCAGATTTATTGAATTTAAATTTCAACATATGGCCTAGTGGATTATTTTTCAGCTTGTTTCCCACCTTTTGTTGCAGTTTTTAGCTTCAACCGGTCTAAGCAACTTTCAACAAGCCAGGAAGGACAAAATATAGGTCAAAGAAGTGCCTTAGTTTATTCATGGAAAGCCATGGAGTTTTACATTGGGGCCAAGGTTGGAATTATATCAACAATACATGTTATTGTTGCTGACATTTTCTAACAGATGTATACATAAGAGCGTATCGTGCTGTTAAAGAAGAGCAGTCTGTAAAAGTTGCAGACATAAGTCTCTGAGACCATAATGTGTCTCGGGTGTTTTAATGAGGCCACCATGCTCTCAGTCTGATGATCCAAGTGATGTGCAGTGTGTTGACAAGATGGCTCAGAGGCTATTAGGTTGTATAAGGAGTGGTGACCAGCTGTACTGTCCCATGACGGCATCACACCATTAATGGTTTGCTCTTCTGTGGTCCAGTAGTTTCACCTAAAGGCTTTGCTGTATCTCTTTCCATTTAAATCTTTTATTCTTTATGCGCAGTGCCAGCTGAAAGATCACTAATGTAAACTTACAAGTCATCTTCATGCAAAAAATAATTAAATACAAGGATGTAGGTGTGGTTTCAGATGGGGGAGGCGAACCAGAAAAAAAGCATTTTTACATGGATTTTACATTTATTTGAAGTTTTATTCAGTGTCACTGATAGAGTACGGAGTCTGAGATAATGTTGTATTCACATCTCCAACTATAAACCACAATGACATGAAATCAAATCTATAAAGCATGCAAAATCTTGAATATAAATGTATTCACGAAAAATCAATAATTAAATGAATGAAGAAATGTGTAAATACAGAAGCAACAGTAGATTTGTAGAAATGTACGCGTTTATGTATTTATTTATTTCCTGATTAGTTACCAACCTTTATGTATTTAATTCAATTCCTCATTTCATGATTTATGTCATTTTTTCTGTCCCTCTAAGAACTCACGACTCGTGTCACACAGACGAGAGCTGAGACCTATTTGCATATTATATGCATGGTGTGTTTCCAAACTACTGCCACGGTACTCCGCTGATGGATGTTTGCAAAGATGGTGGTAAAATGACCCCAGCACAGTTAACAGAACTAATGTAGGCTGAGAAACGTAACTGTGCCGAATCTGCTTTAACATTCAAAGTGTCCTGATTTGGCCCAGCTGTGGCTGATTTACATGCCATTTGGCAGGTATACTGATGTTTTTCTGAATGGTTCGGCAGGTTTCACAGTGATAGTTTGAACCCACCTTGAGAGGGCGCAGCAGGTGATTTGGTTTGACAGCTGATGAAAACCCTGTCTGTGACCTCACTGAGGTGTGGCCAGAAATGCAACGTGTTTAAGTTTCTGCACTATGTGAATCTGTGGATTTACTTTTTAATATTTGGAGGCTTAATGACAGTGCCCCTATAATGTTAAGTTAGCATGTTGTTCTTCCTAACATGTCCTCTCTCCGTGTTCTCCAGCTGACATCCTCCTCTTCGCTGTGCCTCCAATCTACGAGAAGAACAAGGTGAGCGTGTGACCCTCTGTCCCAGGTGATGATGAATATATCTGATGACAAACTGAGTCTCAGACCCTCCCTGACAGCAGCAAGGACATAAATGGTTAGCGAACATACCCATCAGCAGTGAGCTCACTGGATGACTCCAGCCTTCATCAGACACTGAAGGCTTTCTGCATCCCTCTTGTTGCTGTTCAGTGCCCAGCTGCCGAGAATATGAGGTCATTCCACTGTTGGGTCAAATAGGGGGCTGTCAGCATCATGTTGATGCACATCATGCGAAATGGGAACTTTATGAGTTTAGGGGATTATATTCTTT